>NC_136000.1:22756945-23056945 GCF_048128805.1 Centroberyx gerrardi
CCGACATGATGACTGGCGGGTAGGCAAGCTGCGAGCAAATCCACAAACAATATTATCAGCCCACATGCAATCACAGGGTTTTACAATATTAGTGGTGAACATAGGCTTTCTGCTGTGATCGACTGTGAGGAGTGATAGGTGACAATTTAAAAACACCTACACACGCAGCAGAGTGTTATGCACTTCAAACTCGGGGGGGAGAAGCAAAATCACTCCATTTACTAATGATATCACTTCAACTCAATATCAGTTGAAACTCTCAAACCCTGAAAATGGATACAAGGTAGCGCGGGAGGAACGAGGCAAATAGTTCTGTAAATCATCCTTTCACTTCCTGGAAATGTTGTTGGTATCAAAGAGCTTTCTGAGACTGCAGGCGTGACTGTAAATCATACAGAGAGGAGCAGAGATGTTATAATTGCTTTGCAATGCCTGTGATGCCCCGCCGGATTATCCATGTCATAGCTTATTGCTTTTTTATTGTTAAGTGCCTCATAAAAACGGCATCGATATGTGACCATTGATTTGTGCACGGCTGGGTAAGCTCCCCAGATAGTGAACATACATGAACATGCACGAACAAGCACAAGCATACACACACACTCCTCCTCACTCTCACTCTCTTGCTCCCTCTCCTCTCTCTTCCTCACACACACACACACACACACACACATGCACACACAAAGCAAAGAGAGGGAGAGGAGTGTGCAGGGGCAGTCACATGGACAAGAGGATGCCAGCATCTGATCTGCCTGCCTGAAACCCCCACGCTGCCCTACTGAGACACAAGGCAGAATAAATGGATGTGTCCAGATGGGCAGGTTGGAGAGGGAGAGAGGGACGGTCGAACGAGGGGGGGAGGGTGGGAGTGTGTGTGAGTGGGGGGGGGGGAGGAGAGAGGGATGAGCCCCCATGCTGATGGGTGCTGGGCTGGTGCTGACTGCGGAATACAAAGATAGCTGTAGCATAATTCTTGTCGCAAGTGAGTGAATGTGCGTGAGCGCGCATATGTGTGTGTCAGCGTATACGCACCGTGGAGCATTGTCTGTATTAGCGAAGCTCCGGTTCCCAGGACCTGGCTGGTGGTCACACAGCATTAGATTCACCACCCCCCCCCCCCACACACACACACACACACACACACACACACAATACAACAGACACAAAACACAGGCTTATCAGAGAGAGCAGAACACTCCTCTGATTAATAAGCTATGGTACTGCACAGTCACAAGCCAAAAGCACCAGCCCTAACCCAATCTGGCTAGCTCCAGGCTGCGATTCCCCAAAAAAACAAACAAAAAAAAGCTTAACACGACATCCATCTTATTTCTCATGTAAGTTAATGGAACAAAGATGGCCTTACTCCTGATATGCTTTTGGGAAACCAAGACAGATCAGCTCAGGCCAGCCCAGCTTGGCCCATCCAGTCAGTGCGAAGCCAAGCTGTGTTTGAAAAAGCAAAGTAAAAAGCAGCTCACCCAGAAAACCCTCCACTGCTCCCAATCCTTTATCATCTCAACCTACTGGGGGGACGACCGGGAATCTCAGCTATTATTCAGTTGCCAGCCAAGCATGAATATTAATTGTTTTGTCTGAGCAAGGGCCAATCTCTTCCCCATAAAAGACTAGATGTTCTTCATTACCGTGAATGAGCTGTCTTCATTACAGAGACATGTTCTTATGTGTATGTGCGTGTGTGTGTGTGTGTGTATGTGTGCGCGACACATGTGCGCACGCTCATGCACGCGCGCTCAGCGGGGGTTTATCTCTGACGTATAGCTCATAGCTCTACATGTCTGGCATTCCTCTGTGTCACATCATCGGTCGTCTAGCACAATCAATCAGGAGAGCCCATTGTGCCTCAAAAAAGCCAATGAGCTGCATCAATAACTGAGCCTGCGCTCCCCAGCCATGAATATTCGCCTAATGAAACAATCTCTTCCCGCAACACAGGCCTGGAAGTCAGGGGAAAAAAAAACACACACAAAGGCATGTACACCGACGGAAATGTCCGCACTTTGTCTCTCTCTCTCTCTGTCTCTCAAACATGCACAATTACAAAGAGGGAGGACAGAGGGAAGGGGAGAGAGAGAGAGAGAGAGAGAGAGAGAGAATACATGCACACACTGATCAATGAGCGGCTTTTTGTCCTTTTGCATGTAAGCTGATGTTGATAACAAAAGGGCAATAGCTGACTGTAACCCATTCACTCTAATACCCATCCCCCAAAGAGGCAACAACAGCAAGCACTGGGAAGAAATAATGGTTGCATTCACTCATTCAAAACATCACACATGGAAGCATCACAGTAATGTCCTCCCTCAAGCAGCCTTCATTTCCATTAAGACAACATATCACTCCCTAGTCCCTATTAACCCAGGGACCCAGGCCATCCGGAGCTTGCACTAACTGGAACACTTTCACCAAAAACAGCGTGTTCATCACTTGGCCTCCCACTACTGCCATTAACCCTGTGCTAAGACCATTATTTAAACACTGAAAGCAGAGCCGGTGATTTGGAGGGACACAGTGCCAGCTCTCCCATCTATTCTATAGCCCCTGCTGCAGTATGTAGTCTGGGCGCTGTCGAGGGGCTAGTAAGTGACGCTCCATTGAGCCTCCACAAACAACACAAGACAGAAATGAACCGCTGAGGCAGGAGAAAGTGTGGGGGGGGGGGATGTTTTTCCTCTGAAAGAAAGCAGAAAGAATGACAAAGCAGGACAGGTAGTAGAGCGGGAGAGAGAGAGAGAGAGAGACAGTAGGAAAGGGCATGAGGGAAAATGAGAGAGAAGGGGAGTGA
This sequence comes from Centroberyx gerrardi, assembly GCF_048128805.1. Taxonomy (NCBI): domain Eukaryota; kingdom Metazoa; phylum Chordata; class Actinopteri; order Beryciformes; family Berycidae; genus Centroberyx; species Centroberyx gerrardi. Next base: position 22,759,752 of record NC_136000.1, read on the forward strand.
GGGGAGGCAATTGCTAATGATTTTATTTGTTGTGCGTATGAATAAGTCATATGTGCCACTGAGGCGGGTGCGTGACCAGACAATACGTGTTGGCCCGTCCCGCTGAGGAAAGAGAAAGACACGCCATGCCTACTTACCTGCCTACCTGCTTACTTAGTGCAACACAAAAGATGCATGTGACCCTTAATCCATCGCCTTTCCGCTCACTGTGAGTCACATGGATCCCCCCTGCCTCTGCCACCTCTGCCTCTCCTGCCCACGCGCACACACACAACCGTGCATCCCCTTCCCACAGAGTACAACATCCACCTCGACAACAACAGCGATATTTACAGCCCAGGCCCCCCCGGGAGGCTGGGTTTCTTGTCACGAAGCTGGCCCTCTCGACACACAGGTGACCAAATGATCGCCGCGGGCCGCTTTAAGAGAGGACAGCTATTCTAGATTGCAACAGGAAGCGAGGCGCTGGTGTGAATCCCACATCTGAGGCTCTTCGTTCCCCGTGAAACAATAACAAAGGCCCGGCCTTTGACGTCAGCGTGGTCGTAAAGACCGAGCGGAGACTAGAGATTAACGAGAGCTCTCTGAGGGGGACAGACCCTCTTCCTGCTGAGGGTCTGATCTTTGGTGGGTTACAAGTCTTGAAAGAAGTGGAGCAGTTACAGGGAGGGATAGAGAGAGACAGAAGAGAGAGCTATATTAATAGACTGTTCACTTAATCAGGTCTCATTGTTCTTCGTAGGTGCTTATTGTTCATTATACCATATCAGGCACTAATGTTGATGAAATGAATAATCAGTCTATACCAGGAGGGCTGACAACTAATCTAAGCTTCACTGATAACAATGAAGAGCTAACAAGTTCACCTTGTACTTGCACAGTCCCTGCGGTTTGAGGGGCAGTTGAGGAGGCAGGTTTGAGGGAAGGGGAAGTGTGTATGCTGTCCAAGAAAAATAAACGGATATACTTGAAGCTTGACTACACTACAATATGTTCTTTCAGTTGATTCGGAAGAGGATGTACTCTTCTAATGGGTCAGTGTGATCCTGTAGTGACTGACCATGTTTACTCATGTTAATTGCCCATTATCAAGGAAATAGCGAGGAAACGTCAGATTGCCAAGGAGACGTGCGTAGTGATATGATTAGACGGCGTGATGGATGAGCCGTCTGATGAGCCTCATTTAAACAATAAGCGCTCGGCAGGCCGGCCAATGACAAGTCAAACTGCAGAGAGTGGAAGGTGAAGGGGGCTGTCTAGTGTCCACTATCACAGTGATCCAAGCATGTGTCTATATGTGTCTATGCGTGTCCATATAGATTAATGTATCTGCTTGTGTGTGTCAGTGTGTGTGTGTGTGTGTGTGTGTGTGTGTGGGGCTGCCTCCAGTCCCAGGCTGCGGGGTGGAAGCAGTGGGTTGCTTTATGATGCACAGTCTTTTGACACCTTAGCAGGAGCTGCTGACTCCCTTGTCAGTAGCTTCATCCTCAGTGGGGGAAGTGAAAGCTTGTTTATTACTGGGGCTGTAAAGGCTAGCAGCTCCTCCTATTTAGCACACTCATGGAGCAAACAAACAGATGCACAAATGAACTCACACATGCGCACACACACACACGCACACACCCTCTAACAAAGACCCGACCCCAACTACCAAACAATTCCTGCAGCCTTGGTGGAGAGCGTACATACAAAGTGCAAACTATTCACGTCAGCAATCATTCGATTCAGATTTGCAAGGGAATATCTTTGCACAAGCCAACTGCTGATTTCAATAAGTAACACAGCCATGATTTATAGATTTAATCCCCCACAGGCAGCTGGTAGACTCAGCTCTAATGAAACACATTGGTTTGGATGTGATCTGAAGAGTCCAGATAGCTGCGCCATGTGGAAAAGAACATATGGATCACTGAGCTCCACGCCAGCATTCCTGAACAATCTGGACAGAACATTGACCGTTTTATCACCACCAGGGACCGAGTACACCGAGGAGGCATCCAACCACTTGTTTCCTGGTGGGATAAGCAGTAGACATCCTATCTGCCCTCCTCTGAAAGAACAAGAAAAGACCTCTTGCACACTGCTTCTTTGAAGCTTCATTTTCCTATGTTTTGTAGCTTTGTAAGCTTTGTAGCTAAGTAATGTCTCATTCAAAGAGCTGGAGAATGTTTGTCAGAACATTGGGTAACACTTTAGATTAGTGAACACAGATTAACTATTAATAAATTGCTTATTAACATGCATATGAGTAGTGTATTGGTTCATTATTAGTCATTACAAACCACTTGTTAGCACCTTATTCTGCACTATTGTATACAATAAGTATAGCCCATTAACTATGGGTTCCCTCAATAGCCTCCTAATTAGTGCTTAAAGTCAGTAAGCAAGTTGTTGCACATGAATCAGGCTCTTAGTATGCTTTGCTCAGTATAAGGGTTATAAGGTGCTAGTGTCATATATTAGTGGGGGAAATTATTAAACTATTGAGGGAAAACCCATAGTTAATAGTTAATATGTGTTCCCTAATCTGAAGTGTTACTGAACATTGATTTATTGATTTTATCTCACAACGTATAGCTCATTTGTCTAATAGTCATTATAAGATCTCATTTAAAATGATCAATGTTTAAGGAAATGTTGGTGGTTTGTGCGGCCAAAACACACATCATATCTTTATATGCATGGGTTCAAATCCTATCTCATGCTATACTTTTGTATCTCTCATACCCACTTTGCTATAACTCTGTGATGATACTGTAACTAATATAGTAACTGGAGGGTGAACTTCCCACACCCTTGAAAAAATCTTCATCAGCATCATCATCGTCGTCTTCCTGACCTGTGAGTCACTCTATCCGTGACCGAGATGAGACATTTGGATTTGCAAAACATGTTGTGAGATCATCTGAGAATATGTCATCAGTTCCACTCGCACTGGGCAGAGAATGGACCCCGCTTTAGTTACACTGCATACTCCAGAGCTCGTTTAGCTACGCTACATTTAGCATACTTTATAGAGGAAAACAAACCCTCTTACGTTAGAGGAGAGGAGAGGAGAGGAGAGGAGAGGAGAGGAGGAGAGGAGAGGAAAAGAGAGGAGAGGAGCAGAACAGAGGAAAGGGGGATTACAGTATGTCACTGTGCCTGGGGGCGTTGTATATCAGACAACATTCAGTACACTATCAGCTCAGTTTATTAAAAGGACTCAGTTAAGGAGGACACGGGTGGCATACCGGCCAAACTATATACCGCCCTCAGCTGTAAAAGCTTCCCTCCCTTCTCTATTCTCAGAGCAACAAATGCCTGTCCCAGAAAAACCTATACAGGATACGGAGTTGTAAGTTTAGTTTTCATAGCAAGTGGCAGCTAGCAAGTTTCTAGCCATCTAGCCTTTGCCCCAGATTTCTTTCTTACAGCAACACACAATTTAGTTCCTTTAACAAAAACCTTCTTTCTTCTATCTCTCTTTCCTTCCGCATGTGATCTACTGAATAAGATTTTTATTCAGTGTATCACATGCACATGTGGTTGAGGATTTCACAAGTTATAAATCACACAAACTGTTCTGTTGTGAAGCTGCACAGTCCTGTTTCTGCAGACTCCAGCAGGTGTCACTCTAACCTGTAGTCTCCAACCCAGACACTACTGCTACTACAACCACCGACTAGACCTGGGACTGTCTGGGGCTGCGAGAGGTGGGGTCAGTCAGTAAGTCAGTAAGTCAGTCAGTTAGTCAGTCAGTCAGTCAGTGCTCTGCCTTCACCAAGGGAGAGTTCACCAGAGGTTCAACCCTGCCCAGCAGAGGAGTGTGAAACCCAGCCTGCCTGGCACACTCTGGACCGCTGAACCCAAGGCCCCCAGGGGGAGGAAATGTTTTCTCCTTGCTGTTGAAAACACCCCTGCCCCCTGTGTATGTGTGCATGTGTGTGTGTGTGTGTGTGTGTGTGTGTGTGTATGTGCGCATGTGTGAGGGTATGTCTGAACTGCCTTGGCTGAGCATTTAAGCCATTCTGAGATAAAGATCATTGACGCTCTTTGACGGCTGCGGCTTGAGAGCATTCATCTCCAGTAAATGGAAGAGGAGAGACATTCTTTCTTTCTTTTTGATTTCTCAGAGTATGCGCAGCTTGTGCTGCTCAGTATGTTAGACGGGAGTGGAATGGTATACTGCACAGGCCTGCAGCACTTGAGAAACATTTGACAGGCAGTGTTTCAAGGACACAACCTTTAACTGAAACTGTGGGCATTCTCTGTTTGTCTCTGGATGTTGACTTAGCTAAATCTAGTCATTTCTAACTTCGGTGCCACAATTGCTCTCATGCACATCGGTTCCATGCTAAATAAAATCTTCCATCTTCCATACCATGTAAATCTTGATTTATGTTAGTTACATAACTTTGACTTCCAATTCCATGGCAGCTGCAGCTTCACAAACAGACAGGAATTTACATGTTCAGACTCTGGACACTGTTTTTCTGTGTGTGTGTGTGTGTGGATGTGCGTAAGTGTATACAAACGTAATTATAGTTGCAAAAAGGAAAGAAAAAGAGCACTTTTCTTTACAGTTTAAGTCGGATGAAAAAAGCTCCACTTTGCTGCTGCCTTGACTTAAAATGTACACAGCTTTGAGCCAGCTAAAGCAAAGTGCTCCATCTGAGGCAGTAATGTTCATCCCACAAGAGAGGAGCTGAAACCCGGTGTGTCTTTAAGGTACACCATACACAGCAGGCGCTCTGCATGCAAACAACATTTTTCGCAACACAAAACAGAGAGAGAGAGAGAGAGTAAAGAGAAAGAGGAGGGGCTGCCTTCACTCTCTCCCGGTTTCTCAGTTGTGTGATCAATCTTGCGAGGCTGGCTTCCATGCTAATTCTGGCTAATGTGTGTCTGAAATTAGTTCACTCTGTAAAGGCCTTTTTTTCTCAGTGTTATGCAGATGCAGTGGTGCAGCTTTTGATCAGTTGATTAGACTCATGACTTTTTTTTTTTATTTAAAGCAAAATCAAATTAAAACAGGGGTTAAACAAGTAGCATGCATTGTGAATATATGTTGTGTATTGAAATATAAGTATGGGAGAACAACAAATACAATGTCACCACTGGTGAGCTTTATATGCATTATGTTTGGTAGCATCACAACCACTGAAAATAACCACTGAATTGTAAAGCATGTTAAATTTTAAGAAGTAAAGTACATCTGTTGTATTGGAATGCTCTCAATCAATCTACTGAGCTCAAGGCAGAAAGCAGTGACTCACCAGTAGAGAAGAGCCAGAAAGATGAAGAAGAGGCTGAGTGACACGGACAATCCACTGGCCTCAACATGGAAACCCTTTAGAGAGTCAATTACAGGCTCCATGATGGACAAAACACCTCTCAGTCCTGCTCCTATAAAGAGAGGAGAAGAAGAAAAAGATTAGCTCTGTGTAAAAGTTGTTGAATATGTGATGATGTTTATGACGCCTTGATTAAGACTGCAGGTATTTTAACTGCAGACAGATGGCCTCTAGGTGAGAGAAAGAAGGGAGGGCGTGTGTGTGTGTGTGTGTGTGTGTGTGTGTGTGTGTGTGTGTGTGTAGGTGTGTGTGTGTGTGTGTGTTCTAAAGAAAGGCAAAAAAGCGCTTTACTTCTTAAAGTTAAGTTAGTAACAGAGCATCTCTTCGTGGGCCACGCTCTCAGGCTGATTTGTCTCATGCAGGTTGGTTGGTTGGTTTCCAAGGCAACCTGTCAATTATTTGTTTCAGCAGTGGCAGCAGCTTTGTCTAAAGCCTTGTAGAGCGCTCACCCATCCCCTGCATTGTGACCCAGGAGGCCTTTCTGTCCCGTCCTCAGTAACACTGTGTCAATGATCAACCCTCAGTCAGGAACATCCAGAGACCATCACACACTGAGCAGTGAGAATGAGGAGCACTCGCTCAGTGTGAGGCTCACAGACAGACATGAGGAAGAATGTTGCAACACAAAAAGAACATTTTGAGAAACATTTTGCTGAACAAACAGGTGATACAGTGAGCTCTAGATCTTATAAGACATGACACATTGCTTGGTTGAAAACAGAACTGCATGTATTTATGCATATCATCATTTTAATGGATACTCATTTACACCTTTTGGGTTGTTTTTTTCTGCTGTGTTCATTGTTAATGTAATGGCATAGCTCGACCAAAAAAGCAGATGAATGCAAAAGTCATTGTCAGATCAGTCTAAAATCTGTTTACTCTGCTGCTTCGCCTGGTAAACCACCAGTTCTCTCAGGCAGGAAGAAACACCACTTGTACATACCAACAGAAACCACAACACAGCTTTTGCAGTAGATAAAACAGTTAGATAAAAACTGTTTTTGCATAAGATGGTTGCGATTCATATAACAAATAGCATAGAAATGTTTTCACTGTGTTTCCTCTTCTTAAAGAAGCGTGGTTTACTGAACACCCTGGCATATAAGTGGCTGCCTGTTAGATTGTCATCTAGCCTCCACTAAAGCAAATTCATCATCATGTCTTGTACTCCTAAAGCTGAAACATATTTTTTTTTACATGTAACTATATAGTTCTTCTGTTTTAATGTATAGCCTGACAAGCAAGGCTGATAGGGTACAATATTTAAAACCTAGCATTTTCCTAGTGTTTTTAAAACTAGAATGCCATGTTTTCTACAGAGTTTCTAAACAAAGTATGTCTTTAGAAATTTAGTTTAGAGCAGGTTATTGGCTTTAGTGGTATAGTGGCAGTTGACCAAACAGAGTGTCCTTAGGCTGTAGTCCCTGATTAAGGCAAGTTTTCAGTGTAAATACTGTGCACATTTTAAACTGGGTGGGTCAGTTGCCTTGGAGCAAAACTGTTTATCCATGGAAATTTCTATTGAACAGTCTGTGGTTTGATCCATGTCAGTGAACCAAGATAATAAGACACTAATTCTAATCTGTGAAGTGTAATTGGTCCTGAGAGGCTAACACCTCTGATTCAGCACACAGGCTATTTCAGTACTATACAAGAGGTTAGGGGACAGCGACAACTGGGTGTTTTCCACTGACAAGAGAGGCAGAGTTTGTCATTAACGTCCCTCAAATAATCTTCAAAGTGTGTACATGCAGCCCAAATGAACACAATGAGAGATGCCTGAGATAAGAAGGGAGGAGCAGGATGAGGTTTTTATACTGACAAATAAGGACATTTACTCAATCTAAACAGATAATATTCACCTGAAGTAAAACCAGGCAATGAGAGATTATGAAAGACTGGTTAGCTATGAGAGGCAAGTAGACAACTGCTGTGTAATTATAGCACCAACATTTATACCATTTACATTATAGCATTAACATTATTCACTAATATATACCAATATATACTTGCTTTAGTTTATTCATTGTCTGTACAAACATTTAGTTTCATCACTTCTTTCATGGGATGAAGTGTTGAATCTTCCATTGGAACAAAGTTCACCTCTGATGACCAACATTCAAATCACACTTGAACTCATATTGATGAGTCTCTAATGTCAATCTGGATGGATGTTTTTCAGTATGGATTTAAGAATCATGTGGTTTTTACATTATGTTGTATATATATGTTAGGATAGTTCTATAGCACCAAAAGCAGATTTCCCATTAATTAGGGGAAAAAAGAGGATTTTTACCAAAAGTGTTTTCTCTGTAATTACAAGCCAAACAACCACAGTTATACACTGTAAACACCTGGAGTCCACATACTGTGTATCACTGCATTTTCTACTACATAAGCTGTTTTCAATAATCGTTTGAAATAAATCCCCATACAAATTCATTACATTCAACTACATTGTTTCACCTCTGGCCATTTGTTTTTAGACCTACAGCAAATTTTGCAATAAGATAATGTGTCCAATGCTCATACATAAGATATCCTTGAATACAGTCTAACATCCCTTACAAAAAATAACTGTAATAATTCTATAATACATTTTAGAAAGATAGCTACTATCCAAATATCACAGCAAAACTTTTGAATATTATGCAGCTAAAATAAGTCAAAAAATTACACCAAACAAAGTCCTAGGGATTGGGAGATAAAAAAATAAAAAAAATCAAATCAACAATCATCAATTCAAAACAAAACATTACGTCTAATAAACTCACTACAGAGTCCCACAGACATACTAGGGTCCTGATAGGAATATTATAGTGATGCCATGGGAGTGGAGAAAAACTATGAAGTACGGTAAGGTCAGTATAAACTCACTCACACACAAACACACTACAAGTCTCTATAAGAATATTATGGGGACATTACTGTGATTTTTGGTTAGAGATGAGGCTACATTACAGAAAATTGCTCTTATCTGCTGTGTGCGCTGCAGGTTATTCCCACAGAACATATGGCATCATGTAACACTGATAACAAACCTTAAATGGGAGATTGTTGTTGCAGGTGACCAGGAAGACACGTATTCTGAAAACAAAACATATTCATGTTATCAATGTCAGGCAGAGGAAAGTGCAGGTTGTAACAAGGTACAGAGTAAAAACACACTTTTATACTGTCACCCATCTATCAATACATCCTTACCTTGTCACTTGATGCTCACAGTGATGTTCACCAGTGTCAAGCCAGACAATATAAGCGGTAAAAATAGAACATCCGGTTTTTATTTTTCAAAATATAACCCTTGTTGACAAACGTTTGTTGCAAACGATTTTTGTACCGTTTTTGAGAAAAGGAAAGTACCGACGTGAGAATACAAATATATTTGAGGATGAATGTGTAGTGATCTGTACTTTTCATGCGATTTTTATTGTTCCTTATTCAGTAGAGACCCCAATAGGCGTGCATAGGCTATGTATTAGTATTTTTTCCTCAAATTACAAGTTTTATGCTTTTATTTTGAAGGCAACCTCCCGTTCATACCGCTTTGACCGACAATCTGCTACGTCTTGTTTCATTACGTTATGTAGTTCTCCGTGCACTGGACTACATGTGTGCGTCAGTATTACTGACTGGAACTTCTAGGTCCACCACGAGTCACAACTATAATCTGGTATTCTTTATTCTCTATAGCACTAATGCAATTTACAGTAGATATCTGTAGATATGATAGGTCAATGCTATATGCAACTAGGAGAAAAAATGAACAACGTTTCATTCGTTTATTTAATAAAATAAACTCAGTAGCTGGGTTGATGTTGGTATGCGTGAATGGCATGATCAAACAATTTCAGACTGAAGTGAATTATTTCAAGGACAATTAGAGAACATTGATACATTGATGCTGTTGCTATAAACACATGGAAAAAAAAACCTGTAGTAATCATATAATTAATTTCAGCAGGATGCTATATATTTATATGGATAGGCCTACTATATATGACCTTATAGGAATATTACATGAGATGATTACATGATTTTTGTTAGGGAAGCAAACAAACTAATTAGCTCTGATGGTAATTTTGCATTAGGCTTATCTGATGTTTTGATGCTAAACAAATAGGTCTATAGACCCCGTGGGCCTCTAAGATCTAGTTTTGCGCCCGTCCTGCTTATATGACTACTTAGATGGACAGTGGTCCGGAGCTATACTGTTTACAGGCTGTAGGCCTTGTGACATTCTTGCACTGGGTAAATAATTGTTTTACTCATTACAGCCCTGCTTATTTGGTATAGCTTAGAGCATCTATGTCCACTGAAAATGTCTGTGCATCAGTTGGGCCAACAGAAGCTGAATGATCTTTATTTTTAATCCACCAAAACGAAAAATCATTATATGGTATTCCTACAGGGACTTCAATAGTGAAATAATAGTGACCTTATGGTTCTTTGTGGTATTTTCACTTATGGTAGGACCATATCACTCCTACAGTGACTTTTAGTTTTGCTGTGATATTTGTACAGTATCCTTCTAAAATATAGGCTATTATAGGATTAGTGCTGTTCTTTTTCTTTTTTCTTATAGCCTGTTAAATTACTCCCTTCTAATACAACAGTGAATCAAAACGCACCCACATCTCTGTGCAACGAAATGTTTCATTTAGTGGTTGGAGCACATATTGCTGCGGGTGCATTTTAAGGTCGCTGGTAAATGACAGATTACTCACATTTGTGTGAGCCTATGTAATCCGATTCCGCTCCAGTTCATTCTGTGAAAATCTCATGTCGTCATACTGTACTGTAGGAGCGCTTCATGCAGGCGTGACCAAACGCACACAGAATCATCCAACCTATATGCACTTTGCACTGCCTGAAAAGAAAACACACATTTGATCATCACGTCCACGGCCGGTTGACGACAATGTAGCGTGCCTCAAATGTCACATGTCCACCTAATAGAGTAGGGTATTGACCTAATACGGCGACCCACAACGTTACTGAGCCGTCTGACTTGATTTGTCCATTTGATTATTAATGATCAGGCTGTAAGAATTCTATAACCGCCCTCAGGAAGATGAATTATTCTGATCCTATTATACATTTTTACTAGACACATATCACCGTCAAACCATAAGTCATAATATGAATATTATAGTGACACTAAATAAAACAAAAAATATAGTGAACTATGACAAGGCCACTATAAACTGACTATTGAGCGACACAGACATGCTATAAATCCGTATAGGAATATTCTAAGAGCAGCCTGGTATAGAGATTTTTCCATTCGGGTGGTTACAATTCTGCTATTTTAAACTAGTTTATTATCTGTTTGTCGACTATTAAAAATGCAAACATTTTATAGCCTATACATTTAAGCTGTTTTCTCCTATTATTGCTATTATTATTTTATTATTGTTGTTGTTGTTGTTATTGTTATTTATTGGGGGGTTCAGAGTGATGCATTCTCCCCATTGAACGCGATCGACGCCATCGTCAATCGACTCCCACACTGTACACCAAACTCGCTGCGCTCTGACCACTGCAACTTTTGCAGAGACTCCTCACTCCACAGACATGTCGCACAATAGCTGAAGTAAACCTGTCAATTTGGCTCATCATCTGAGCCTCAAACAATTCACCATAGTCGGGATTTTAATTGCAGAGCCTCTCCTCTGTCGTTTTCCTCGGATCGGACCCGAAGTTTAAAAAAGCCTGGATATGAATTATGATCATTTTTCTCACTAATGAACTGGGCCAGTAATGCAGGAGACCGCGGCGACTCTCTCATCAGTGGTTCAAGATGGCAGATTTTTATTGAGTTTTGAACAGAAATCTCGCTTTATTTTTTGCCATGAATAACAGAAATCCTTGCACCGATGGCCCCTGTATACGAAGGTAAGACGTTTTGGAAACCTGCCGGGTTTTATGTGCGGGGATCAGTCATTTACTATATCAATGTGATACAAATGAATTGCGGCTGATACAGAGGGAAGAGAGAGGAAGATGCGTTGCACCCTCTCCCCTTTGTGTCAAATTATACAAAAGATATTTACATTACAGTTTTTTTAGCATTCGACAAGACTATTCCTATCAAACCTCAGCAGCTTTTTATTCTAGTGCTGTTCGCTACAACTAAAGAATAATTGTGAATGCTCAGTCAAATTGTGGTGTCAGTCTGAGCTGCGTCCGTCAAAATACCCCTGATGTTTGCAATATAAGGCTGCAAACACACATGGATAAAGTCAGAGACTACGTGCAATGTAGCCTACATGTGTAAAGACAGCTGGAAATGTTATGTTTTGTCCTGCTGTTTGTTCCTGGTAGAAATAAGAGCAATTGATCTAGTTGAAGAATGAGAGGGAGGAATGAAAGAAGGGGAGACTGATCGCGACCGAGTCTAGCCTGTATCCAGTCTCTCTCTCTTTTTCATCGCCCACTATTTAATATCAATTTTGAAAGTGACTGACTTCAGACGTTTCACCGCCTGGATGTATTTATTCAAAATGTTTATTTGTATTCCGAAAACCAAAGGCAAGCTTACACGCTGCCTGTCCGCTGTTGCTGCAGCATTATGGCTGTGACTAATCCAATTGTGAGAATGATACCCAGCGTGTTTCTCTAAATTCTTTGCCGTAATAAAGACATTGCACTCCGAGAGACTAATTCAAACATAACCCATATGTTTGCATTGCAATGTTGTTGCACTGGCGGTCAAGGTATATGATTTAAAACAATGCAAGCGGGCCATCAGTCCGGGTATTATCGGTGTCTGGGATGCTTCAGTTATAATACAATTAATAATACAGATAGGTTAAATGGTGTGATAAGCAGTGATATTCCGGAAAAAATGAATACAGCGGTGCGATGTTGTTTTTTAATTTGATTTAATTCAGCTGCATCCTTCACAACTAGGCTACTGTAGCCTGTAGAGATGCTCTTTTGACATATAATAGGATAACCCATTATAGTATTAATGGTATGCTTTCCCGGTAATCATAGAGGAGACAGTGGGTTGACATACTGACCAATGTGCAAAGTGAAAGGTGGGACAAACCAATTGATTGCCCTTTATGTTTCCAGTATTTGTTTTTGAGCAGCCTCATGTTTAATATGTCCTTGTCTACTCTATAGTCCCTCTGCTGGTATGAAAAGGAACCCAATTTTTTGCAACAAATCCAAAATTACCCTTATGAAAAAGAACTATTTGTAAGTAATCCCACGATACATTTTAGGAGGATACTATGCAAGATATCACTGGAAAACTCCAGTAGGAATATTTTGGTTATATTATAGTGATAGAATTGGAGATACAGTACGATAAGGTTGCCATGAACCTCTTATCAAGCACCTATGCTGAGTACCATAGACGCACTATAAGTTCCTATAGGAATATTATAGTGATTTTTCATTAGGGGTGGTGAGGCATAGACGCACAGCCCGAGACTCCAGCATTTCAACATGAAAAGGAAAGTTGAAATGAGACGCCTATGCAAAAGGTAATTAGTGTAAATTACATTCCCTGGCCTTTCCCTTCACCATGGAGAGGAGGAGAAGGGAAGAGAAAGAGGCGGCAGGGGGAATTAATTACCTTGCCTGTCCTCCTCAGTGGTGGAGAGGGCTGTTATGTAGAACAGTCATGGAAATGACCAAAGTCTCCAGTGGAAAATAGGTTTGGGGGGCCCTTCACATAGAATGAGACCGGCTATTATGTTGATGGCTCACTCTTGGCTACAGGGCAACTAATAACTTAAACCTGTATGATTAACTACTTCCTCCTTAGTTTGGAGTGCAGCTTATTGAGGATGAACAGTTTGAAGCAGACATGGCTTCGGTTTTGTGATCCGACATTTCTAATCGTTCATTAGAATGTTGGGTCAACGGGGTTCTGCGGTTCTTGACAGAGATTTCCAGCATCCTTTAGGGAACGGTTGCAGATGTTATTGGTTTTTTAGTGGTAACGCTGCTGCTTGTGTGAATGTGTGTCCGTGTTCCTGTTGGTTATGCCTTGTGTTTTTTTTGTGTGTTTGCCTTTGGTCCTTCTTGGCCCAGACAGAAGGCCATCAGGCGGGCCTGCTGGCAGGCAGGGTAGTGGTCTGATCACCCTGGGAGCCCGGTCTCATAACCCAAACTGACACCTTGATGGATGTCTGATGAACGGAGCAGGTCCAGCAGCCCCCAGCTGTGGAAAAGCTAATATTCAGACACAGCCAAACCCTGCTGCCTGCCTGCCCGCCTGCCTGCCTGCCCGCCTGCCTGCCTGCCTGCCTGGGAAGTGTGTGTTTGTGTGCTCATGCATGTGCATACGACTATATCTGTATATGCATCCGTACACATGTGCCCTCAGCCATTCGGAGGGAGGGCGTGTGAGAGAATCAGACAGCCGCAGAGCCGGGCACCAGGCGACTTCATTTGCAGATCTGTCTCTCACAGGTCAACCAATATTCCAGAGAGCATTCATTCAGCGCCCGCCTGGAAAAATGGACAGAGAATGACTCAGAGGCTGATGATGATGGTGATGGTGGTGACAGGGACTGCAGCAGCAAAGGCAGATTGATGTTATATCCATCCACACAGCCATTATGTGTTAATGTGACTTTGAATTGCTTTGTGGTTTTCTTACAGAGGGAGCGCCGGGCATGGGGAATGCTCCCTGCCCTTGCTGAGGGGAAGTTACTCCCCTGGCTGCAATGTATGAGGACAGAGGAAAACACAGAACAAGACAGAGAGAGAGAGAGAGAGAGAGAGAGAGAGAGAGAGAGAGACTTTCTCAGAAACTGCCCTCTTTCCCTCCTCCCCTCATGCTTGTTTGGAGCGGGTTGATTGATATCTTCCTTATAGGCCGCGGCCCGGGCTTAGAGTCCAAGGTCGCCGCTTTTTAAACTTTGATTAGAATTGCAGGAAGAACCCCGGGGGCTTTCGGGGGCCGCGGCGGGGCCACACCCCATGGCAGAGACAGGGGGGGACCAAGGAGGCTTCCTCTTCCTGGCTGTTATGACAAGCAGGGTGGTGTGTGTTTAGCTCTTCACTGTCCACAGTGGAGGGAGAGATAGAGAGAGGGGGGGAGGATAGTTAAATAGCTTGTAAGAGTGATGGTTAAATAGCGTGTAGGAAAGAACAGTCATCACCTTCTCGGCCCTTGCATGTGTTGTTGTGAACGTTCATCTCTGGCTTTCACTTTCACTCTACGGCATTTTGATCTGTTTGTTGACCTGGTATATCACCTTATGACTTGTTTGGAGGGTGGTTTGCTCGGAAAGGGTTATGAAAATGGATAAGCTGTCTTTACAAGCATCACTTTTGCATTATTCAAAGTTTCCTTTCTGAATGGGAAACGAAATCCAGTGTTCAGGGATTCTTTGTGGTATTGATTTGTTGAAGCATTTAGTAGAAGAAGCTGAGGCTTTGGAGGGAGACAGAATGTGAGCTTTATGTGAGATGAGGTGTGTGTGTGTGTGTGTGTGTGTGTGTGTGCGCGCGCACGTGTGTGCGGGTGCGTGCGTGCGTGCACACATTAGTTCTCTGTTGAAGACAGGGGAATATGTGAGCTCTCTGATGTGCTGAAATAGTTCACAGGTGTGATCTGAGGGCTTTGGAAACAGATGGGGGGAGGGAGGGGAGCTTCAGACTGAACTGAAATGACAGGTTAGCAGAGGCCAGTCTGACACAGGAGGCCCAGCCTTGAATTTGAGCAGAATGGTACTGGTTATTTATACAGGCTCACCTCTTCTTATACTCTTTTCAACAAATTTCTCTTGAGTAAAACTGCCTTCAGTACTTGAGCACATCATTCTTCTAGCTCTGTTGCGTGGAAGAAATTCAATTGAGATGCAAGGGGATTTTGCAATTCTCATTTTCTCCTCAGTCAGTAAGCCTCCTGTTTTAGCGCTTCTGCCATATGTTTCAGACCTCTCTCAGTAGAAACAACTCTGAAAGCAGCACTCCGAGGTCCTTGAAGCGAGAGGCACCATCAGTTGCTGACATTAGTTAGTTTTTATCGAAGGGGAAGAGGGAGACTGGATAGGATGGAGCCTCAACCCTGTTGACTGCTTACACAAGGCATTTCCGTGTTGGTTGTCATGCATGTGTGAAGGCCTTTTTTTTCCCTGCACTGTTGTTTCACACTGTGTTTGGTGTCAGCTTGTGTGGAACAGCTGCCTCTGGCTCTGACTAGCAGAAATATGGACTCCAAACCCTGTTAGGGAGGAAAATAGTGCTATAGTCAACTTACAGTTGCTTTAGTTACTGGGCTGATATATAAAAAAGAACACCTGTTTAGGAATGTGAAGGAATTTTGCTGCAAAATGAGATATTGACATTTACTCGTAAAAAATGATTGATAGCACAACATTTTATAGGACAATTTATTAACTTAAGACCTTGGTTTACAAAATAATAACACTTTCACAGACAAGATCCACAATATTTGTTTTAAATGGATATAAGGCATTTTCAATTAGATGATGGCTGATGGGGTGGCACTTTACCTTAAATGTATCCTCCTTGTTATGTAAAATGTGAGGAAAAATAGCAAACTACTGGATGACTGTCCCTCTTTAATGTGAATAAACTAAAAGTCCAAGTGTAATAAGCTCTAGTCGAAGAGTGTCAGTAGTGTCCATTAAAAGGAAAGATACAGAGAGACTCTGTACCATGTGAGATATACATTTCTTGGATCTGCTATGAGAGCAGAGGTTCAAACAAAGGTTAGCGTTTTACTGCTCCTTAATAGAGCGCAGAGTGAATAAGGGCTTTTGTTAACTTGGACCTGTTAAGCAATAATTACACAGGGATTCCTAGAGCATAAAGGGCACTTTTTATGCATTTATCTTTTATACGCGAGTGCTATTTCACACTGCAGCGTGGGTTTGATCTGCATTTTCCTCACATGCCTTATATTGCACGCTCACTCCGCAGTCTCTCATCATCTGCCCATGACCCCCCACCACCACCACCACCACCCTGCGTTTCTCTCCCCTCCATCTATCTCTTATCTGTCGCTCCACCCTCCTCTGGTTGTTGATAAGCCGAGAGGCCATTGGTCAGCGGCACGCACGGTGCCCATGTGACACGGTTGCGACAGCCTGATGGCCAGATTGGAAGCCCCATGTATGTGTGCGTGTAATTGCTGGGGGTGAATGGAGGAGGCTGGACTGTGAGGTCTGGCCACTGTAGCTTTTTTTTTTGTTCTGGTAATCAAGACCCCCACCCAAAAACCCCTCAGCCACCCCCCACCACTCCCCACCCTGAAGCCCCGCTACCTCCCGCCCCGGCCCCCCAGCCCATCTTATTGCCTTGTCCCATCACTAACCCCCATACCAAACCAGCAGCCTGTTTTTTGGTGCACATTGTCCATGGCCTTAATCCTATTGTTTGCGATAATGTCCCCCATACCAGTCCATTTGACATGGCACTCTCTGGAAGAGAACAACAGCGCTGGCTCCCTGTATTTATCACTGCCTCATTTGGCCTTTCAGCTTGACATGTCACATTACGCATACAAACATGGAGCTACTAAAAGAGTTGAACAAAGCCCCTAATGTGCTGCAAAGACAACAGTTGATGTAAGGTACTACAGTTGAAAGGGTTACTGTAACTACCCCAGATAGTTCACTCGCAGCTGGTTCATAAAAAAAAAAGAAAAAGAAAAGAAAAAAAACATCCTAACCATCTCTTCATATTCTATGAAGCCTTTCAGAGTGAAAAATGGTTTGCAGTTTTTAATCAAGCCTTTCATATCCTCCACATTTTTCTGCGTCTTCCGAGGGAAAGAGCAGGCGGGAGAGAGCGGGAATAAGAGGGAGAGAGAGACAGAGAGAGCGAGAGAGAGAGACAGAGAGAGAGAGAGAGAGATTGAGGGGGGCCGCTGTTTACAGACAGATATTGAAATGAGTGGAGAAGGACTGAATTACCCTGTAAGTGTAGGGGATTGAGGTTAGGGGTTGAGTGTTTCGGGGGATATACGCTCTCAGATACATCAGCGCAGACAGCTATGGGCTTCACCTTGTACAGCCAGGCGGTGCAGACCCGGTGGCCGGTGCCAGCCCCATCACCAGTCCTGGCTCCGGCCCCTCTCGGTCATGGAAGGGAAGCGGAGCGTCGGCCGGCTGCTGGCGGCCCCTTCACAGATGGCTGCAGGTACAGCGCTACGCTTGGCTGATAACCAAAGGACTTCAAAGCTCAGACGAGCGCTCAAGCCCATTTCTGTCCGGAGCCAGGAGGCGAGAGGCACAGAGCAGAGAAAGGAGACAGCATTAGACAGGGACCGGGACAGTCAAAAGAGTCAACAGGCATGGAAATGAGCAGCTTTAGCCCTTCTCCTCTCCCTCCGCTCTCTTTTTGTGCAATATTTGCTCCCATATTGTCGCTCGCACACTCGCTCGGCCTTTCTCTGCTTCTCATGCACTCTTTCTCCCCCCCCTCTATCTCTCGTCGTCTTGCTTTGAACGCGCCGCGTGTTTCTTGTTATTACACGACTGTGAAAGTAGTTGTGATGACACATACCGATGCTAGCCAAAAAGGAAAATAAAATGCGACTGTCACTGTTACAAATGGTGGCCCCTCCCTAACGAATGACATCCTTTGTGCTTTAATTTGGTTCAGTTGGGGGATCCTCTTGGGAGTCCTTGATTCCTTGTAAATTCAGTTTCAGTAGACGGTGGGCTGGTGGTTACGTATCAAAAGCAGCAGGAGGGGGAAGTGACGAAATATGCTGATAGAAAGCAGATCACAGGCGGTATAAGATTTAGAGCTATGAGATGCAGTAAAATAGTCTCTCTGCAGCTATTTGATATTCACACATGTAGAGAAAATCCTGCACATTTTATCTTTACTCTGCAGTTTACGGATCAGACCACTCTTCGCCTGATTCCCTGACTTGGGAAGTGGTCTATGTTCCGGCTCCATCTCCCCAGTGCTGTTTATACTTGCGCCCACCCTCACTGCTGAAAACTGAACAGTTATTAGCTTTTATGAGCTTTTAGGGATACTGTAGAGAGGGAAGGATGATAAGAAGTCATCGATTCAACGAGACAATCCCGTGGCTCCAATTCCTCTCCATTCCTGACATGAGAAAACCCTGAGACTGAATGTCCTAACAGACAGAAACATTTCCCCACGGCTGCTGCATGAACATCTCTGTTTAGTAACTTTCAGTTGCAACATAAGCAAATGAATTTGCTTGTTATTTCATCTCCATGTGAGCTTTCATATTAAAAAAATAATGTAACATTAAGGTTCCAGAAATGGTTTTATTCCCATTCTTTTTTCCTGAAAGATTCAGAGCAAGTTAATTGTAATCACAAGCGCTTTTGTGCTCAAACAGCCGGAAACTTTAAAAATTCCAGCAGGAAAGGTTGCTCCAACACTCTCCATTAAAACATGACTTATTCTAATAAAGATTAAACGTGCGACCTTTCAGTCATGGGAAAACGTAACCACACAACATTCAGCAAGAAACGTGAAGGTCATGCTAAGATCCCGTAGATGTTGGTGTCTTCCATTTGCTACTAGTTCCATACGCTCTGCTGTAATGGAAATGAGGATTTGGATGGCAATAGCAGTTGACTATTCATATTTCTGGGCCCCTGTGCTCTGTGTTGCTACATAGAAAACAGGCCTTGCGCCCTTTACAACCACTCCTCACTTCAAAGCCTCAGGCACATCATGGCTAACCAGCAGCTCTGCCTGGCAGCCTTTTGAACTGACCCTTCCATTCAGCCTGAGAGACAGGGAGCGAGAGGGAGAATGGCAGAGAGAGATAGGGAGTGACAGAGAGAGAAAAAGAAAGGGAGAGATCGAGGGAGGGGAGCGGGGTTGGATAGATGAATACCCTCTTCCCCAGAAGAGCTGGGGGCCCATGGGCCTCAGGGGCACTGCCAGAGGTCAGGGGGGTGGGTGGGGGTTTGGTGGCGGGTGGGGAGGGGAGCCATTGGTCTAAGAGGGATTTAGGTGGTAGTGGTGAGGGTAGCGGGGCGTTGGGGGTTGTAGATCTCGCCCCTCGTCTCCTCCAACCTGTCTCCTTCTTACATCTAGGATCAGTGCGCTCCAGCCAGGCGCCGCTCTCCTCTGCTCCCCTGACGGAGCCCAGCAGCTGCACACACACACACACACACGCGCACACACACACACACACACACATATAAACACGTTCCCACCCTTCCTTCACTTTCAGAGAAGCTGGCCCAGAAAAAGGCCAAAAGCTGACCTTTAGCTATGAGGACCTGTCCTCCTTCCTCCGCCGCTCCGGAGCCGTCCGGGCCGGGCCAGTTGTTTTTACCTCATTAGATCTCTGAGAGATGGAGGCGGCGTGCGAGTCTGGGTTCTGCATTCATAAACATGAAACTGAGGGACTTTAGGCGCAAGCATGGCGGCGTTATTGGCATCCATCTCAATACCTTCACCATTTAACCTCATTAAATTCCTCGTAACTTTTTATTAGCCTGGACAAAAAAAACAACCAAAAAACAAAAATCAAAACCTCTGCCAGGCTAGTAGGCACATTTCCCTGCTTCATTCATCCATTCATAAACAACCTTACAGTAAGAATTATTATTTTCTAGCTTCCTCTTCCCTATCTTTTCCACTTCCACCAAAACACTCACACTATGCATATGGATTTAGTGTGCAATGCTTTTTTCTGCTTTCATATGCTTTACAAAGCATACTGTAAGTTTGTTATATATAATTTCACAACACATAACTCTTCTTATTCTCCTTCTGAGGGTGTTTACGTGTCATGCGAGCCCATTCAAGCGTGGCGAAAGGCACTTCCTATACACAGCCACTCGCAGTGTGGGTGTTAAACACTGATGGTCAGAGTAGCCATTCCCTGCCTGGTTTTGGCTGTTATTTGTGACTGTGAGGACACTGTAAATATAATCGGCTAAAGCCATGATGTTCACGCTGAATCAGACAGAGAGGGCTGAGTTGGCTGGCCATATTTATTACCTCAGCTCTGTGGCCAGAAGGACTCAACAGCTATGTTTACGACACACTGTCAGTTGGATTAAGGACACATATGCCTTGCTAAATTGGTATGTTGAGCACATGTGTGTGTGTGTGTGTGTGTGTGTGTGTGTGGGGTGTGTGTGTGCGTGTGCTATAATCTTCTAAAAGCTCTTTGACCATATAGTGTGGCAGGCCTCCTTACTTTGTGAAAGAACAGAAGGAGAGAGAGAGACTCTATAGTGCTAGAAAAGGAGCGCGGGAGTGAGAGAAGAAAAAGAGATTACGAGATTAAAATAATTTAATAGGTGTGCATATGAGTGAGTCACCTGTGCTATGAAGGCAGGCGTACATGTTGAGGCATTTGAGAGGGAGAGAAGGTGTCTATAGTCTAAATGAGTCTGATCCGTGGCCTTCACAGGCCCTGAGCAGCAGCTTCACACACCCCGCTGAAATATCACACTCTCCTGTTGCCCGGGGAGGCATGGGCCGTCCCTAACTTGTATTTGATAGCTAAGAGCAGAGGGAGGTGGGGCAGTGGGGAGACAGGGGAGCAGGAGGCCGGCCACATGTGAGGGATATAAAGTGTATGTGCTGTTGATGTGAGGTGGATAGGAGCTGCATGCTAGCCAAGGCCCCAGTCCGCTGCTGTGTCTCTGTCTCTCTCTCTCTCTCTCTCTCTCTCTCTCTCTCTCTCCTTCAAGCTACACGCACTAGCACCAGTACTTATCATTACCAAACACATTGACCGCCCTATATGTCTCAACGTATCATTCAAACCCACCCTGTGCCAGCCCCGTTTCAAGCTGACAACTTGGAAAGCAACTCCCATCAAGAGCTCGTAATGTCTAGTAATGACAATGCCAGTCTTTTGAGCCCACTGTGCACAAGCAAACAAACGAGCAAGAAATCGGTGAAATCTTTTCATTATGTCCACGTCTGCTTATATAAATTCCTGTAAACTCATCCCTCTCTTCCCCCTGTTCCAAGCTATCAGTTTGCTGTTGAAATACAACTGTGTTTTGAAAACACAGAAAGTGGTGGCCCTGCCCGTCTGTGATTGGTCCCCGGGTGCCTGGTCAGGTTGGACTGGTTCCTCTGTGGTCGGGGTTCACCAGCGGGCCGCGAAGGGGTGGGGCATCTGATTGGTCCCTCTGGGCGTGCGTGTGTGTGTGTGTGTTGGGGTGGTAGTGGGGTGTTTCATGCATATTGTCTCCACATAGCTAATATGTTACGGCTTTGACAAGTAGTTAAGGGAGTCACAAGAAGCACAAATAGTCATATGACGCACAGTTGTGAATGCACAAATTCGCCATAGAGCTGAAAAATGCATGGATGCATGTCTGTGTGTATACAGTTACAACCCAACACGTGCATACAGATGCAGACGCACATGCAGACAGTCAGACAGTTGCCAGTCCAGTGTTGTGTGCAGCCTTGGTGGTGGTGAGCGTGCAGACCAGGCCAAGCCTTGTTCCAGCAGTATGTTTGATATTAACGCAGCAGTGTGGATCCCCGAGTTCGAGAGCACACCCAAAACCAGTGCTTAGTCTGTTCCATGGGACAGGGCAGGGTGGCAGGGAGGGGCGATGATGCCATCTCTTCAAAAGACGTTACTAGTCTTTGCCTTCAGTTCTTTTTCTGCCTCTTTTTGTCTCTCGCTCTCTCTTTACACGAGTATCATCTCTATAGCCTGCTCCAGAATCAATTTTATATAGCGCTCATGCTATAAGAATTAAACTCATTAAACACTTTGGACATGATAATCACATTAGCTGGGGTTAATAGAATTCTGAACCTCAGAAATTGTATACCTGTTTGGAATATCTTACTTTATTGGCTCGTCTGCTCACAGACAACCCAGATATAATAAGAAGGGGTCACACATAATGGAAAGGTGGATCTATTTGTTTTCTATTTGTTTTTGTTTTTTTGTTGTTTTTTCATTTTTTTTTTTCAATTAATCCATTTGTTTTGTTCTGTCTCTCCTATTTGTCGGTTGATTGTTTTTGTCTGGGAATATAATTTTATTTGCGTGGCCAGGAAGATGTTGGATCCCTTGGAAATAAAATTAAGGGCTCCATCTGCAAAAGGTTCCTTTGCAAAACTCATTCTGCTCTAGGCCCATTGTTGACTGAACATTAGAGTGAATAATGGCTGAACTATTGATAGATAGCTGATGGGAACCCGCTTCCTGGCGTGTTGTGTGTGTGTGTGTGTGTGTATGTGGCATGCTTTTGTGTCTCTATGTGAATGCATTCATGTATTTGTGTGTGTGTTTACATATCATTGGCTTCTGTCATTCACTCCTGAAGCACGAAGCATCGCCCTTTCAAAAGCTCAACTTGCAGCACAAGGCTGCCATTCACATTCACACTAAAACCTCATAGCTATTCATGGCTCCTATTGGCCAATCTGTATCACACTGTAAAGCCCACAGCAAAATCCATACCATATTATCCACTGTCAAATCAATTTGTCATTGTGTTACAGTGTTTTCTTCCACATTGCAGTCCCCTTCCCTATTGTTTTCCTTGTTGGGTTTCTGTGGCCCGCCTGCATATGTTTACCCCCTCATAATATAGTGTCCAGCTGTCATTGTTGATCCTAATGACAGAGAGGAAGTGCTGTGTAGTGGGCTGTTAGTTTCTTACTGTGTGTGAACGATAAGCGCTGTGGAGAGTGGCTGCTTATCAGGTGTGTGTCCCTGCATGGCCCTGCGCTGTGTGTGCAACATGGAAACTTTCAACTGTAGTCAAAGCAGCACGGCTTGATACAGTAGAGATCTCAATGGTAGTGAGGTCAAGCCTTGAGCAACAGGTGCCATTGGCTTCTGGGTGGTGGGCACCTTTCTGTCTCCCTCCCTCCTCGTTCTGCATTGCCTCACATAAGACTTCACAGAACAAATAGTTTCTTTCTTTTTGTTCCACATTCAACCTTTTATTTCTGTTGCAGCGGGGACATTTATTACCAGGCCTCGTTCTTTCTTTCTTTCTTTCTTTCTTTCTTTCTTTCTTTCTTTCTTTCTTTCCCTTGCTCTCTCTCTGTGGGGAGGAAGTAGGGTGCTGTGCTTTGTACACCCGCTCCACTCGTGATTTGATTAATAAGAAATCCAGCTCAAGCAGAGTCACTCTGCCACCCCTCCTCTTCCTCCCCCTCCTCCTGCTCCTCCTCATCTCCCGCTCCTCTCCTCCACCCTGTGCCTTGCTTCAGCGCCTGGTTAGGCTGACCTGGCAGTATAAACAAGCCAAATGTTTTTCTCACACCAGCCGTTTTATGGCCACACTTAACATGTGAATAGCAGACTGCTTATCTAGCCACAGTTGCCCCAGGGAGCTAGGGTTTGCAGCTTTAGTTTAGATTGGAAATGCTTGTGTTGTAACTTTAACTTTAACTGTGTGTTAAGTAAGTAAGTCGTGATGGCTCAGGCACAAACTAAGGTTGTTAAGAGATTCTGAACTTTGTTTCACATGAGTTGGTGTGAATGTGTGTAGGTGTGTTTACATATGTGTGTCAGCGCTCCTATGTGCACCCACATGTGGACATGCGTGTGCTTGCTTGTGTGTTTGTGTCTGTGTGTGTGTATGCGTGCTTGTGTATATGCACATGCTCTGGAACGTGCTGACCGAACATGTTATCTCACAGCATGTTGTATCTGAGGCAGTTTGCTTCCAGGAAGGGCAGAGAGTAGGGAGTGTCGCATTTGCAGCAGGCATGGTGCTGATTTATGGGCTGAGAAGCCCTGTCAAACAGCATTCATATTTGCCTTATAGGCCGTCCATATGCTGGATGGGTGTTTGTCCTCTTTTGTGTTCGCAGGAGAGCTGAGAGACATGGCGAGGCAATTGCAACTGGTCAAATAGTGTGGTCGGGATGGGCATAAAGGCTGATAGAGCAGCAGCCTGCACGTTTGTGTGCGAGGCGGAGAGACAGTATCTCCCTGCTTGATGCATTATTCTATAAATAAGCAGAGATGAGAGAGCTAAAAAAGCGGACAGGGTGGTCAATAGTGGCCGCGGGTGATGTGAGAGAGAGAGAGAGAGAGAGAGAGAGAGAGACAGGGCCAGCTCCCCCACTGAAGGCAAGCAGGCAGGAACACAAGGCTGGACTAAATGACATGGGTGCCTGCTCTGTAGGGACAGCATGTTCCTCCTCAGTGGTGCGTTCGTTCCTGCGTTCAACCCCCGACTGTCTGTCACTGCCCCCGCTGCAGCTTTGCCACCAGCGGGCCTGTTGCTCATGAGGCCCTTGCACACATCATAATATTGGCATAAATGAGTGGAGGTGTGGAGGAGTGTTTAGAAAAGGGTGGAGGCATGGGAAGGAATGCCTTACACACACACACACACACACACAGCAACAGAGGGTGAGATAATGCTTCGTCTAGACAGTCAGAAGTCACTTCATTAGCCGATTTGTCCCACCCCCCCGCACCCTCCAGTCAAACAGACCCAGTTTTGGGAGAGGGCCATCAGACGGACCTCCTGTGAGTGTGTTCGGGTCTCCGGACAGGAGCGGCTTCATCGGTGTTGGCAGCCATTATGCCACAGGAAACAGTTGAGTTACATCCATGCAGGCCAGGGGGACAGCCACCAGACAGACCTGACCACTGTCTCTGGATAGTTTCCTAGGTGACAGCTGGGGGCTCGGTGTCTATCCGCTCAGCCATTATGCTGCAAAGCATGGACCAGTCACACTCTGGATATTGATTGATGGGATATATTTAACCACATGGGCTGATTTTATGTACAGGCAGTACTCAGTTCACAGTATTAGACGGATATAAAGTGAAAGAAGATCAAATTTCTGTTTATCTCAGCCTTAAGTTACAAGCATGTTTAAATTGTGCGTGGTGTAAAGCTCAGCATTTCAGGGACAGGCACAGATGATTTCACTAATACCCAAATTTTGCATTAAAAGAGGTTTGACCAGTATCACTTGTAATTACCAAGGACCATTTGGAAAGTTTGGTGGAATCTAAAGGGTTCCTCATCAATACTCTGTCGTGTTGTCCGTGGAGAATAAATGACGAGTTTAATAAAAGAGAGCAAACAGAAGCAGGTCACAGGCTAGAATGTGAGGGCCACTCGCTGCCCCTCTCTCCACCTTGTTTTTTCCCTCCCTCCCTTTCAGACCCTCTCCCACCCGTGCGTGGCATGCAGAACGGGTCTGATCCTCCCAAAAAGAAGATTAACAAACCCCTGACAGAGAAGTAATCTCTCTGAAAACATTGACTATTACCATTTCAACATGCTGCCTCCAAACAGTGGAAAATGCCTCTCTGGTATGCTTAATTGCAGAGTGTGGGACTCACTGTGTTCCTTAAGGTATGCTAAATGGAAAGCCTTGGCTACTGAAGGCATTCCAACATTGTAAATGTAAAACAATGGACCTTTACAGTTTTATGCCTGGCATGGAGTTCAGAAATCCAAATAAACTTCAAGAGGGCATTTTCAAGGGAATGCCTTTGCACTGTGTTGTTTCCGACAACAGTATAGAGAGTTTGGTTGTTCAGGCTCTAGATCATAAATACTTTTGAACTTCAGCTCGGGTGAAGAATGATTCATGAGCACTGGAGTCGCTTTCCAATGAAGTATAATTGGTCACATTGTTGCCTGTGTATGTTGTCATGAGATAACATTCCAACCATTTGACCTCTTACTGTTGGTTCATTTAATTACTTATCTTTGTTCCCCACAGGGTTTAAAACTCTGTTGCTCTTTCTACAGCCTTTAGCTGTGTGGCAAAACCAGCTGTACAGAATTTCCTAACCGAGTCATGGATGAATTCCTAAGAGTTTCCTATGCATTTCTAAACAACATTTTTTTTTTCAGGCGCTTTATTTCAGTACTCAGTCTTTCCCAATTTAGGGGAACAGCCTGTGGCCTTCAGTTCATTGCACCATGTAGGCTAGGTCAAGTGAACTCCATGACCACAATGTTAGAGCTGACAAGGAGTCAATGACTGACTAACATCGGGGTTGAGGAGGAATTTTGCATGATGGCTAATGGAAAGAGCAGTTAGCTTAGGCTCTGGCCTTGTAAAAACCAGAGCTATCCATAATCACGCTGCCAGATATGTAACGCTGGAATGTTCCATAAGAGGAACAGGCCAGCTCTGTGTCCATCCATCCATCTTTCTGTCCATCAGTCTGTGCCTGTGATTATCCTGTCAGGCTCTCAGTCATACACTGTTGACGCTGCCCCGTGACGCAACCCATCATTCAAATTATTTTTAGCGTAAAGTCCAGGCACAGGAATTGGTAATCCAAGGAGTGACATCTGGCCTTCAGGGCTTATGTGATTAGCAGAGAGCCTTGCCCCTAATAGCCCAGCGGACGTTCTTCATTACCTCCCCGGACCAGCCATACCTAGACTGGACATGAACTGACCAGGCAGGTGTATAAGGCAAGACATTTACTACATCTTAATGGCCATCCAGAGGACATACTGTATGTTTACCAATATCATGCTTGAGGCTTATCTAAGCACTAAGGGAAGCACTGAATTGCTATGCTAAAGCAGCCTCAACGGCCACCAGGCTTATGGCCAGCCCTCTAATGTGCAGTACAGCTCCAATCCTGCAGCATTAGGGCTAAGACCAGATGACCATGGAGATGACTAGTAAGTCCAAGCAAGGCCAGGAGGGAGGCATCCGGCAGGAGGGAAGAGAGAGACAGAGAGAAAGAAAAAAGAAAAGAGAGAGAGAGATAGAGGTGAGAAGAGAGTTAAAAAATAAGCGAAGCGAAGTACAGTGGAGGGCTGCCAGCTTCCTACTGAATTAATCATCATCACCACTCAAAGGGCTAATAATGACAAAGTGACCAGGCATGTCCCCTCCTCTCTGCTTTCTGTCTGCAGAATAGACCCCGCATTTATAGAAGTCCTCCAGCCCAGGGGGAAAACGGTCCTCTCATTATCTTAGAACGGATCAAAACTCAAAACACCGGCTCTCAGGTTGTCCATTAAACACACAAAAGCAGCAATTTTTCTAGCAGCAAACAATGTCTGAGTTTAAGGCTTGTTTGCATGCATGGGTTTTGTTAGTGTCTGTGTGTTTACAGGGACTGCAGGAGTCTTTGAATCGAGCAACAGTTGATCAACAGTCAGGCCTAATTGTGTGTGTGGGTGTTGGCATGGCCAGGTGGAAGCTCTTAGTTTGTTAGTAGTAAACTAATTTTGGGCTTACTGGAAACTGTTTAAACATAGCATTACTGCAAGTCTCATGTAATCTGCCTTGTGCTGTAATAATAATTTCAGTGCTACAAACAAGCCTGTTTGAGAGAGAGATAAAGAAAGGGACTATTTTTGGGCAGTTGTTTGCTTGGAGAAGCTTTGCTTATTCTGAGGCAACTTGTTCCCAGGAGTTCAGAGCACAGCCTTGCTGCAGTTTTGCTTTTGTTTTGTTGTCTTCAGGATCTGAGGTTGAGAGGGAGTTCAATGCCCCTCTGTTGTTTCCATAGTTAGTTGAATGAAATTTCTTCCACATCCTTCCTTAAAGTCAGTATTGTGCACCAATAAGTGCTGGGGCTGGGTTGTCTAGTTGGGAAGGAAATTGCGATCATTCCTTGAGACTCACACAACTTTTTGTGGGCCCATTTTTGTGTACAGTGTTGTATTGCTCTAACGTCTCTGTGGAGCGTCCCATGAAAGGGTATTCTTTTAGTATTCAGTCAGCCTGTTTACATTGCTGCAGATGGGAACAGTCGGGAAATGGCATTTCCTCTGCATGCATCAGTGGTCCACATAAGCACTCAATCTAAACCTGCTTATCTTTCTGCTAAACATTCTGGCTTTCATCTTTGTTATATAACAATATATCAACCTCATTACTTTGTAATTACAAAACAACCAATCCATTTTTCTCAAATTACCCATTAATGCAGTTTTACTGCTGTAGTAACTGAAGTTTCTTTACACAAAAAAGCACACAAAACTTATAGTACTACTGGCAAAAATAATTGCCCTCTAACTCTAAAGCAATGCTAGATGCTGGTTTGACAGTCAGTTAATGCTTATTCCTTTCCTATTATGTTACAGTGTTGAAGAGGTTAAGACGCTGATGCATCAGCATAGACCCTATGTGTTTGAATGACCTGCCTTGACCCAAGCTGTCTTTATTTAAAGCTTCTGGCTACCACTCGTGTTTCAGACACTGTCTCAAATTCCTAACCTCTCACTTTCTCTCCCCTCCTGTCCTCTTTGCTCCTCCCCTCTGTTCCCCTCTTGTCACAGGTATGGCCTCGCAAGTGCAAGTGTTTTCCCCTCACACTCTCCAGTCAAGTGCCTTCTTTAGCGTGAAGAAACTGAAGGTGGAGCAGAGTTGTAACTGGGATATGACAGGGTACGGCACGCACAGCAAAGTCTACAGCCACAACAGCAGCAAGAACGTGTCGGCCGCCAGTGGGCCCCTGGGCATCAACGGCTCCCTGCAGGTAGCCAGCTCCACCCTGCCCTACGAGCAGGCGCTCATCTTCCCAGCCAGCGCGGGCCACATTGTGGTTGCCTCAGCCAGCAGCACTTCGGGGGCCGTGGGGTCTCTGCTGGGCAGCGGGGGTGGAGGCAGCAGCAGCAACGGCAGCGGTGGTGGTGGCGGCGGCGGCGTGGGTGGTGGGGTTGGCGTTCACAACCTGACGCGCCGCAGTACGGTCAGTCTCCTAGACACCTACCAGCGATGCGGGCTTAAGCGCAAGAGTGAGGAGCTCGACAACAACAGCAGCGTGCAGATCATTGAGGAGCACGGCCCGCCAATGATCCAGAACGGAGCAGCCAGCGGGGCCACGGTGGCTACGGTGGCCACCGCCACCTCCACGGCAACTTCCAAGAACAGCGGCTCCAACAACGAGGGGGACTACCAGCTGGTGCAGCATGAGGTACTCTGCTCCATGACCAACACCTACGAAGTGCTGGAGTTCTTGGGGCGAGGAACCTTTGGACAGGTGGTGAAGTGCTGGAAGCGGGGCACCAACGAGATTGTGGCCATCAAGATCCTAAAAAACCATCCGTCGTACGCGCGGCAGGGTCAGATCGAGGTCAGCATCCTGGCGCGTCTCAGCACGGAGAGTGCAGATGACTACAACTTTGTGAGGGCCTACGAGTGCTTCCAGCACAAGAACCACACGTGCCTGGTATTTGAGATGCTGGAGCAGAACCTGTACGACTTCCTCAAGCAGAACAAGTTCAGCCCTCTGCCCCTCAAATACATCAGACCCGTGCTACAGCAGGTGGCCACAGCCCTAATGAAGCTGAAGAGCCTGGGGCTGATCCATGCTGACCTGAAGCCAGAGAACATCATGCTGGTGGACCCGTCCAGACAGCCCTACAGGGTCAAAGTCATTGACTTTGGCTCAGCCAGCCATGTCTCCAAGGCAGTCTGCTCCACTTATCTACAGTCCAGATACTACAGGTAAGAGAAACCATTTGAAAGAATAATTGTTTTATTATTTTAAATGAATAGAATACACAACAATTTTGACATACTCATTTGTGTTAGAAATGTAACATGGCAGCCACAGCGATGAAAGGGCACAAAAAAAAGAGATGTGTCAGGAAGGGTAGTTATTTTCTCCTTCAATTTGTTCTTGCTCATACTGTTTGAATGATCATAGTGCTTTCCGCATCTTGTTTGATTTATCCCTGCTTTTATAGGAATGTTTTCATAGTTGAGCTGATTATTTGGCCAAAGGCTCAAATTTGCTGCCAGTCTTATGAGCTGCTAAAGTCCTCGCTCTCTTTCCACTCCCAGTCTGTCTTTTCTTTTTGCTTGTATCCCCTTAGTTAACCCCCTTCCAGTGTGGGATAGGGCAGTAAAACTCAAAGGCTTGCTGAGAAGCCAGCTGCTTATTGTGTTTAATATGATAAAACAAGCATGTTGTGGTGTTGCTTTGAAGATTAAAGAAGGCCTGGTTAGTTGCCTCACAACCTGCTAAAGCTGCAGTAACGACATGACAGCACCTGGGAAATATTTGCAACAGTGACATTTTTTAGTGTCGCTGGGAGGTTCAGGGGAAGGAAGGTTTTTCTTTTTCTTTTTCTATTTTTCAATATAGGGTTTTAGAAAACAACTCAGAGAAACTCCCTCATTGAAGAAGGGCACTAATCACATGGGGCGGCAGTCTGCCCGTAGGCCTCTATCCGTGCACCCCCCCCCCCCAGCTCCCCAGGGCCCCGGACCCCCAGCCCCCCATTGCCATGGCTGGCTCCCATTTCCCCCGGGATGGAGATGAGGGGTCAGCCTGAGTTCTCCTGTAATATGTCCCTGTAATCCACACCAGCGGGCCCTGCATTAGAACCAGATGACTCTCTGGGAAGGCCTTTCTTCTCCCGGTACTTCTTAAACAGTCTTTTTCGCCCACAGCAAACAGTGTGTTTAGGTTTCAGTGTTGGGGAACTGTGTGAGGAATCAAACAGTGTTCACATACACACAGAGAGACGCTTTGTTTGGGGCTCGGGCCTGGTGCTGGGGCTGGGGCTGGGGGAAGAACAGGTGTGTGAGGCATGGAACCACACATGTGCACACATATACACACTCACCCTCACACACACTCACACACACACACACACATACATACACACGTGCCAGGCGATGGCTCTGTAGCCTTGCGTAGTTGCAGATTCTGTTGATAGAGGATTGTGGTTTTGCTCCGTTGTTTTTACAGTTTATCATTGTTTTTTTTTTAAACATGCTTCATGGAAGATCCTATAAACCTGTAGGTGGCAAGAATTTGAGGAAACAATTTAAGTAAATTGATTGTAACTGATGAGAGCATAGACAATTTTAAGCTTAGGAATAATAATCATCATCTATCATAAAATCTGAAAGAGATATTACTTTGTTTGTACTTCAGTGTTTATTTAAATGCACTTTAAAAACACTTCTCCCCATCCTCCTCCTAACCCTATACAGTATAAAGATCCCTGTATGGGAATTGGACTGTACAGTACTGGCAGTGCTGTTCTGTCCTATCAGTTTAAGTAGCTCATCCTGAAGTAAACACCACGAGTAGCCGGTGTTGTTGTTGCTCCTGGGCTGTAGGTCAACAAGCAGGCCATAAAATGTTCCTGTTTGTTTTCTGGGGGAGTGAAGGGTGGAGGAGAGGAGAGAGATCATCCCTTCATTTCCTCTTGGCAGAGGAGGAGGGGAAAAAAAGGCTGACATTGACCAGAGAATTACCCATCAGCCACCAGGAATTAGACCAGGGAGTTGGGACTTGGTGTCCCCGGTCTGAGCTGTGGGAGTCGTGGCGCGTGCGTGTGTGTGTGCACATGTGTGTGTGTGTGCACGTGTGGGCGTGTTTGTCTGGGTGCTTCCTGTTTGAAAGCTGTTGAATGCCTTGCGTGCATACTTGCATACAAGCATATGTGTGTCAACATTTGCTTTATTGGTGCATGTGCGTTTTTGTGTGCGAGCGTGAGTGTGCGGGCTGTCATGCTGTCACAAGCTGCGGCTCTCCTCTATGAAGACTGATAGTAAGGAGAGAGGCACCGAGGAGCCTTTTACAATCCATTCAAAGAATGAGCTCATAAGAGCTAAGTAGTATGGGTGTCTTTCTTAACATGGCATGCAATTTCAGCAACAAAGAAAGTTTGGCTGCGGGTCAGGTTCATGATGAGTTCAAAAGCTTAGATGATAACATCAAATCATCTTTGATGATTTCAGATGAGTGGATAACTAGATATTTTCTGTTGCAGATGATAGATTTTCAGGGGAGAGGTTACATCCAGGCGTGTTTTGCTGGCTGTCGCTGGCTGCCTCCATGTTGCACTCCACTCGACCTCCTCATCAGCTAACAACAAAAGACTCACCCAGTCTCTTTCTTTATTCGTCTTTAAGCAAATTCTCTCTCTTTCTTTCTCTAACAGCATTTTAGTCATTCTTTGAAGGCCCTAGCTTTGATTGACGAGGTGAAATGATATGAGATTGACGTGAGAGATGAGGAGGAAAAACGAGAGTGAGGTGTTCCATGTTGTCTGCTTCTTTTGTGATTGTTTTCCCTCTGTCTGTTCGTACAGACAAAACTGAAGGCAGAGCAGTTTGCAGCCCGTCGCAGACATCATATATACGCAGCTATCATTACTCGCTTTTAGTTTGTCTATTCGGTGGGAATTTGATACACCGGTACACGGCTATTTGCATTAGGCATGCCATAGATAGTGTATGCTGTTGAGGTTGTATGTGCTGTAAGAGCCTTGCAAATGAGTTATGGATTTTCCACAAGGTTGGCTCATGCAAATAAAACACCAGTATTCAAGGTAAACAAGAGACGTGCCATTTGCAAGAACAGCTTTAGGGGTGCTTAGAGTTTCAACTTTGCTCGCTCCAGTGACTAGCGAATACAGGCTCGTGTAGCTGAGCTCATCCGTCCTTGTCATACAGGCCTGTCTATTGCATCGCTAGAATTGGTGCTGTGGTGGCTGAATAAGGCAGTCTCGCTACATGTATTAAAATGTGATACATAATCACCTTAAGCTCTCAGTAGTCTGCTGCAGTGCCTGTCTGTTCTGTCCTTAATGTGGCCTTAGTGTTTTCATCCTGGTTACATCACCTTGTGACCTAACCCCCGGTCCCCCTCTCCCTCTCCCCCTTCCTCTTCCTTCTTCTCTTTTCCTACCCACGCACTCCTGTCATCCTCTCCTCTCCTCTCCTCTCCTCTCCTCTCCTCTCCCCTCCTCTCCTCTCCTCTCCTCTCCCCTCCTCTCCTCTCCTCTCCTCTCCTCTCCTCTCCTCTCCTCTCCTCTCCTCTCCTCTCCCCTCCCCTGCTTCTCCTCTCCCTCCTCTTGCCTATAGCTAATGATGTAACAGGTAAGCTGGCTAGTGAAGCTTACCCTGGGCCAGATAAAGGGATTATTGTCTTGTCCCAGTTGGGCATGTTTGTCCTATTTATCTCATTGGGTAAAGGCCATGAGATGTGCGGAATGCAGCAAGACATTATTTAAGTTTGGTGGTTTATGTAAAGTTCCCCGAGGCAGTGCAGCTGGCGCGAGCTAGCCTTGTGGTGGCTGTTGTTATTGGATGGGAGGTGTAACGCGGAGAGGCAGGGGTATGAGGCGCACAACACACTCTCTGACCCTAACTGACTGTCTGCCTGACTGTCTAAAGTCATCATCATCTCAGGATGGGATTTCAGTGTCTCCAAAGGCTTGCTCTATTTCCATCTCTCGTCCCTTTTCTCTCTTTGTCTCTCTCTGTGTGTGTCTGTCTATCTATCTGGCTGTCTCTCTCTCCCTCTCTCTCTCTCTCTCTCTCTCTGTCTCCCTCCCTCCCCCTAAGAACCGTCCAGATCCTTCGCAGTGACTCACAGCCTGGTCACATCACATCGCAAGCAACCCTGTGACCATGAGTTTGTCAATACCCAATCAATAACCCACCAACCCCTGAATCGTACTGTACATGCTACACACACGTCTACCAACTTCTACACACATGTACCTGCGGCTGACCCATGCACGCATCACAGACCTCAGACACACGCACATGCATGCATGCACAACACATATAGCACATCAACGGCCAAATATAGTAAAGCCTGGGGAATTAGCCTGCTTTAGACATTGTGGGTGAAATGGAAAAAGAAAAAAAAAAAATAGAGCAGCCCTAATGAGTGACGTGAACAGTGTCCCAGTGAGAGAAGCGGGCTCGCTCGTGTCACCAGTGATGTGAAGTGGCTAGTGTCTGTGCGCTCTCAGCTCTCTGTGTTATTATCAGTGTGTGTGTGTGCGGAAGAAGAAGCGAAAGGCGGCGGAGATCGTAATGCATCCAGATGGAAACTTCACAACAAGCTCATATTATGGGACTCGGTGCATTCTCCCGTTCTACTTTTAGAGCGGATATCTTTATTCATGCTGGCAGTAAAGATGGGTGCAGCTAATACTACTGTAGGATCTCTGACACCCTCAGGCTTATGTCTTCGCCTTAATAACTGATGAAATATGTATCTGTCTCCATCAGAGGTGGTTCAGTCGCCGGCTCAGACTGAGTGTAAGACGAGCCGCTCCCCCACCTGTCTATCTGTCTCTCTATCTGTTGTTAGCGACGCGCACAGCCAGACAGACAGGGCAGGCGTTCCAGCACATTTACCCTGCCTCCGTGCGAAACATCAAGGAGTGTTTTAATGAATGAGGTTGCCATTAGTTACTGTTCTGTGAAGCGTGCGTTAAAGTGTGTGTGTTAGAGAGGGAGAGAGAGAGAGAGAGAGAGAGAGAGAGAGGTGGGTAAAACGCAGGGATTGGGTTGCTCCGGGGGGAAGATGAATTAGAATAGGACAGGAAAGGCAGATTTGGTTAGTGGCAGCGGCACTGTTCATTGTGCAGGTGTTGTTTATGTGAAGAAGATTCACAAGGAAGTATCTTGAAGGGGAAAGGAGAATGGGGGATGAGGAGGGGGGGGGGGGGGGGGGGGGGTGTGGAAGGTCGTTGTTTTGCATTCCTTGCCACTACCTGGAGAAGCATTTCCTTTCCCCCCAAGCAGTGGCAGATCATTACTAATGCAGATGAGCTTTCATTTGGTTCAGCCTGGCTGGGTGGCTGCTATGGCACATTGTAATTTATTTATTTTTATTTTTGTTTTGTTTTTTTATTTCATTTTGTTTTCAGCTTGTGACCATCCAGGGCCAAGGCCGTCCTCTTATTGTTCACTGCGGATCCTGAAATCGCCGGCTATCACCGGGAACTGGGATATAAACGAAAGGCCCCCCAAAATGATAATTACTCCTCCCTGTATTCACTACTGTGCTTTTTATGACAGTCATAAGACCTTAGTATGCATGACAGAATCCTAATAACCTGTTTCTCATTTATAATTTGCCTCTGGGCAACTCTTCCAAGTGTCTCCACAGAGCAGGCAGCGAGCAGGAGACACGTAGCAGCTAAGCTAATTAACCACCGGTAGTCGAGCATATGCATCGGAACATATACAGTCAGACTCTCACAGCCATTGTGGCAGATAATGAAAGAGAATCATTTCACTCTCGGATATGTTAAGAAAAGGTGTGAACTTTGCCATCCCACACCTAGCTGATGCTATGGATACACTCTGACAGGCTACCTAGACGTGTGTGTGTGCGTGCGTGTGTGTAGTGAGTGTCTATGTGTTCACACAATAGATCGAGCTTTCCCGAGTTCCACCACATCGTTTCATCCCGGCTACTTCTCTTTGTTCTCCCTCGCAGTTCAATTTCCATACATTTCCCAGGATATTAAGCTGGCGGAAATTAAGCTGCCTTGATAAAACGCAGCGAGCCGCCCACTCAGGCTCACTAAGGCTGCAATCTCTCTGCTCTATATTGATTGGCTTATTTGAAACACAGCGCTGCTCTCTCTCTTAAGCTTCTGAGGTGGCTAGGAAGCGTCGGCAGCACGCAGGTAGCGACTCGCTCAGGCCTTACAGGTGTTTGCACAGTTTGCTGCGTGACACCGCTGGCTGACATCAGAAGAAAAAGGAAAAGGCGAGTCATAAATATGGACAGACTCGAACGTGGGGTTACGACCGCCGCACAGTGGCATTTTCCCCCCACTTAAGTCTGAAAATCATTAACCGGACAGGTGAAATTTCTCACTGAGCGGTAGCCGTATGTTAATGTTTGTGCACGCCGGCTGACTCGTCTTTCTGTTCTGGGTTCAAGCACCGGTGGGTTGGCAGGGTGACGGCTGACTGGCACAGGTGCCCCCGCGTCTAAATAAATCATGAGGCCTCCTGCAGATCTGGTACCCCTCCTCCCCCCTGCTCCACCCCCAACCCCCTCGTATGCCCGCCACCCCTCCTCTGCAGGGAGCTTCAGAATCCCACCCCCCACCACACACACACACACACGCACACACATCCATCCGCTCACCGCCTCCGCTCCTTCCCGCCCTCCTTTCCTTTCCTTTCCTTTCTCTTCTTTCCCACCTCCCCCCCTCACCTCCCCTTCAACCCCCCTCACCTCTTCCATCCACTCGCATGAATATTTAAAAGCTAACACCAGGATGGGAAATATGCGGCAAGGGCACCGTTGGCTTGCTAAAGAAAGAAGGAAAGAAAGAAAGAAAGAAAGAAAGAAAAAAAAAGTTCAATTTGGGCCCCTGAATTTCCGTATTTGAGGCGAGTCATGGGAGAGCTGACGGTAGGTCAGAACAGTCACAGAGGGAGAGAGAGAGAGAGAGAGAGAGAGCGAGAGAGAGAGAGAGAGAGAGAGACTGTTTGAAAGACAGACACAGACAGACATAGACAGTCAACGCCAGTCAGTCAGACAGACAGAGAGAGGGACAGAGGCCAGAGACGGAGAGAGCGGGTGAGACAGGAACAGAGAGAGGGAGAGAGAGAGAGAGAGAGTGAGAGAGAGAGAGAGAGAGAGAGAGAGAGACTGATCCAAGCCATAGCTGTCCAGCTGGGAAGAGGATTGGGGGGGATTGGGGGAGGCTGGGCAGGGACCTGCAATTGGCTCCATGCTGGCTGTGTGTGCTCTGACTGACTGCCACTGTGATGGAGAATGCCTGGTGTGCAGAGGCCCATGCAGTCTCCCATGAAGTTTTCAACAGAACAAAACAGATGCATTTGTTTTCTCAATTGGAAGAATTTGCTAATGTGCATATATGAGGGTAAATAGTTTGGCTAATTTGCGGCAGGCAAGCGGGCAGAGCTCTCCATCGCTCAGCCAGCCAGCTGGGGCCCCTGTGAAGAGAGAAAAGGAGGCTTTGATGGCTCTCCCTTTCTCTCTCTCTCTCTCCCTCTCTCTCTCTCTGTCTCTCCCCTGCCCCCCCCCCCCTCTGTCTCTCTCTCTCCATTTAGCATCATCCCTGACTCCGCACAACAACTTGTTTTTCCCCCGTCTGCCGACCATTTTAACAAATTTATCTACTGCTTTTATGTCCCACCTCTCAATCCCTTTAAATGCTTTTACTGAGTTTGACAGAAGACGTTCGACAGCCCAGTTAAACATAGCTCATATTCATGGTGACAGTTCTCGCTCTTGCTGTTCCGTCTATAAAAATGTTGCTATTTTTCATTACAGATGGCAAAGTTAAATGAGGCTCTGTTCTTACCACACGGGCTATTTTCAGCACCACACACATGCAGTAATAAAGCTATATTGCTGCGTGACTTTGCTCACATCTATGGCATTCAATTTTAGGTAAAATTAGAATCTTTTGATGGTACTAGCTATGTTATTCTAGGGAAATATAGATAAAATGGGGCTTACAGTGTTTCTTAATGGCAATGTGGGGCATGGCAACAGCAAAATATCACTTATTATAGATATGCTTTCATGCAAATTAATGATAAACTCACCATGTGAGTATGTGCATTGACTTATGACACAGATAAAGTGTTTTTTTCTTAACTGCTGAAGCAATTGCTGGGTAAACAAAAGGAAGTTCAAAGGAAGTTTATGGCATGACAATTACCAATACGCAGGATCTGATGCAACTGTCTGATTATGCAGTAATCCAGGGTGAATCTTTACATGGAAACCTTGCTTGGATGTCAAAAGGAAAGGCTGCTCATCAGCCTTTTATTGAGCCTGTGTCTCGGTGAACTTCTACACATATGGATGTCTCAAGGGGGTTTTGGAGATGAGCCCAAGGAGCTTTTCATAAATATTGCTTTTTTAGAATATATTAAGGCCGCTCAAGATGCTCTTGAAGCTATAGGCTAGTCAAGAAACGGGTCTGAAGCAAATCCTATTTCACCCAAGGTTGATAAATAATTTAAAATGACTAATAGTGCCTTGTGACAGAGAATGTATCGCTGTGGTGTATCAGATTGCGGTGGTTTCGGCCTGAGGCGTAATTTGTTTGGAAAAATAATTACTCCTGTATTGGATCCTGGTTAAATATTAACAGGGTTAGCATTAGGAATGGGGCTGCATCCAAGGGTGTTTTAGTCTGCTTGAAGAGTGCAAACCCAATGCCTTTAGACATCATTGCTGCAGACAGGCTGCCACAAAGAGAAAAAAAAAACTGCTTCATAAGTGTGATGAAGCCGTATTTTTATTGCCAAATTCAAACAATTGTATTGCTAAATTTGACGAAGAAAGAGAGAGAGAGAGAGAGAGAGAGAGAGATGGAGGCTCAGACAGTAAATTGGGATAATGAATTTTCTCTATGACGCCATAGAAACTTCTAGGCCACTGAGCTTTGAAGACTAATCCCAGTGTTTTATGAGCGAAGAGCGTCGGTTTGTCTGTTGGGTTCAGCTGGTTATTGAGTGCACAAGCTGGGAGGCACCAAAGAGCATCGAGTCGCTATATATCAGCCCACAGAGGGGAAAAGGAGCACTTTTGGGTGAGATTATAGACAAGAAAAAAGAAGTGGCAGTGGAAGCACAAGAAAACAAAGTAAGGGAAACGGGAGAAAAAAACAAAAGAGTTTCAAAAGAAAGACGAAGGCCAATTAATCACTTTAAATGTGAACAGTAGCTTGCCATCCATACTATGCAATTTGGGTAGTGTGTGTTTGCGTATGTGTGTGTGTATTTGTGACTAACTAGGTGATGTAATGGGGGAAGGTGTGTGTGTGTGTGTGTGAGCCTTATTTACAGGTAATGACAATACTCCACAGCCTGTTCAATGTTCCCTTCCTCATAATACACACACAACACACGTAGCCTATCAAAGCTCTAGCACACACACACAAACACAGAGTCTCACCGAACCCACACACACACACACACACACATGCATAAACACATGCAAGCCAGCACCAGGTGTGCCACGACTGGCTATCAATGAGCAAAGAGAACATGGCGTCTCCGTGTGTGTTATCAGCATGAACTGGACATAATTCACATCACCCCTGTAAGCACAGCAGGGATGTTCGGGAGGCATCAAAGCACAGGCAACACTGCCACACAGTCTTTCATTACAGCCAGCATCTATATATCATCAAACAGATGGCTTCTCTTTTAAACAAAGACAGTGTTGTTGTCCTTGTACCCAGCTAAGGGGAATTACATGCATTTTCTTTTCCTCCTCTGCGGTTCTTTTTATCATGGCATTTCCATGTTCGAGCCGTCTTTATCTGCCATCAATTGCATACCATCCTTGAAGCAGACTCTGTAATTTCCTAGGCCGTTCACAAACTCCACACTTTCACTTCTCACCCTAATCAAGAGCAACTGAAGCTTAGATGAAAGTGGATAGAGAGGGAGGGAGTGAAATTTGAAGGTTTTTTCTTAGTATGTATTCAGTGGAAGGCTTGGGCACCCGAAACAGAAATCAAGGCTCAGTGCGCTCAGCATAGAATCATCACATAGATCCATGGAGCAGCCATCCTGTACATGAGCCAGCTTTAACACACAAACAAACTGCAGCATAATAATGTCATTAAAGCGGAAAATGCATTTAACAAGCAGTGATAAGGATGGAAAAATACAACGCCCTTGCTCCTTTTGAAACTATTCCAATCTCCTGTTTTGTTTTGATCTCGTGTTTTTGTCTAAATGAATGAAGAACGTTAACACGCATCATTTCACAAGTGAGTTTCTAAAAGAGTCTCTCTGTTGCGGCCGTCGCCATGGCAACCAAGGCTCTTGTTCCAAAAATTGTCCGCCGCCTCTGAAGGCGCAACACCTGAACTAGACTGGAGCTGTTTTGATCTGCCTGCCTGCCCCACCGACAGCTGTGTACTTTAGGGACAGGGAGGGCCCTTGAGCCACACTCTCATCTCACTGCTATTGTTTGCCCAGGTGGGCCAGGACGCCCTGTCTTTCCCCCTCTCTCACCCCCCCCCTCCCTCTTTCTCTCTCCATTTCACTCGCTGTCTATCTCTCTCCCTCTCCCCTTTTTTTCTCTCTCTCTATCTCTTCTTCCTCCTTCTCCCTCGCTTCTCTCTGTCTTTGTTCCACAGGGACCTGTGGTTCAACTGAAGCTCTCGGTTACACAAAGACGCCCAAATTGGCTTTTATCTCCAGCCTGTTACCAGCTGTGTACATTGTGCCTATGTGCTCCCTCTCAGGGCAGAATAAGTATAGATTTTACCCATGACAGCGTTATTGTGGCTTTGCGAGCCGTCGCTTTCCTTTTGCCTGCAGAGACGCTTGCTTTTCTTCTAAGCTTTTACCGGAGCGGGTTCTTGGGACTTTGCTGTTCGCTGCACAAATGAATGTGTTGCCATGCATCTTTAGGTTTTCAGTCTTTACATGCAAAAAGAGGCTTCCCACCCCTCTCCACTTCCACCCCGGGTCAATATTTGTGCCAAGCTCTTGACATAACGTAGGTACCGGAGGAGGAGGCGAGGGGAAGCACAACCTCCTCC
This sequence comes from Centroberyx gerrardi, assembly GCF_048128805.1. NCBI lineage: Eukaryota > Metazoa > Chordata > Actinopteri > Beryciformes > Berycidae > Centroberyx > Centroberyx gerrardi. The sequence goes on from NC_136000.1 coordinate 22,800,268, forward strand.
TCAACGGCCCAAAGTCCCAAACCACCCCTGTTGTTCACAATGTCACCATGGCGACACAAATGCTTCAACTCGGATACAAAGACGTGGTTTTTTAGAGGGGCATGGCGTGCGAGTGAGCGAGAGAGTCAGAGGGAGAGAGAGAGAGAGAGAGAGAGAGAGGGGGAGAGAAACAGAGAGAGAGAGAGAAAGAAAGAGAGAGAGAGATGGCCCATTTAACTCACCCAGAGTTTCTGGCCCTGTATACGGCGCTGCTCTGGGCACCAAGAAGAACAGCTGAGAACAGCAGGGAACTTTTATTAGCGTTCCCTGCCCTCTCCCTCCCTCTCTTTCCCTCCCTCGTCCCCTTTTCCCTTCTTTGCTCCTTTTCCCGTCTTTCCATCCTTCATTCTCCTTTGCCCTCCTTTCTGCCCTCTCTCTCTCTCTCTCTCTCTCTCTCTCTCACCCTACCATCGCCCCATCCCTCTCTCCCTGCAAAGTTCCTCTCTTCCTGCCTCTGTCCATCCCCCCCCCTCCCTCTCTATTTCCTGTATCCTAACCTCTGTCCCACATGCAAATCTGCTGTGCGTTTCAATCATCGGATGCAGAAGCCATAGGATCACGGAGCCTCATCCCTCCCAGCTGGCCATATGGGCAGAGCTTTGATATATGTGACGGCATTTCTGCATAAAGTCGGTGGGTGGTTGAGCAGGAGTTGTGTGTCTGTGTGTGTGTGTGTGTGTGTGCGTGCGTGTGCCTGCATCCATATTAGTGTGTTTCTCCCTTGAATCTCCAGAGAGAGCATGTGGAGTTGTGGATGCCCTGGATCTCAAGGACTGAAACCTATTCATATCTTCACATGTATGTGTTAGAAACGTACATTGAACGGAAGGAGGCCAGATATTGTGCTTTTCCTCGCCTATGTGCGGGTGTGTGTGTGTGTGTGTGTGTGTGTGTGTGTGCTACAGGTGTCATAGGAAAGACTAATAGCTGAACCCGCAAGCATGATAGACACCCATGCTGAGCTAATTCAAAAGTCTGCTCTCGAGTCAGATAAAGGAAAGCGTTACCACAAGTGGAGCGAGTTTAACGGACTCCTTTAACTCGTGTGCACATCTTTGTGCTGGAGCCTTCCTCTCCCCCTTTGAATCCTCTGTGCACACTGCAGCACAAATCAATCATAACTTCAGCACCTGTTCTACAGAAATGCCAGCGTCGGTTAAAAAGACCCTCTGCTTGTTTGTTTGTCTGTCTGTTTGTTTTGTTTGCCTTTTCTTCGCGGGAGGAAGGAAAGGGAGCGGGGATGGATGACTAAGTGCGGTGAATCGTAAATGAGTCTAGGAGTGTGTCAGTGCATTGCAGAGGCTCAGTGTGATAGCACTAGCTACCTGTCACGTTACCTTTGTTTTCAGCCGAGAAAAGCCTCTCTCTCTCTCTCTCTCTCTCTCTCTCTTTCTTTCTCTCTCTCTCTCTCCTTCCCACTCTCCCTCCTTGATTTATGAAAAGAAGCCATTTTGTGGGGCTAATTGCATAAAGCTCGGTGCTGACGGATGAAGCATCTGACGACAAGTCAGTCATCGGCCTGCACACCAGGCCTTTTTGGATATACCGCAGACTGTGCCTGTGGAAATGAGAAATAAAAGGAAAAGGACAGCGCAGCGGAAACGACGGAAACATTGCCGACACCGGACCGGAGCAAGTCATCCGTCACAAACGTTGCAACTGTGTACATCGGATGGCGACCGTTAAGCTCGCTCTCGCCACATGAAGCACAGCGTTGAAAGGTTTATTTTACAGCAAGCATGGCCGGACCAGAACGACCTAGTGCCACAATAAGGATTTATAGTTCGTTTCTGCCCCGAAACACAGGAAAGCGAGTGTGTAGGTCGACGGCTCTTAAAACAAACAGCGAGGAAGGAGAGCGGCTCACCCCCCAACACCCCCCCCCCCCCCCCCCCCTCCATCCCCCACCCCCCGCCCCCCTTTCCCCTTGTTAAGCGGGGTGTGAGGGCTGCTATTTGCATTAGAAGGTTCCTGTGGAGCAGAATGAAACGCAGACGGAGCTGTGAGCAGAATGGACACTCTCAGGGTGGCCCTGCGCTAATTGCGACCGGGGTGCATTTACTGATTATAGTTAAGTGGTCCAAAATGGTCCCCTGCTCTCTGTTACATTGACCCGCTCCCTCCCCTGGCGGCTGTGGTCAATAGCAGGCCTGTTGAGATGCCTTTCCAGTGAGGCAAGGAGAAAACAGGGTCCAATCGCAAACAGCTTAGCCCCTCCATTCCTCCATTCCTCCGCGCCTCTCTCTCCTCGCTTCATCTCCCAAAGCACATAGGGAGGGAAGGTCGGGGTCGGGGGGGGAGGTTGCTGATTTTAAATCAGAGTTTGGAACGAGATGTGGGATGGAGTGGGGAAGGCAGGGTTTTGGCGGCTCTTATCTGTTCGGCTGCTGGAAAGCGCATATGCCAGGTCTTCGTTTTAGTTGTGCCTAATTGACATGCCTGGTGAAAATAAATGTTAACACACAAATGAAAAATTGAATCTGCAGGAATGGCTGAAAGGTTTTTGCCTAAAGTGGCGACATTCTCAGAAGAGAAAAAAAGGTACAAGACTCATCCCATCACTGTTCCTGGGGCTTTTTTCTTAAAATAGTACCTTTTTTCTTTCTTAGAGTGCATGTGCAGCAGGCCTATATGACTATATTCATGTCGCCTGTGTGTGCATGCAAGTGTGGGCAAATGAATGGGGTCTGTGTGTTGGTCTAATAATATCTATATAGGGGGAAAAAAATAAATTCTCTCTAAAGATCATAGGTTGCTGCATGCATTTGTGGGACCAGGTCAGTGTTTTGCGTTCCCTCTCTTCCCTGCTGGCTGCTCTGTAACAGGAGGCCCCGCGGTGGGAGAGCAGGCCGGGGGTGATATAACAGCCACTGGATCACACAGGCTTTGATCTTCCCTCTGGGTTTCAACATGTCTATGGGATAGTCATTAGGGGTACTGATGAGGAGGTGGAGATCTCACACCCCCTCTAGTGCCTGCTCACTAGCAGGTCTCTCTATTTTACCACACGGTATATTTTTTTTGCGATAGGTTTCTTGGAAGTTGCTGTGCATTGTTCACAGCTTTTACACAGTGCTGAGACATGCTTTCTTCATTCACATGCAGAGATACAGAGTGATGCAAACATTCACACACTCGCAGCTTTTCTCACTTCTTGACATTCGGAGTTGGCCTGTACACAGGCAGAGAAACTCTGGGTAAACTAAATGGGCCATCTCTCACTCGAACTCTCCGCTCTATCTCCGTTAAGGAGTTATTTCCTCCTAAAGGTTTTTCTCAGAGGGGGTTTTGTACAGCAGGTCTAGTTTTTTTTTACATAACCCTAAAACACGGTGATGTAATTCCTTCCCTGAACGCCGGTGTCAGAAACACTGGGTTGTGTCCAGTTAGCCGTTCAGTCTGCCCTTGTGTCATAATCTCTCTCATGCCTGGCCTGATACCGCTCCAATTTATGTAATTAGTGATGTCACTGTGTTGGATTGCTTGCAAACACTGTAGCACTGTAGCCCCAATTCCCCTAAAAGTAACAAAATCCTGTAGGACCTGTGGTCTATTAAGGCTGTTATTCACATAGCTTACAGTTATACGAGGGGAACATTAAAAGTCTGAAAATAACAAGCCCCATTACATAAACATGGAGAAGTAATTGGGGTAAAAAAAGTCTCTTTTCTTATAGGAGCTAGCAATTACTACATGCCAATTAGAGACTGAGTGTTTTATGAGTTTGGCTTGCTGACGTAGAGGGATTTTGTGTGTGTGTGTGTGTTTGCACAAGCGGGTGTAGGGAATGAGGGAGGGGTTAGCCTTGTGTGACTAATACATCACACAACCTGTGCTTTTTGAGCTCAAATACTAATAAGAGCACATCGCAGCGAGGGCCGTGTTCTCTGCTTTACAGGGACTATTTCTTCCATAGCTGGGTGGGACTCCTTTTGTTTGAGTACACGGCTGGCTGTTTGCACTCCTGTATGCACATCTGTGTGTGACAAACACAAACAAACACCCAGCTGTGCCGGATGATTAGATTTTCAGGGCACGGTTGGTCAGTGACTCGTATGAGTTCATGCATCCATACAGTATGAGGGAAGGCAAGCCTGACCTACAAACAAGCAGACAGACATATAGACAGAGAGGCAAGCAGCGCATAAGCAGGCAGACCTGAACAAAGAAAGATAGACAGAGAGAGAGATAGACAGACATACAGACAGACTGACTAGCAGATTGGTGTCAGATAGTGATAGATAGACCTACAGATAGGCAGACAGATAGGGGGCAGGGTCTGGCTGCAGGGGGAGACGGGCCCTTTGAATGAACATTTAGGTTAGACAGACTGGGTGAATGTGTCAGGCTTTGCCTCTGCACCTAGACATAGATCAAACAGAGAACCAGCCATCCGGGGAACCTCTCGTAGCTCAAGGCCCGATGTCAGCCCTCCTGACTGGGGCAGGGACGCTGCCCCGCTCCCCCAGAGGGGAGGAGATCCAAGGACGTCTCCTGAAGTTTCCATGGTTGCATATCTCAGCTAGATCCAGCCTTGTTTGTTGCGCCTGCAACATGCTCCGATGCACCGACCCACATTAATGAAGCGCTCGCAGACTTAACCCTTAGGTGGCCAGCTAGACGGCCAAACTAGCACACGGGCTCGCCATTTGTTCTGCGTTCTCATTCCATCGCCGGCGTGACATTTAGGCTAACATGTTATGGGAAATGAGCTGGGTTTGTGTTTCCCATGTCCCATGCAGCATGCCTGATGGTAATGAGGGGGAAAAGGGCCAGAAGAGAGGGGTGGGGTCAATATGCTAATGGGGGGGTGTACATTTTGATGCCTCGCTACCAGCATGGAGTGGTTTGGAGAGACCGGCTATCACTCTCCTCCGTCTCTCCCCTCATTATCCCTCCGTCTCTCTCCATCTCTGTCCTCCCCCCATCCTCCGCTCACTGCTCTCATCCCTTTCTATCCTCTTCTCTATCTTCGCTCCTGCATTTCCCCCATCTACATTCCCCCCCCCCCAACCCCACCCCCCCCCAAACGCCTCTCTCCCAGAATATGAGATACATTTGTTTTCCTCCGCCAGGCTGTGAGAGTGGGACGCGTGGCGTGCAAAGTGCTGATGTGTTGGTTTCTGGGTAATTATAACATCCCTCGGTCTCCAAGAAAACTCTAAACTAATGTTTAATTTGCCTCTCCGCTCAAAGGAAGCCCTCCTTTGTTATTGCCATGGCAATTAGCCGGAGCCAAGGCCCAGGCATTTCCTGTGATTGTTGTGATTTGCATAGAGAGCGAATCAGAGCGAGAATCAAGACCCTATACCCCTCTTCTTCTCTCGCTGCCATTACCACCACCCACTCCTCCCTCCCTGCCTCCTTCCCTTCCTCCCTCTCCCCCTTCCCCTCCCTCTTTCCCCTTTGCTTCACTGAACCACCATCTCCATCAGTGGCCTAGCAACAGAAACTTCAACCCCGGTGTGTGTGATACCTCTCCATGTTTCTGGCTGACTGACAGAGGAGAGGTGAGGAAGTGACTAACTGCAGAGCAAGATAGAATGGGTTTTATTTGATTTTTTTTCTCTCAGAGGGACGAGTGGAAGATGGGAGTGTCGGCCGGTCACGCGTCTCTTCACCGCGCGATCCCCGATGGTCATTCTCCAGTCGCAGCCAATAGCTTCTAATTAACTGGCTGTTCGTAACCTAGCTGGTGGCATTCCACTGAGGACGGTGCTAATGGAAGTTGCTAATTGAAGGTATAAACATGCTGCGGATGAAGATGTCTGACCACACGTGCAGAGGCAGGCAGCTACATGCACTCACGCATATACTGGACATGCATGCACACACATGCATGCGGTTCTTTGAGTGTGGCACTGCAGCACGTCTGTGTAGTAAATTATAGCATCAGTTAAAAAGTCAACAGCTAGATCCTTGTGATCATGTTGTGCTCGGTCCTGCGGGGAAACCATTAACTGAACACAGCTGCCATGTTTTTATGGCAGCACCATTACTGTAGGCTACATCACCATTAAAAATTGGCGATGATTAAAATTCATTTCTTTAGTATCTTGCATGTCATATTTGATATCACTCAGTACCTTTGAATCTCTTAGACAGTCTGGAGTTTAATCTGTTAAACTTAACCTTAACCATCTCCCATGTCTATATAGTGGATAATTTCCATACTTTAAATCCCCCCATCCCACCTGTGCTAAGCTTTAGCCTCATTAGAATAACTGAATGAATTCACATTGCCTTATCAGCACCTGCCTCACTGTCTACGCTCACTATAATAGTACCACTGTGCGATATGATATCCGCACTCCGTCCGCTCCCTCTCTCTTTCGCTCTCATCAAATTATTAGTATGTTCCCATCTGTGGGTTTTAGTGCTGAGAGCTGTGGCTTCGGGGAGTCTGTTTAGTGGGGGGAGAGAAAGACGGAGGGAGTGGGGAGCAAGCAAATGAGAGAAGGCGGGATAGGCAGCGAGCTAATGGTGAGATCGAGGATAAGCTGTTGGGGCTGCTCAACCTGAGGAGTGGCTAATCCACGAGACGACACTCTGTGCTCGTCTGCTCCGGACTGCTCCGGACCGGTGCGGGCCCCGGTCTGAGAGCGGCGCAGCCGGGGCCCCGGCAGACAGACATAGCCTCCTGATCTATATTTCAAAGCCAGAGTAGAGAGGAATTCAGTAATGAGCTCCCATCTTCCTCTTGGTAGCGGAAGACTCTCTTTGTGGAACTAATTGAAAGTGGCATGTGGAGCGCCGGGGAGCTCTTTGGGGGCTGCGCTGCGTTTCAAGGGATGTGGAGACATAAGCCTGCCGCTATGGCTTTTGTGTCACAGGTCTGAAATAAACGGGTCTCTTAGAGGAGAGTGATGCACTTTACACTCAAAGGGTGGTGGTAGTGATTGTGGTGGTGTGTGTGTGTGTGTGCGTGTGTGTATTTTTGTCTATAACAGCCTGTGTCCATGTTTGAAATTACACCCCCCCCCCATACACACACACACACACATTCCTTATCTCTCCTTCTCTCCCTCCCCTTAATAAATCTAGTTTTCTGTGTCAGCTCATCAGAGATGTGGTGTGTGTGCACATTTGCGCACACACGTGTGTTATTAGGGCTCTCTGAGTGCAGCGGAGGAGCAGCTATGCTAGGAGATGGGCTTTCTCTATTACAGATATGGAAATGGCCCGAGACGCATGCAGTTCCACTGATATACTGCGTGGCATTTACTGAAATGATGAAGCGGAGCCTGGCCTTAACTAGTTACACACACACGCATTGTCAAAGACGCAGCCGCACGGACGCTAACACACCACCACACACACACATACAAATGTATTGCCAGTAGGGTGTATTTCACAGTGCATGGTGGGGGGGGGGGGGGGGGGATGCTCAGCCGTTCTGTCCAGTGAGCATGCTGTATGTCACAGTGTTTTAGGGGCCAGTGAGAACCTCATGGACAGGAACAACATGTGCTGCTGAGGCTTCTTCTGGAGTTCCTTTCTACCACATGCAGTTCTGCACATTCCATGGGGGTTAGAGGGGTGTGAAGTGTGTCTGTTGTATGTGTGCATCTCCATGTCCTGCAGCTTTGCATGTGGATTTCTGATGATGCACATGCCGGTGCGTGTGCATAGTTTAAAGTGTGTGTGTGTGTGTGTGTGTGTGGTCTGGGTGGTGTTGCCGGGGGAGCTTTCAGAATAAGAAGGCATCGAGACGCTGATATTTAATCGGACCGGACTCAGCTATCACTCATCATCTCATACACCAGATACTCACCTCTGATTGATAGTTAGGCGAGCGATAGCGCCCACCGTCTGAATGTGAGAGCTGAGCTGGTGGGAAAAGGGAGGGATGGACGGAGCCGGGAGGGAGAGAAGCGTCGGAAACCCTGAAGTGAAGTTTTGATGATCCCCTCTCAAGGTCTCACCAGGCTCCTGTTTCTGTGTGGCTTTGCAACTTGTCTCATACATATATTTACTGCATTGTGAGGTCGGTTTCATATATCGACTGCCGTTGCCTTTTGCAGGCAACGAGATAGTCTCACAGTCACAGTTAAAGTGATTAGATTATGTTGTGTGTTTGCTGACATGCCTTTTTCCCCGTCAACATGACACACCTTTAAAGAAACCACTGCTGCAAAGAGAATAAAACAGTATTCAATAACAGTTTGAAAAGAGCTCATTAACATTCCAGCAGCTCTTGTCATCTGTTTTGGCCTCCGCCATTTCTGTCTAACCTCATCATGCAGCCTAAACGGTGAACGAGTTGACGGGCGCTGAGGCAAGAGCGGAACAATTTCTCCTCCTGGACAGCTTGAAACGGCGATGTACGAGTGAGAGGAGGAGATTTCGCTCTCTCTTGGGGTTTCCGAGATTATGAGCTGAGGAGGGAGTCGGAGATGGATTGGGTGAGGGAGCCGGCGAGGCAGGCGGCGGCCCAGCCCGGTGCCCAGCTGTGAAGCTGCCCCTGGGGCCTGAGGGGCTGTGGAATGTGGCTGATCTGAGTCTGGGTTTGGGCTGGAGACAACAAGGGCCCGAGGCACGCAGCTGTGAGCGGTGATCTCTGGGAGAGCGGCGTGTGCATGTGCATATGCATGTATATGGGAAACGCAGGAGGAGAGAAGAAACAGAGAGATCGTTTGTGGCTCGCTCGTATGTGCGTGTTTATGTGTTTTTGTCCGTGTATATGTGCGTATGTCAGCGTGTGAGCGTGTTTATGTTTGTGTGTTTGTGTCTGTCTATTGGCCACAGCTGCCGCCCGATCCAAGGGCGGCAGGAACGAACCGCCATTCTGATTCATTTCCTGTCGGAGGGTTCGGGGCACGCTCTTTCGCCGGCGCTCGGGCTGTACCCCGTCCTCACCGGAGGCTTCTGGAATGTGAGACAGACCCTGATTACAACAAGCCGCCTCCCTTAAGGATCGGCCGGTCCGCCTGTCAGCTGAGCGCAGCTTTGTTCGGAGCGAGTCTGTCAGGAGGAGATGACAGCTCGCTTTTGTTCTGGAGATTTCCTGCCCTGTCCTGGGCAAAAGGGGTCGGCTAAAGTGCACAGAGGAGCCGTATCGCCACTCCCTGGCTCCCCCTCTCTCTCCCTCTTCTTTCTTGCTCCCTCCCTTATTCCCGCCACTTGAATCCCCACTGGTCATATTTCCCACCCGCCAGCCAATTATAGTGCCCTGTGTGTCGGAGAGAAGTGATCTGATTGGCTGTGTCGGGGGTGTCTGCGAGGTCAGAGCTGTGTTCATTTCACACTGTGTCCTTTTGGACTCCCTCCAGCAGCACCCTCAGTGCGCTCAAAACCGAGGAGCAGAGGAAAGTCGAGAAAGGGAAAGAAAGAGAGGGAGAGAGAGAGAGAGAGAGAGGCAAATAAATAGACGAGAAAGAGCAAACTCTTCTGTACACAGCCTTCAGTACGATATGATTTCTTGCCTGAGAAATCGTAAATGTGTCATGTTTAGCACTGGTTTAAAATTCACATTGACTCCGGCAGGCACCTCCAGTGCCTATTGCCGCTCCACAGCTTGTGCCTGTACTGTAAAACTGTCTGTTGCCTCAGACTCGGCAACAAAAGGAAATGTTCTGAGCCAGAATGTCTTTGTTGTGTGTGTGTTCAGTGAGAGGGGACGGTCTTCCCTCTGGGCAAGGTAAGCTCAGACAGGAAAACACCTGGTTTAGGAAGGCAACCATCAGTTATAGGGCTGTCATAGGGCATGCATATCTGTGTGGAATGTTTTTATCACGCACAGACCGTGATGAAAGCGTATGTGTCATCCGTTCCCTGGCATGCCTGTGTGTGAAATATCTGTCCGCATCCATGAAAGAGCCAAACAATCTTGTCTGTCATTAGAATCCCAAGGGCAGCGCTCTCCAATCTCAGGTGGCGCTATCAGTTCTTTTTATACTTTGTCATTTGGCTTGTAAACATGACCTTTCCCCCTGGCTGTATCTCTGTTTATAGGTTCTAGACGTGAGGGGGGAAAGGGAGAGCCGGAGAGGATCACATTTAATGGCAATCCGACTAGGCTAGCCTGCAGAAAAAAAACACCTGAGGAGCACTCCATTCATTATCTTTCACAGGTAGCGTTCCCACTTATTAGGCTGGATAAGTGGCTGGGAAGTTAGAGCAAGAAGCCATCCAGTACTTTGAATATTTGAAACCTTTTTTGAATATACTCTCGGCCAGCCGAGTCCTGGCCTCATACCTCCATTTCCCACACTGTATGGCAACGGCGACAGCATCCTCCAACCTCTTGATCAGAGGTGAAGCGTGGATCTTGCTGGATGTTCCCCTCCAAATAATCAGCCTTCCTCACCCTCTCTCTCTCCTGTACAAACCCAAACAAGCAGCATGTTACATTGATTCCCCCTGCTTGTTATGTAGACTCCAGTGATACAAGACAAAGTAAAGGCCTAATCAAGATTATAAATTTCTCTCCCTCCCTCCTTTATCTGACCCATGAATACAGTTAAGCTTCCTCTGCTGAATTATCCCCTCCACAGTGCTTAGGGCGGACGTTGCATTGAAACAGCCAGAATGGATAGTGTAATCTGTTTGAGTTGCTTTCAAATTACTATTTACATGGTACCCAAGCTGTCTGCTTTCACTCTGCACGAGGCTGCAGCGGCAGAGAGGACAACGTCATTTTGTCCATTATAATTGAATCTTCAAGAATTGCAACATGAAAGGGATCATACTATATTGATTGTTAGCGTAGAGTAATTGTTTTTCCCTGGAAAGACAATGGATTGCATATTAAATGCTGAGCGTGGCTTTATTGTTGGTCATGGTACACTCTATAGGGGAAGGGAGAAAATGATCACTCTCTATATGATGGCGGGAAGAAAAACAATACAGGGGTATTGTCATTGAGAGGTGATTAACTGGGACTATACTTACAAATGACTGCAGAGCACCGCTGCTTGGCCAAATTAATTACCTGTCATTGTGACTGATTGTTATTGAAGAAATCTCTCACTATTCATGCCTGCTCTAAGAAAACAGTTCACACTGTATTTCACCATGCCGTGGCAGCACAAACACAAATAGCAATGATTAAAAGCTAAATTAATTTCTGTGCGCCTGTCTGTTCCTGATTCATACGTGGCTCGCCGTCTCTGATAGAGATTTTCTGTGTTCATTTAAAGGAAACAAAAATGAAGCGTATTTGTTGTTGCCTGATGGAGAGAGAGAGAGAGAGAGAGAGAGGAGTGTGGCGTGTATTAAATGAGCATGAGAAACTGCATCTGACCCCTCTTTCACATTTAATTAGCCGTTTGTAGTTTGCACTGGCCATGTGTACTTGCATGGCTGAGTCTTTGAGACAAGAGGACACGAAAACACCTGTCCTCTCGACACAGAATACATCTCTTTTCCTCTCTGTTGCTTTTTTTTAACGGCGTGATAAGCGGCTGTGTTCCTCTCAACACTGATCTGGACGTGACAAATCTGTCCCTCTCATTTACAAAACCCCAAAACACACCGCGCATTATCTCTCTCCCTGCCATTTATCTTAGCATGATGGCTGGCTTGTGATCAGGCTATGAGGGAACGGCTCATTTGTCCAAATTCCTCCATAAAGCCTTAATAATCCTGCTGTTGTTTCTCTACGTGATGACATTTCTAATTCTTGTCAGGGAAGAATGCAGCGTGACGAACGGCGTTAGAGTGTCTGATGGCGCAGCAGGCAGGCGGCATGCTGGGATAGACAGAGGGACAGGAGTCTGAGGAGGGAAGATGCAGAGAGACTTCACCTTTTCTAAAGGACACTCTGGAGGACGTGTGTGTGTGTGTGTGTGTAGGGATCTGTATGCTTATGTGGTTGCGTGATAGCTGTCATATGTCTACGTGTTTATGGCTGTTAATTGTAACGGAGGGTAGGGGAGGGGGGGGTGGGGGGGGTCAGTCATTGTGCTGGATTAAGATCTGACCACATCTGGGTGACAATCTGGATCAGCCTCTCTCAGCCTCTCCTATCCGCTCTCTAATTAACCAGCAGCCTGCTGCACTCCAGGGACTCCCCGAAACACACACACACACACACACACACACACAAAGAGGAAGCAAGAGCAGCACTGTAGCACAGACAGACAGACACGGAGACAGGCAGAGAGGTATGCAGATAGAGAGAAAGAGCAAGCCTGGGGAATCGTATACAGGAGCCCTATCCCTGTGTTAAATTTTTAGAGAGCGAGGGAGCTGTTCCATAGGACCTGTGTGAGGTTTAGTTACAGCTCTCTGCGGTCCTGTAGCTTGTTGTGAGGTAGCGCAGCCTTGGGCACCGAGAATTCATGTCACACACAGCAGAATTTGATTAGGCAGGAGACGGTATTACTGCCCCGACTGGGTGGGAGGAAGGAAGAGGGTAGTGAAACAAGGGATAGTGATGGAGAGAGGGAGGGATGAAGCGGGGTGGGGGGTGAGGGGGGGATGGGTGGAGGTAGAGAAATGTAGTGCATGTATGTGTGTGTGTGTGTGTTGGGGTGGGGTAAGGTGGAGTGGGGATTTATCAGTCTGTGTTGCAAATGTCTCCCCCATGTGCTCTTTCCCTTTCCCCAGAAATAAGGAACTAGTCAACCAGAGCAATGTTTATGATTGAAAGTTTGCGTGTGTGTGTGTGTGTGTGTGTGTGTGTGTGTGTGTGTGCGCGCATGTGTACAAAGCAGGGACTATTGAATGGCAGGGAGACGTGTGCCATTATGATGGGAGGACGGCGTCCCCGTGGCTCCAAGCTATGTTCACAGGCGTCGCATTTCAAATGGCTTTTTGGCGTCTGCTATTTTACCACATATCCAATATGTATGGCTCCGTTGGCTGGCTGCATCGCACTATCCCTCCTCTTTCTCTCTCTCTCTCTCTCTCTCATGACCTCTGTCTTAGTCACCCTAAATCTACCGAATGGGAGCTATTGATGTAATCAGACCATGCCTTTGCCCCGGACTGAATTTTATTGTTCTTTTGAGCCGTGTTGGGCAGGTTATGTTACATCGGCTGTGCGCTGTCGAGTGCTGCGTTTGCCGGCAAGCAACCAAGACAGTACACAGATCAACCAGACAGCACAATATACAGATGAACTGCGAGATAGACAGGGAGGCATACAGTGAGACAGCGAGACATGCTGTGCAGACAGACAGTCAGTCAGTCAGTCGAGCAAGCAGATGAGATTGTGTTTGGTTTGGCCGGCCGTTTACCATTACTGTCATACTGAGTTTTTTCTACTGTATGCTGAAGACTATGCTGTGATAGCATATTAAGCTGTGATATGATGTGCTGTATGTTCGGACTGTGGGCTGCCCTGCCCTGCACTGTGCTGGCCGGCCTGTCTGGCTTTTCTTTTGATTGTATGTCGGCCTCAGATGGAGCTGAGCGAAAGCTTTAAGTCGAGCTGATTGAATCCCTCGTACGCTCTAATTTGCTGGAGTGATCAAGGCTTGGGTTTAAGCGCCCCTCTGCCATGGCCAGACACAATCTCATCTGCCTGACTGACCGTCTGCGTAGCTGTCTGTCCGCACAGTGCGGCTCGCTGTCTCGCTGCCTGTCATGCTGCCTCCCTGTCTGTCTGTCTGTCTGTCTGACTCCCTCTCTTGCATTTTTTTTTTTCCTCTTTCTGTTTTGGTGACTGTCTGGCCAGCCCGCTGACAGACTGGCTTGCTGGTTAAGCTGGTTGACGGAGTGACTACGTCTTAGGATGTATAATAGTGGGTTTGTATTTCTGCTTTTTTGGTTTGACTTCTCCATATCCTAGCCAGCTCTCTGTGTGACCCACATATTTCCTGTGGGCTTGTTGACAGCGGAGAGCGGTGACTAACGGAGTCGGAGGGTGCCATGGCCGTCATACCGAGAGGTCAGCAGCGGGTGGTTCATACTGTCCAAGAAACTGTCCTTGTTCTCTCTTATGAGATATACCTTTTTTTTGCACAGTGTGTCTTATCAATTTCCTATTTTCATGCGGCTGTTATCATTAATGGATTCCAGTGAAGCCTGATTTAGCCTACATTTCCATGGAGACACAAGTGTGACAGAGCAGGGCTGTACATGCCTGAGGGTTGGGTCAGTGTCTGGACAGTGACTGGTGGACCGGCCTAATACTGTCTGACTGTCAGTCCACTACCCTAATAGGGCTTGGAGAGACTGGAGGCTCCCTCTCGGCGTCCCCTGCATCGTCTCTCCAGGCTGTCCGTGCAGACAGCAGCATTGTTTGACAGACACCCTTCATTTACCAATCTTGTCTAAAAACCCTTCCCGGCACTGTTCCCTCTGACAGGCAAGAGAGTATGCTGTATGTGTGTGTGTGTGTGTGTGTGTGTGTGGTGATCGAGAAAGGGCATCCATCTTCCATTGTTGTGCCCACCGCACCCCTTCCTCTCTCTCTCTCTCTCTCTCTCACCTCCCTTCCCCTCCCCCTTCGTCTCCTCCGAACTCCTTCCTCCCTGCCCCCCACCCCTCCACCCTCCACCCTCCACCCCCCCCACCCCCCCATCGAATGAGCTCTGTCCCTGTGACCCCTGCACCAGGCGTCAGGCGGTGGGGGTTGGAGGGTAGTGGTGGTGGGGGGTTGGGGGTGCGGGGGGGGGTGCTGCAGGGAGCCTGTCGGTTGCAGGTGGAAATGAGATGTATTACTGATAGGATCAGCCGCATGCTGGAGAATAATAATAACCACAGGAAAGAGGTAATTACCAACCGGGAACGATGGAGCGCTGCCTGGCCATCTAGACGAACGACTGAGCAGCTCCGTAGCTGCACTCATTGTTTGGTTAGTGTAGATGTTAGCGTTGCTAATGGAGCCTTTAGAGAGCAGAGGGAGAAGAGAGAGGGAGAGAGGGAGGGGCGGGAGGAAAGGGTACTACACTGCTTGTCCTGGGGGGGGGGGGGGCGAATGTATCGGCGGGGCAATACAATATGTGTTTGATGTTCTCTGTGTTATACTTCAACAATGCATCTGATATGTTATCTAACGCTGCTATGAACAGAGTCATTTCTGAAAAACAACCGGTGTTTAGTGACATCGGGCGATGCCGTGTGAGAGAATGTGACATATCCTGTGTGCTAATATTGACCGTGCCACGCTGTGCCGATGGGGCAGCCTGTGCCATGTGTGCCATCAGTGACTAGGGTGGCACTCTGCCCAATGAATATTTCATTATATAAAGTGCCTCAAAGAGAGAGAGCGAGGGGGGAGGACAAGAGTGAGATGGAGAGACTGAGGAAGGGAAGAGAGACGACCTTTGAGTGTACAAGTGCTGCCTACACTGCCTGAACAGCTCTGTATTACAGCCTGCTCTCTCTGAGGCTGAACTGTACCCCAGGTAATGTTGAATCAGCACCTAAACAAGCACAAGCCTGAATGCGGCTGTCACACACACTTTACAGCAATCTCCGCTGATGCATCCGAGTTACTGTAATTATAATTTTCGTTAAACAGTTGAGTTGTTTATATTAGTCTGCAAGTCTCTTCCTATTTCTGGCGCCATCACAAATAACCTTGTCAGAGCTTTTTGCAATGTCATTACAACCCCGTTCTTTTTAGTGACTGTCATTCCCTCTGTATGTTAGATCGCGTTCCATACTTCTGTGAACCCCCCTTTAAACATCCTCCCTCCCCCCTTTCCCTCCTATATGCTTTAGCTCTGGTAATGCACTGCTAGACCTACAGGGAATGCGAATACTTTAACAGGTAAAACAGTGACAGCCTCGTCAGCGCTTTCACTGTGCCTTTTTCTGAGAGAGAGAGAGAGGGGGAGGAAGAAAAAGAGAGAGAGAGGGAGGCCTGTTTTCAGGACCTTGAACGCAAGGAACGTCTCCCCATCTCGCCGAGTGAGAAAACATTTCCCAAGGTCTCTGTAAAAAAGTTTGCCTTGTCCAACTGCCCCCCCCCCCCCCCCCCCCCCCCCCCCCCCCCCCCACACACACACACACACACACACACACACACACACGCACCCCCGCACCCCCCACACCCCCAGGGAGGCCCAGTGACTGCATTTAAATGTCATCTATCTGCCTGCCTAAATGAGCTTTTACTTGATCACTAAAACCTATGCCTGGCTCATACTGTGCAGCAGTGTCTGGTGTATTGAGAGCGGTGGGTGGTTGGGGAGGTAGCGTGTGTGTACGGTGTGTGTGTGTGTGTGTGTGTGTGTTGTGTCGGGGTGGGTTCCTGCAAGCCACAGGTGCACGGCAGGGAATGTAACCCTGCACATTGATTTCACAGTCAGCGACCACCATGCAATAATATCTAGAAAACTGTTTTTTCTATGGTGCGTCTTCAAAGAGGCTGTGCAGGAACCTTCGAGGGCATGAATATGGAGATGAATCTCCTGAGGGGATGGAAGGACGCGGGTGGGGGGAGTGGGGGGTGGGGTGGAGGGGGGGTTCATTCACAGCACCGACCCGAGCCTTTTACATTAGACAAGGGCAAAGCGCGCGATGGAGAAGAGGGGAAGAGGGGAAGGGAAGGGATGAGAGGGAAAGAGAGTAGAAGATAGAGGGGAGAAAAGCCCCATAAATGGCAGCCTCTTTTCTCATGAAGTGCTTTTTCCTGTTACCGGAGAGTTTTCTCTCTCTTTAGCCCCACAGCAAAACACAGTGTTCTCAACACACCCAGCATAAAATCTTATTTACTCCTATATCTCCGCTATAAACGCTGCTCAACCTCCCTGGCTCTTGACTGTGACTTACTTACATAAGGGCCAATGATAAAGCCTTTTAAATGAAAACTAAAAAGATCTGACCTATGCGTGCGTGTGTTTGTAAGTGCTGCGGGGTTCCAGGGATCCGTCAGTCTCCCCGTCTGGAGCCAAGCTAAGGGAAGGTCAGCCTGATGGATATATCCTGACATGCACACAGCCTGTGATGTCACGGCCGGGAATAGCAGCTGTGTGTGTGTGTGTGTGTGTGTGTGGGCTGGCAGGCCAGCCCAGGCACGGTTCAACAGAGCAGAGGGCGGACAGGCGAGCGGGGAGGGAAGCTGTAGCCTGGCCTCGGTGGCCTAGTTTGAAGGGGTTTGAAGGGGTTTTGGCTGGCAGAGGGGGGCGGTGAAGGGGGGGGGTGGGGGCGGTGAGGTGTGGGGGTTGGGGGGAGGTAGGGTTGGTGGTGGTGGTGAAGGGGGTGAGGTGTAGGGGTGGGCTGAGGGGTGGCAGAAGAAAGGCTCCATTCATGAGTCGTGCCATCTCTGGCTCCCAGGGGGACTGGGGCTCATCAATGACCAGGCCAGCTGGGAGGATGTCAGCGCGCAGACATGCTCTCTCTCTCTCTCTCTCTCTCTCTCTCTCTCTCTCTCTCTTCTCTCTCTCTCTCTCTCTCCCTCTCTCTCTTCTCCCACCCTCCCTCTTTCTTTTGTCAAGGGCCAGTGCCGTCAGAGCCGCTAGCCCGAACACTGAGGCCTCTCATTCGACTGGGCGCCATTGAAACACAGAGAAAGCAACTGGCTGGCCGGTGGTTTGCACACCGTCTGTACTGTATGCCACATGTATGGTCTGTGCTGAGACGCTCAGCACCTCCCCTCTGAAAGGCACTGTCTGTGGTAGCCATGCCAGCTGGAGATGGGCTGGGTGGGGTACAGCTTAAAGGGTGATAAATTGGCAGCGCCAGCTGAATCTGGCGTACCCAGATGGTATATCCAAACGCCTCCAACGGTTTCTGGAACTTTCCAGGTGACAAGAGCTTACTTATTCTGTCTTTGGCCAACGAGGATAGTGACACCGACAGACAAAACAGTGATTTTATACGGGCATAGAGTAAGACATTCCTCTTCTGTGTGTGAGCGCCTTGCAATACCACAGATCTTTGTTTACCAGTGAGTCAAACACCAGGATGTGGTGACTCAACAGCTGGCTGGCGCGTGTTCTGGTGTCTGTTTTTACCTGCAAAACCAAGGAAACACTGATCATATTCCTGTCGATAATACTACTACTAATGGACGCTGGACTACTGTCCAGCTTCAACGATTAGAGACGGTCATATCTGCGTGATTTGTCAATCACTTCTGTGCTAGTACTAAGGTGAGGAAAGGAGGACAGGAAAGGAATGAGGTTTGCGAGCAGCGCAGATGTGTGTGCTGTTTATCACTGCCAGTGAAAGGCCTGCATCAGCAGCAGCTGTGGGGTGTTTTGCATGCGATGGCAGTGGTGCGTTCGTAGGGGCAGATTTGCATTTGTGGTTTTATATCATGAGCAGAAATGTTACTCCCTCTCTCTTCCTTCCTCCCTTCCTTTTCTCTCTCTCTTCCTCTCTCTTTCTCTGAACTGGAGGGGCGCTCTGTGAGGGCAGGGAAACCATGAGAACGGCCCGAGAGAGTAGAGTTTATAACCCAGGAAGGTTCAGGCTGAAATGGATCCAAGCATAACATCAGCACTAACAGATCGCTCCGTCACCCGCAAGGGCAAGGACCATGTGGTCATAACGCGCGCTCACACACACACAGAGTCGCACAGACACACACTGCACCGCGGCTAAAGACCTAGCACTAATTGCACCCTAATTTAAATAGGGTGGTTGAAGTTGCCTGTTATAAAAGCCACACTTCCATGACATCAAACGTGGCACCGCGTCAACCGCGGAAAACAACATTGCCCTCTGCACAGCCGACAGTCTCGCTTGTTTGTGAGCTTGCATGAATTTCGTGCTATGATGATGATGATGATGATGATGATGATGATATTCCAGAGGTGGGGATGGTATTGGTGAAGAGGGGAAAGTGGAAGGCCCCGTGGTCTGAGCGCGCATGTGTCGACCGGAGTCTCCGTGAAACCGGGAGTCCGTCTGATGAAAGAGTTTCCCCCGGCTTTCATCTCCACAGTGCATTCTGATGGGGAGAATTTCCTCGCAGCTCGCTGAAAAACAACTTGATATTGTGAGAACAGCCTATCCCTTCGCAGGCTGCAATGGATCATGCATATCTTCTGTCTCGCAGAGTCAAGTGGGCTTTTTTGGGAGAGCTCATACTCATGAACTGGTGGGGGCGGGGCAGTATATCCATTTAATTATGTCTTGAGGTAAACAATGTGGATGGAGTGCTGTCCATTTCTGCAATGATTATTAACTTCTTCACAGACAGCATTATGTATAATGTGTAGTACAAATATGTTAAAATGTGAGTGTAGTGGTCTAAAATGAGTTATTGCTTTAAAAAAAGATGTGTTCAAGTGATTTAACAATATTTTTGGAACATTCTAAACTGGGCCATAATATTGTGTGTGTGCGTGTGTGTGTGTGTGTGTGTCTGTGTGTATTATGGATTCTCGATCAAGTTTGATGGAGTGCATCTCCTGCTGGAGGGAAAAGGGACAAGCAACCTGACAGACCAATGACATCCTTCACATTTTTCCCTTTCCTATTCATATTCCTTTGCAGTGTGTGTGTGTGTGTGTGTGTGTGTGTAGCTGTGTGTGCCTGTGCCTGTGTGTGCGCGGCCATTATGTGTTCCCTCTCCCTCATGTCCAGAGTGAAACCCCAGGCAGTCTAACAGTCTGTCGGGAGGAGGATTGCGCTGACCCACGGTCCCGCTGTCCATCTCGCTGTTTTTTTTTTTTTTCTTCTTTCGTTCCTCCCTCCCTTCATGCTCTTCTCTACCTTCAGCAGACCATGCTCTGCCCACTGCTATCTCCTCCTAGCAGGCTCCTTTATGCCTCTTTGGCAGCCCCTTGATAGACGTCCCGGCTCATTGTGTGTGAAGGTGTCTTTGTATTGGTGTGTAATGGAGCCCTAAGATACTGTTGCTAGAGTGTTGTCTTGGTGTCTGTTCCACCGCTGGCCCCGAGACCCCAATAACCACCCTCTGTGACAGGAGCTCTTCACTGCGCCAGGCACTGGCCCTCCTCATTTGCTTTATCTGTGTCTCTCTGGGTCGCTCTCTTTCTCCATCTCTCTCTCTCTCTCTCTCTCTCTCTGTCTCTCTCTCTCTGTCTCTCTCTGTCTCTCTCCTTCCCTCTTGTTCCTATCATTTTCTCTTTGCCTATCCTTTTGGACTCTTCTATCTCTTCTGATCGTAGGTCCCATATAATTCACAGGGGATTAGCTATATATATATACTGTATATTAGCTGTATCTCAATTGCCTGTGCCCTCTTGTTGCTCCCTCTAGTGTCAGAGAGCAGTGAATAAGGGGCAGGGGCTACAGTTGGAAATTTGCTTTTAAGTATGTTAAGTATGCTCATTCATTCTCCTCCGAATGCTCCAGCTGCCCTCACACCGTTCACCCATCACCCCCCTACAGGCCTATAAAGTCCTATATAGTCCCCCGTCCTCCCCCCAACCATGCTGTTTTCCACATTCTCTGTTTCCCCGGTGCCCGCGGTTCCAGCGGGCCCGAGGCCAGGCCCCCTCGTTTCTCTCTCTCTCTCTCTCTCTCTCTCCCCGTCCCGAACGCTGCCAGAGCCCGCCTCGGCTTAGCGGGAAGCGCTAGCCCGGTTGCCATGGCGACGGCAGGCAGCGTTGGGAACTCGGCGAGGGGGGCGCAAGAGGCAGGCAAGAGACTGAGGCAGAGACGAGATCAGCCCTAAAGCTTCGGCGGTCTGTGCGTCATGCCGTTAGCACATGTTAGCTGCTGGTGCATTTTTGTGACGGAGAGGATGTTCGGTTTCTCTACTTCAGTCCAGATTGAAGTCTTAGACAGGACAGGACTTGATACTGTACTCACACAATGGAGACTTTTTGCTGTTTCAAACTTTTTGGGGGGATTTTTTGGTGCTAAATGTTCCTCATAGGATTCAGTTTAATACCAAAAAAGGTTCCCCCTATGATGATCACAGTCTTTTTTTTTTGCTGCTTTGGGTTTTAGAGTGCAGAGTCATTCTGCGTGTTTGGTTATTTAGAGCCCCATCAGAGACGTTAGCTCATAAGAACTATATTAGAGCCGTTCTGACAGGACATAAAGTGTGTTGAGGCAGTTCCAATGAAATTTGGGAATCGTTTGGGTCCGTTGTGGTACTCAAATAACTGAAACAATATTTTTCTTTTTCATCAAATCATACAGTAGATATTTATCTCTCGTCTGCCTGAAATAGTCTCTCTGTGTATCAGCATATCTGTGTGTGTGTGTGTGTGCGCCTGGGAAAGATCGGCGTCTGGGAATTAGGCATTGGCATTATTAACTCAAATGTACTAAAAGCCCGGACGAAGCCTATTGCATGCTCTTGAGGATATTTATGTTGGTTTTATTTTTCATGGCATAATCGTTTCCACATTGCTTTGTGGCAGAGTGGCTGTGGTCCATGATAATTTAGCTGAGTTCCCTAAACATCGGCCAGTCTCCCATGTCTGACTCCCAGAGATGGGGCTCGGTGATTGGTGGCGCTCCTATGGCTTATCAAGCAGTTTGAAGTCGCCACTTTGGAGCTCGCCAAAATAAGTGACATGTGAAGGGGAATAAAAAAGAAACAAGGTGTTCACTTCCACTTTAATGAAAATAAATCTCAGGTTCTTTTTTCAAGGCCGCATGCAGAGATCAATGTCAAGATAACACATTAGCCCTCAGATGTAACAGATTGATCGTGTGGAACAGTGTGGCACTATGTGTGTGTGTGTGTGTGTGTGTGTGTGTGTGTGTGCGTGTTGTCTAATTAAATCTTGTTGGCTTTGGGAATGTCGTTAAAATCTGCAGAGGGTCTGCGACTCACTCCTACACACGCTGCACACATACTCCCATTTCCTCCCCTGACCCGGCGTACTACACTGGGCCGCTCTCCACCGGCTCCAGACGAGGTGTGAAAAGAAAATGAATGCGGCTCCCTCACCCGCCTTTCCCACACATGACCTTGTATTGAAGTCGAAGATGTAGCCAAGTCTCTGTGAAGTCTCGACTGGCAGCGTCTACGTCGGTCACAGCAGATTCCCAGTTACAGCGCTTACATTCGCTTTGCTGTAAAACGTACTCGTGGGTTTCCCGCAGCTCGGCGAAGACGCAAGCTCAGTCCAGCTCAGTCTGGTTTGGTGCATTTAACATAAAGAAACAAGGGTCAGAAGCCTACTTGTCGGTCTTTTGGTTGTCTGTTATTTAACCACGCTGTGTGTTTCTCTGTCCGCAGGGCTCCGGAGATCATCCTGGGCCTGCCGTTCTGTGAGGCCATAGACATGTGGTCCCTGGGCTGTGTGATAGCTGAGCTCTTCCTGGGATGGCCCCTCTACCCCGGGGCCTCAGAGTACGACCAGGTAAGACCCAGGGTGACGTAAAAACAGAACATGATGACCGTACGCTTGCCCGGGCCCGTCTGTCTGCCGTTTATGCTCTGACTGTGACTCTGTCGTCCCGTGAAAACCATCTAACTCCAATTTTGGTGATTTTCACTTCAGTTGAAGGATTACATGCTCCTCAGAGGGTTGGGAAAATTCTCCGACCTCTTGGGCTTATGAAACCAAAAGAAAAGTCAAAAATGCATTGTGATCAAGCTAAAACAAGGCTGTTTTTCTCAGCTCCTGACATTTTGGAGATACAGGGGCTAATCGTGTGTTTGCGGGTGCTAGCACACCCCTATACCGTATGCGCGTGTTTGTTTGGGTGCATTTGTGCGTGCATGCTCCCTTGTGCGTGGGTGTGCGTCTGTGTGTGCGTGTGCATTTATGTTTGTGTGTAAGCAGTGTGTGTGTGTGTGTGTGTATGGGGGGGGTTCTCCAATCCTCCTGACAGCCACTGATGATTCTTGTGCAGCCTCCCTGTTTATCTGAACAGATGCCACGGAGCCACTTGTCCAATTAGCGCAGCCCCTGTGCTCCAGAGCAAGACATCGCTGTGTTCCCCCCCTCTCTCTATCAGTCAGACGAGGCTCAGTGGGAAAGCCTTGAGCAAGTTGCGCTCCGTCGCAGAACAAGCGCGCCTGATTTTTCACAAGCCCCGAAACTTAGCAAAGTGTCTCATTTACAAGTCTCAAATCAATCTTTGCGTCTTTGACTCTTGAGCGGAGGTCATGTTTGGGTGATGTGCACATTTCAGTCTGAGCAGCTCGGGGCGTTAATGTCAGCCGAGATTTGCCAAAAGGACAAAGTTGGCGTCTTTGTCCTCAACAGGAAAGATTCATAGTGCCCAATTAAATGCGGCTTATGCTTCACTCCTGCATATCAGTGTTGTGGTCGTTAATGTCAGCTTCATATGCATTTTTTTCATCCCCTGTCCTGCAGATCCGGTACATCTCGCAGACGCAGGGTCTGCCGGCCGAGTATCTGTTGAGCGCAGGGACAAAGACCACCAGGTTCTTCAACAGAGACCCGGACTCCACCTACCCCCTCTGGAGACTTAAGGTAGGAGCGTATGCCGACGCTGGATGCACGCACTCTCTCTATCTACGGTGCCAGGAACATCAAAAGACCGGGGCGATATGTCAAGGAGAGCGAAAGCCGCGCCGACCCTAGCTTTGGCGTCGATATATCCCAGAAACCCCTCGCTACGCCGCGTGAGGCATCGACAGCCCGGTCGCTGGCTCCAAACAAAGTGAGAGGGTAATGAGAGCAAAATGGATCTGTGTGAGAGGATTTGGCAAATGGAAGCGCAGCCTGATGAATCCAGCTCAGGAGGTGTCTGCTCAAACCCCCCCCCCCTCCCCTCCCACTGTCCCTCTATGTAGGCCACTCAATAAGGAGGCCCGCTTCCCTTCTGTTTTCCCCCTCATTAACTTTGGGGTTGAACTTTGGCGCGCCACGCGGCGAATCCGCACACGTAGTTCTCGACTGTATCGAACGCGTCCCGCGAATACTGATCCATCTCTGTGGGGTATGACTATGTTTATGCCCTGTCCGCTCCCCCAGTGCCTGCGCATTGATCTCTCGCTCTCTCTTCACAACGTATTTCTTTCTTATCCGCGCCGACCGAATCACAGCAACATACCACACTGACAGCAATTGATGTTCCTCGCATCCTTTGCACTTCAAATGGAGAAAGCAGACTGTACAGTACATGCT
Organism: Centroberyx gerrardi; assembly: GCF_048128805.1. NCBI lineage: Eukaryota > Metazoa > Chordata > Actinopteri > Beryciformes > Berycidae > Centroberyx > Centroberyx gerrardi. Next base: position 22,824,186 of record NC_136000.1, read on the forward strand.
GTGGAGTCAGACAGCTGCCCATGGGCTTATAGTGGTTGTCAGGTAAAAAAAAAAAAAAGTGCATCTCCAAGTTTGATGATTTTCATGTTTTCACTTGAATTTGAGGATCGCACAGTGGCTTGGGAAAATGTTATGACCCTTGGGCTTATGAAACCCTGTCAAAACTCATTAATCACTCATAATATATCATTGTGTTAACATTTTGTGATTTTCAAAAGGGGGGGTTTAATGAATTCCATTTTTGACATTGACATTTTTGGCGATACGAATTCAGATTCACCTGACGGCAGCATTGTGGAAAAAATAGAAAGATACAATACTGTCTTTGGCATGTGGAAAAATCAAACGTCCAGGCATCCTAACCACGTTTTTTTTTTCCATTCTGAGAGACACAGGTTATGAGTGTGTGTGCACAGACACACTCAGTCTGTAAGAGTAATTGCTCAGCTTTAATTTGACCTTGCCATGTGTTTCCATGTAACAGCAGCTGTGTTGCTTTTCTGATTGTAATTAAAAATATCATTGCATGTGTTTGGTCAGGAGGATTCCTAAGCTGATACAGATTAGTTTTGTGTATGTGTGTGTACTTTTTGTAAGATTGAGTGTGTGTGTCTGTGTGTGTGTGTGTGTGTGCATTTATCAAGTATATGTGCATTTGTGTAAAACCTGAGCTGTGTGTGTGCAGTGCAGGATGTACGTTCTGTATATTGTCTCATACAGAGTGTGTGCCTCCACAGGCGCTCTCCCCCGTCTTCCCTGGCTGCTAGATGAGTGTTTGTGTGCTACCCCAGGGTTGCTCAGAGGGCAAGCCGAGTCCTGCTGCACATCAACAACAAGAGGCTGTAATGAGCCAAATGTAAATAGTGTGTTTCCAGAGGGGAAGTGTGATGGGATCTGAGAGGAACATCTGCTTTTTGTCTCCCGCAGACTCCGGAGGACCACGAGGGCGAGACGGGGATCAAGTCCAAGGAGGCCCGCAAGTACATCTTCAACTGCCTGGATGATATGGCGCAGGTATGCCGTTAACAGTATTACAAAGCACAGCTCTCCCAATAAGCCTATCATTTCCTTATGGTCTATCTTTTTCGATGCGGACACTTCTGCCTGTCTTTCATTTGAGGCTTCCACTGATGAGGCCATTCCAAGTCCCCGACAAGTTCGATCAATCACGCCCCGACAATTATCGTTCAAATACTTGAAACCTTTTCAAATATATATCCCGCCGAGGCCTGATCCCCAGATGCCGCGTAGCTCCTCCGCCGTATAGAGTTCTACTGCGAGAAATGAAAGCAGCTGTTCGCCGAAAAAAAAAACCCTTCCTCAACTCCTGCTTCTGCTCTTCATTTTGTTTAACCGCCATCTAATAACTTACAGACAGACGCTGGAGCTGAACATGTGGTCAGCTCGTTTAGCGTGTTTGATGTGTACAGTTTGCTTTCTTATTTAAGCGTGAGTGTGTGTTGTGGCCGTGTCCTCACTTTGCACGTCTCTGCAGTACATGTATGTATGTATGTATAGGGCATGAAAACAAAATAGTGTACTCTCGCTCTATCTCTCCCTGACACACACACACACACACACACACACACACACACACACGCACACACATTCCAGAAGGTTCCATCCAGTCAGGCGGGCTTGCTCAGCGGGACACACACTATGTTGTGTCTGCATGACTCAGCTGGTTAGCCTCGCTCTCCCTGCAGCCCTAGATTTCCACATTAGAGAACACCTGTGGGAATCTTTTTTTGTTTAGGACATGTTACGTAACCCCTAGGAAGCGACTTATACACCAGGCCCCGATGTGGAAAAGCACTGCCACTAAACAGGACTACGTCTGATGTCACGTTCCCCTGTTACTCAGTCTGCATTCAGCTCTAACCACGGTGGGAAAGTTCACATTCAGCCATGACATTTTGATAGCACATGCCTGACAGTGAGATGATAGCGAGTCTATGTTTTGTTCGCCCTCACTTGGCCAAAATACTGGTTCTGCTGGCTGGCATGCCAGTAGGGATGGAAAATTACAATCTTTTTCCCAGGCCCTTAGAATCTCCCGCAGTCCTCCTCTCTTGTCATCGCGTTCCTCGATCCTGCCTCCGATAACGACCGGCCGAGAGATGAGACGGGAGTTAAGCAGGTGAATTATGTCTGTTGGAATATGGTAATCTTGGTGCACAACCGGCAGCCTCTTGAAATCGTCCATGTGGACAAGCAACACGTCGTTACTTTAGTGATGGAGACAATTAGGGTTGTCCAGCAGTGCCCAGGGCCGCTGTCGGGCCTGTCTGGCATAACAATGCTGTCGGCTTGGCTAGTATCTCTGCCTGGGCTCATTGAATTTACAGTTTACACACACACACACACACACACACACACACACACACACACACACACACACACACACAGAGTGCAGGGTTTAATGAAACCAACCTGCACTGGTATAATATCCCCTGGGTCATTTCCATCTCCTACGCTTCAAGCTGTATGTCCCGTATTCTTCTCAGTGTTGCAGCTAGAGTCAGCTTACTATCAAAACACAGGAGGAGATAGAGCAGAGCTGCCCGGGCTTAATGTGGGAGAAAACCGCCTATTTTGCCCCATCTCGGAATCGAGACCGTATAAACAAGTCAGCATTGTGGACATCTGTTTCCGCGTGTATAATGGATGATATAGCTGAAGGCTCTGAAAGACAGAGGGGCTCGGTGCCAGGAACAGATAATGAACCTCCCTCTCGGTCGTGGGAAATGTGGGGAGGCTTTAGTCGCGAGTATATCTAATTTGAGTAAATCAGAGACCAACTTACTGCGAATGCAAGACCCCGCTAGAGGCCTGCTGTGGATGGAGGGTGGGCCGGAACTACTTGAAAATGGATCCACTTTGATCCGCAAAACCCTCGATATCTCTGTGGCAGTTGTTGAGTGAAGGAGTGACGAAGCCGTGGCAGGAGGAGACAGCAGGAGAGAGGCGAAGTGAATTAGAACGGTGCTCAACGCGGTGTTCGCCTCATCCTCCATGCCCCTTTCTAAATTCGCCCGTCCCGTCGTCCGCGATTCCTCCCGCTGAAACCCGAGTTTATTTGTAAATCTGCGCTTGTCCTACATTAAGCCTCGTGTCGCATAAGCGGGGGAAGTCGGAGGCCGCGCTGTGCAGAAGACAGGCCCGCATGCCTGGCTCCACATCTCCCGAGGCGTAGCCCGATCTGTCCCACCGCTCGACATCTGCCATCTCTGCCCTCACTCCGGAGTGGCATGTCACCGCTCCTCACGACACAGATGTGGCTCCGCAAACAGCCATCGACATGCGGGACACGCAAGGCCGGCCGTATTAGTCGAAGCTCCTTTTCTTTACCTTTTTTCTTTTGTGACTCATTTTCATTTAAAGATCAGTAAATGTCAGCTATCTACTGTTGAATGCTACTGAAATCTATGAAAATATCCTTTCCTTCTAGTAATGTCAAATACCTGTAGTTAATGGATTGTGATAGTAATATTTTTTATTTGTTAGCAATGTTTTTTTATTTGCTGCGATGCTTGCAGCTCGCACAGTTTGATTGCTGCAGCGCACCTCAGCCGCCTGCCACACATTTGCAAGCAAACCGTGTACATTTCCCAAAGTCATCTCTTCCACTAGCAGAGGACAATGTGATTATTTCTCACCTCATTCTGCAGATTATTCCTTTATCACGGCCAGCGGAGATGGCAAGCAGAGAGGAATGGTTACAGAGCCTGAATAACCTGCATAGGGGAAGAGAATTGAATCAGATTTGTGGTGTTGACTGGCAGCACATCTGATAGCCCCTGGAGCAGGCCTACAGATAAGCGCTGCGTCTTTATGAGAAACAGGCCTGCTATCCCTGCATGGCAATCACAATAAACAAGGCTGCCTGTCTGTTGCCGCTGTCCCCGTCTCTGTCCTAGCGCTGCCGGTCTCAGACATTCTGCCTGCTCACTGAAGACCAGACCTCCACCGTGACCTTGTCTCAGTCCCCGATGTCCTCGGTCACAACCCCGAAAAGCATCAGCCCCCTGCCTCGCAAATCAATCCCTGCTAGCTATGCAGCTTTCCATTTGAGCAGAAATCCGCTGCTGTGCCCAGTATTTATCCACAACCTCAGCCGCAATGTTTAATACAGATGAAGCAACAAGATGTTCCGAGGCAGCTTCCCAGAAGTGCCTCAGAGAGTATTTAGGTTAAGTTGTCTCGTGTCAGCTTTTTTCGGGGGGGGGGGGGGGGGGGCACCCACAAAATGGTGTCCTTTGTGAAAGGGTTTTTAACGAGTAACCAATGGCAGCATTTATTGAGTTCAATTTTTTTGTTTGTTTTCACTTCTCGGGAATAGATAAAAATCTCAGCAAAGGCGCCAGGAGATATTTCAAGTGGTGCTATGAATACTAGTGCAAATGTTTATAATGTCACTAAGGTGCAAGGTTATCACTGGGCTCTGTGACACGCAGACTGACACCCTAACTGATGAGGCCTTGAGAGTATTAATAGGCCTCTCTGTGGGAATAAACTGCCGGAGAGATTTTTCTCTGTCAGCCTGCAGGAACAGAGACCTTGAATACTCAATCAGCCATTTAGGATTGAAACGGTAACGCCGGTGTGCGATTGTGTGTCTGCAGGTGAATATGACTTCGGATCTGGAGGGGAGCGACATGCTAGCGGAGAAGGCCGACAGGAGAGAGTTCATCGACTTGTTGACCAAGATGCTGACCATCGACGCGGACAAGAGGATCACCCCTATCGAAACCCTCAACCACCCCTTTGTCACTATGTCACATCTCCTCGATTTCCCCCACAGCACACAGTACGGCTTCACAGTTGTCCCTTTTCTTGTTTATATGATTACAAACTGTGAAATAACATCTGACTCTCTCATAAGACATAGCACTCATTTCTCTTCTGTCTTATTTATCTCTCTCCCTCTCTCTCTCTCTCTCTGTGCAGTGTGAAGTCGTGCTTCCAAAACATGGAGATCTGTAAGCGCCGTGTGAACATGTACGACACGGTCAACCAGAGCAAGACGCCCTTTATCACCCATGTGGCCCCCAGCACCTCCACCAACCTCACCATGACCTTCAACAACCAGCTTAACACTGTGCACAGCCAGGTACGGCCGCGCCGCCGCCGCCGCTGTCAAAGAGCCATTGTGAAAAATAAATGTCTTCATTCATCAGCATGCTATTCAGCAAGCCCTGTTGAATGCTTCTATGCTGTCAATGACAAGTATGTAAATTAGCGTCGCTTTGATTTAGTTTTGTGTGTTTGCGCATGATGTTGCGATAAAACTATGATTTACATAATGGCACGTAAGGACAGAAATCATGCAGGAGGGCTCTCAGAAACACATAGGTTGAAAGAACAGAAAAATGCATCGTAAACAACATAATTAGGAACAACCAAATTAAGTATATGTGAGCTATAATATGAATACATTCACAATAAGGCACAGATAATATAATCAGCTGCCCTGCATACAAGGAAAATATATGTATATGTGCATATGAAACACAATGGAAGGTTCACGGCCAAGCCAAAGCTCTAGAAAAAATATTCAGTATGCAATGTATTCATACAGCCAATCTAATGCTGTCTTATTCAAATAGCTGCGTTTTATCCATCCGCCATCACATCGGCCACCGCTAAGATTCTCCTGTCAGTAGTTTGAGTGGCTTAGCAGCCTGCGAGGCTCCGTTTGTCTGTCTGTTTATCTGTTATTCTCTTCCTTCTATTTGTTTTTGTTTTCTATCTGCTCTTTTGCCCGTCTGCCTGCGCGTCTCTGCGCTCGCGGGCCTGTCTCTCTGCCTCCCTGCATATCTATCTGTCTGCCCGCATTGCTGTCTGTGCCTCAGGTCCTGTGGGATTGTCACAAAGTGCTGATTACACACATGACAAGCCCCACTTCCTGCTTGCCTTGCATTCTGGGGCTTTCAGGCCTTAAGAATCCCTTTACCAGGCTTCCTCTCTTTTTCCCCCTCCTCTCTCTCTCCTCTCCTCCTTCTCTCCCTCTCCTCCCATCTCCCTGGGTTTAGCCCGTGGTGCTTTACCACTTCGTCCCCGTACAGTCTGTGAATCGAAACTGCTGACTTTCGGGCTTCTGCCGGAATCACCGAGCGTCGCCGTGCAAGGTTTTCCAGATTGTGCTTGGTTACAAATCCAGCTCTTTTTTCTCTCCCTCTCTCTTTAGTAAACAGAGTTCTTTATCACCAACTATATCGAGCCAGCTCACACTGTGCAGCATGCGACAAAAACCCAATCTTGCTGTGATTTAAATGGATTAACATTCCCTCAGCTTGTCTTTCCTGCGCTTTGCTCTGAGGGCATATAGGCAGAGTTAAGTTCGTGATTTATTTAGTTGCATTCGTTTGCGGGGCCGGAATGCATCTTTGACTTGTATTTTGCAGGTTCCGTGCTTGTTTATGATGAATGCCACAGTGCCATATTGATTATGTTCCCTCCCCTGGCGCTCATCGAACACGCTAAAGAGAGCAAATGAAAAATGAAAGTGCTGTCTCTGTGTTTCCCTCCGCCCCTACGTAAGCTTAATGAAAGGGCTAAAATTAGACCGCGTCGCGTGAAGCAAATACTACGCGAGTACAAGCTGAGCAAACTGGTGTCTCTTAAAAGCATTTGTTTGTATCCAGGATGCTCCCGGGCTGTCTGCGTGTTGCACATGTCTCATTAATGGTCCATACACATGCTGGAGTTACCTAAGCTTACATAATTATAGTATGACTGTTGGCTGTGAAATATTGCTCCTGTCAGGCATATTGATTTGGAGGCCAGATAGTGAAGCTGTGGCATGAAATGTCAAACTCCGCTGCAGCTCGTTATATCTGCTCATTATGATTCTGTAACGTTTTAATCTAAACAGACTTAATATAATATACTTTGGGATCCAGCACCCTCCATTCAAGAGGGATAATAACTGGCAGGGGTGCGTTTATGTTTGCCGAGGTATATGTGTGGTTTATTGTTGCTGGAAGGAATAGTGAGAGGCACAAAACATGCTACAGTATCTCTCTTCTTCTCTTCTTTTTCTCTCCTCCAGCGTTCGCTGCGGTAATGCTGTTTGAATCAATTTTAGTGACTTTTATTTGCAAAGTGCCTCACATTTACAGTGTTTTATAAAGTTAATATGAACCAGACGCACCTCCGTTCATCCGATACATGTACAATATATTGTCATGACACACAACAGGCAACCCGGTCACGTAGCTGCGTGGGCTCAAAGAAAATCTCATCACATGTAATAGTATACATTTCCTCTCTCTGGCAGCACATTACTCTAGCATGAAAAAGTAAAGGACGTTGTAGATGGAACGTAATCACATCTCAATCTAAATGTGCCCCGGTGGCATTTTGCTACAACATTGATGGCTGATTATTCCAGGAATTGTAGCATTGATTGCGTCCCGCCCCCTCTTTCTTTCTCTCTCTCTAATTAATCAAATCTACAATCCACCTAAGAAACATCAGCATCAATTTCCTCATTTGTGTTATCGGCTTTCATCGATGATGGATGCTCTGCCATCCATGTCCTCTTGATCCAATTGTTGTTTTCCTGTATGCGTGTGTTGAGTTGTTTACATTTGAATGTTATGTATTTTTTTCTGTTTTAACCATGTTGCTATTCAACCATCCCACCTTGGGCCGCTCCGCCTCCCCCCTCGCACCCATCCGCACCTCCACTCTCATGATTTTTATTTTGGTCCCATCATTCCTTTAGGCCACCAACCTGGCTCCCTCCTCCACCACCAATGCCACTCTTTCCCTTGCCAATCCCGATGTCTCCATACTAAACTACCAATCTGCACTCTACCAGCCCTCCGCTGCCTCCATGGCAGCCGTGGCCCAGAGGAGCATGCCCCTGCAGCCGGGGGCTCCTCAGCTCTGCGCCGCCCGGCCCGACCCCTTCCAGCAGGCGCTCATCGTCTGCCCACCCGGCTTCCAAGGTAAGGAAGTCCAGCTGGTCAGCATGCACTAGCATGGACAGATCACCAGTGAGATCATCAGTGTCGCATCTGTGGTCATCTATGTAAAAACAAGATAAGATGTCTTATCTGATGAGAAATAAAACTTAAAAATAAGCTTTGTATTGTTTAGTTGTTTAGTTGCTGAACTCCCAAGCCATCAATTGGCTTTTAGCTGGTACCATACTGTACATGCTGTAGTCAGTTTTGGGTCTGTCTCTGTGTACAGGCAGTCCTCTGCTTTTTTTCTGTCTTTTTGGCTTTTTGTTTTGCAGCTTAGCCTCGCGCCCCACAGGCAATGTCAGTCTTGACATACAACAGCGATCCAGCGATAAGTTGATGAGGCAATTAAACATTTGAAAGGAATTTAATATCTTTGCTTTGATGCTTTTGTCTCCTCTATGTTTGCACTGGGAGGGCAGAGGAGCTCCAAGGCATTCTTTTATTTGTTTATTTATTCTTTCTGTGGAATGGCTGATAAACATTTCCATTATTAGAAACTGTGTTTGAATTTATACCATTGCCATGGCTACTGTTTTTGTTTTTCCAAGTAGGATGAGTATATTTGCACATAGCAACAGGGTTTGGACATGTGTTGAATACAGATAAATCAATATGTATATTAGGCGCCTATGTGCATACATAACACATTGTCTGATCTCTCGCTATTCATTTTTGCGGGTAGCGTGATAGTTTTTAAGTGACAGTTATGGAGGGTATTGTGCTGTGGTTTTGTTGACATCCTCTGTGCATGTGCTTTATTTGCGTGCAGGGCTGCAGGCGTCCCCTTCCAAGCACACCAGTTACTCTGTGCGGATGGAAAATGCTGTTCCCATAGTGACACAGGCCCCCGGTGCTCAGCCCCTGCAGATCCAACCTGGCCTCCTTACACAGGTAGGAAGAGACTCCAGTGTCACTGAGAAGAAACTCTCAGTTTCAATTTTGGTATCTTATAACCACAGTGCCTATCAGATACATTTCTAAACTCTGAACCACTTGCATTTAAAAAAAAAAAAAAAAAGCTCTCTGCATCCCTAGTTTCTTAAGCCTACATTTAGCATACTATCCATTGATGGAGGATGGGAATTCGTGACCCTGCCCCTGCTGGCAGCTGTTTTGCCTGAGTGCATTCAGACCAAGCTCTCCTGTGCATTACTCCCTCTCTCTCTCTCGCTCTCCCCCTCTCTCTCTCTCCTTCTCTTACTTTCTCCCTCTCCCTCTCCCTTCGCTCTCTCTGCTGTCCTGCTCTCCTGGAGGCTGAGGCTGCCACGGTCTGATGCACACAAAGGCAGGAGCCTTTCACATAGAGAGGGCCTTCACTTGAGCCTGCTCACTGGAGCTGGAGCTTTAGCTGCTAATATACAGTTGTTGGAAGTAACAGAGAGTGACTGTGCATCTCTCTCTCTCTCTCTCTCTCTCTCTCTCTCTCTCTGCACACACTGTAGACCACTGCCATCGCCACCACCTCTTTCCCTATGGAAATTTCCATGAAGGCTTTAAATATCCCTGAGAATCCGGGGAGTTTGAAGCACTCCCTTATCTCCAGTTAATCATGCAGTAGGCAGGCAGGCAGGCAGCAAAGCTGTGTGTGTGTGTGTGTCTGTGTGTGTTTGTGTCTGTGTCTGTGTTTCTATGGAGGGTTAATCTGTTCAGATACCAAATGGTGATTAGCTCCAGGGCTGCTTCCAAGTCAGGCGCTCCAAATTACAGGCCTCAGAGGATCCTGGGAGGTCAGGGGAAGATTGGATGGAGCTCAGAATGACCAGGGAATTCATAACATCACCAGATTGGTACAGATATAATAGATCAATCAAAGGCAAAATCATTATTAATGTTACAGCTACGTCTTATGGAGGACAAATGTAAGTTACATAAATTGATGTATGATATCTAGATCCCATAAAACTGGGGTGCTCTGCAGGTATTCACTATAACCTCCGCCTGCACACATGTTAAACAAAGGCAGGCTATAGTTAACATACGCAGATGGTTTATATAGGCCAGTGAGCAGCGCACCTAATAACTGGGTGTGCAGTGTGTGTGTGTCTGTGTGTTTATCCCTTTACTGTGGGAGGTCTCACAGGCTTGGCTGGGTAGTTGTTTGCCTCTTGGTAGCATTCTCCCCACCTTTGCCTTTAGCCACCCACAGCTCACCGTTGCCCCCTTTGCCGGGCCGCTGTCTGCCCACCCTGGACCCACGCGGGCTTGGCTCTGAGCTCCCTGGGTGTGCAGAGCGAAGGAGGCTCCAGGCAGGCAGGCAGGCAGGCGGGCAGGCGGGGAGGCAGGGAGGCAGGGGGAAGCCAGCAGGACCTTTATCTGGAGCAGGAATGCAGAAAATGTGGAAACAATTGGGGAGTGAGAGCTGAGGCTTTCAGAGCCCTGAGGTGACAAAGGGTTTTCACCCGGGGAGCGAGGGTCGAGGTGGGAGGCGGCGAGGCGGGGAGGGCCGCCGATGGTGATGGTAGGCTCTGAGAAGAAAGAAAACGGCCTCTTAACTGGGTTACCATTTCAGGGCAGACAGGCCGGTTACACAACGCAGACGCCTAGCGAGAGAGGTATGCAGAGTGCCAGGAGTGGGGAGATATAGAGTGAGCAGGCGGAGGAGGAGCGTGAGATGGATGGATGTATTAGAGTCTCTTAATGACATGTTGATAAAAGGCCTTGGATGTGGTCTTAGATGTAAAGACCATCTCCAGTTCCAGAATGTTCCATTAGAGATGTCAGCCATCAGTGCACAGACGAGGCAGCTGTGCTGGCCTGCAGATGCCCCCTGCAGCACTTCAACCACAGGCTGGCTGCATGGACATAATCATTTTTGCAACCTGCCTCAGACAAAACAATTCCACTCCCACAGGCCTGCAGTCAGACTCTGTTAGAGAACAGAATGGTTATTTTGTGTCAGAATATAATGGAAACAGACAAGGCAAAGAAACATATCTAAATATAAAGGAGAAAGTGCTTGCGTTTATCCCAAATGTTGCACCCAAATACATTACACAGACTAGCTGCCTTGTATTTTGTATGCTCTCTCTCTCTCTCTCTCGCTGTCTCCCTCTCTTTCTCTCCCTCCATTTGTGTGCGTGTGTGTGCTGCAACACATACTGATGCAGTTGTAAATAGATGTGCAAATGGTATTAAAGGAACAATTCATTAGCCCTGACATTAAAGTGCTAATCAATAGAACTGCATTAAACTATTAGGGTTACACACACAGACACACACTAACACACACACAGATGCACATGCATGCATGCACGCACGCTCATACACACACACACACACACACGCAGGCACAGGCACATCTTGGGGCATATTATGCCTGCCACTCCTCTCGTTCTGCATCAGAAATACAAAGTAGCCTCTTTCACAGCAGTTTGAATAGGCCTATGAATTTAATTAGAACATGAGTTGATTTTACTTGTGCCAAACACGCACACACGCACACACACACACACACACACACACACACACGCACACACACACACACACACACACACACGCACACACACACACACACACACACACAGAAAGGAGTTGCTGTACATCTTTATTAAGTCTTGGTCTTATCTCTTTTGTAGATGAATGTATCCTGAAAGCGAAGGGAGTTCATTTTGCATGCCCAGTAGCCAGTTTAAACCAGCTGCACATTTTTATGCACTTTTGAAAATATAATTTGTCACAGCATCCTGGAACGAATCAATTCAGTTCTCCTCATCACACCGTTATGATTATTTAAATCAAAAAGCAGGAAGGAAACTGCTCATCGTGGGTGATTCTGCAATCCTCATAAAAACAAATTCACTGTATTTGCGAGCATTATTAAATGGCAGCTGACACTTTCTCTGTGTCTCTCTCTCTCCCCTATTCTTATTCCTCTGCCCCTTTTCTGTCTGTCCCTCCCTCTTCGATCCCCACGTCCTCGTCCTTGTTTATCCCCCACTCTGTGACCCCCCCCCCCCCCCCCCCTCAGCAGGCCTGGCCCAGCGGCACCCAGCAGATCCTGCTGCCTCCGGCCTGGCAGCAGCTCACCCACACCTCGGTCCAGCACGCCACTGTCATCCCCGACTCCATGAGCAGCACTCAGCCTCTCGCCAACTGGAGGTGAGCAACGCCGCCGCCGCACTTTTTTAACGGCCTTAACCTTCTGTGATTTTGGAGAACATTTATTGAAGTCTGTGTATTGCAGCCTTCATTCCACCCTTCACACAGGGCTTCTAGCAGTGGCGATAAATATTTTAGCTGTTACAAAACAATCCGCTGAGATATGTCAATTTTAAGATATCAAAAAAGAAGCACTTTGTAGTATCAAGTTTTTACACTTTGCAGTAACAAGGTAAGACTGCGGTTCAGGTCAGCGTCTGTGTAGAGTAGATAAACTGATTTCAAAGACCAGCAGCGGGCTCCTTACAATAAGCATAGGCAAGCATATTGAGGTATTATAGATAAAGATGTGCTGTAGGATAGAGGTGTGGCGTCCCGCTGATTGACAGAGGAGCCTGTGCCTCCCTGACAGCTCGTCCTCTATATCTTCTATGAATCACAGTCCCTAAGTGAACGCCGGTGCTTTTATAAGAGCAGATTTACCTCAGGGAGATGGGATATATGTACATGTAGGGACATCATGTCGAGTATAGCCTGTCACTGGGATGACTTGATAAATGGATGGATAGATGGGAGAAGGTAATCTGCAGAGAGATAAGCAGGATGCAGGTATATAATGTGTGTGTGTGTGTGTGTGTGTGTGTGTGTATGTGTGTATTGGGGGGGGTAGTGGTGCTGGGGGACACGTGTGCTCAGATTCATTTGGAGCTGTCCATCTTTTGGCCAGACACCCTCTTCTCCTCTCTTCTCTCTCTCTCTCTCTCCCTCTCTCTCTCTCTCGCCATCCCTCCCTCCCTCCCTCCCTGTCCAATGGCAGCTCTATTGTCCTCAGAGAGACGATTGGGAAAGTGTCGCACTTCCTCTGCAGAGCTATCGCTCCACAGCTGCTGGTGTCAGCTCCTCTGCCCTCCCTCTTTGCTCTCTCTCTCACTCCCTCACTTGTTCCCTCTCCTCCTTTCCTCTTCGCTCACAAAAGGTAGCTGCTGCCACCCACTGGCCTATGTGGGAAATACTCATCTTATTCCTTTGCATATGTTGTGATGTACCATCCTGCTGTATCGTCGCTGTGTCTCACATGGCTGCGTGCGCCGTCCTTTCGCTTCGCAAGGTTCAGACGGCGTTCTTAAAGTTGTGGGTGACACAAATCTATGTTATGTTGCAGGAATTCCCACCCTCATGGCAGCCATTACAATCCCATCATGCAGCAGCCGGCCTTGTTGGCTGGCCACGTCACGCTCCCATCCAACCAGACGCTCAATGTGGGCGTGGCGCACGTCATGAGGCAGCCCTCAACCAATAACAACTCCTCTTCCAAAAAGAACAAGCAGCACCAGATGTCTGCCAGGTACTGTGAACACTGGGTGACTCATCAGTGCTGCCTTTCCACCGAACTGGCAACTAAAGCCTCATTATATCTTCCTATTATATCTGGTCATAAATTTCTATTTCGTGGTCTTTGATCTGCAGAATCTGGCCTATGCAGTGAAAATGTCTGCTGCCCTCTGTGACACTGACCCTCATCTCTATCTTTACCTGTCAGGAACGTGTCCGCCTACGAGGTGTCGTCCTCTCAGGCGGTGCTCTCCCCGCAGCGCTCCAAGCGGGTGAAGGAGAACACGCCGCCGCGGTGCGCCGTGCTGCAAAACGGCTCCGCCGCCAACTGCCCGCCCCCGCAGGGCTGCGGCGGCGGAGGGTGGGGCGGCGGCGAGGCGGAGCAGGCTTCCAGCACCACCCGCGATCATCAGCACCAGCACCACGTCCCCCGACAGACCATCATCATCCCCGACACGCCCAGCCCCGCCGTCAGCATCATCACCATCAGCAGCGACACGGACGAGGAGGACGACCACAAGCAGAGCAACAACAGGTCAGTCCTGTGGGCTTTGAGGATAGACATGGGTCTGTAGAGCTGAGTGATTCGGAGTTCTCAATGACTTTCCTCTCTCTGGTCCCCCTCTGTTCCCCTCCAGCTCGTCTTCCAAGCAGAGGAAGAACGTCATCAGCTGTGTGACGGTCCACGACTCTCCCGACTCCGACTGCTCCAGCAACAACAGCCCCTACACTGTGGAGTCTAGACCCCCCAACAACAACAGCTACGACACCAAGACCACCATACTGGACAACTACAACAACGGGAACCCCCGCACCATCATCATCCCCCCTCTCAAAACCCAGACCAGCGAGGTCCTGAATGAGTGTGAGCGCCTGATGCCAGGTAAGGGAAGAGAAAGCCGGGATATTGTGATTTATGAATATTGCAGGGTATTCTCTCCTATCTAAATTATTAATTAGACTTAGGTATTAGAGTAGAACGATAAAGTTGTTGTGCAAAGTTGGCGCTTCCCAGTTGACCGAACTTGTATCCCCTCCTGTCCAGATGCAATGAACCATCAGAATTCAGCCTATAAGTTCAAATCCTCCAACGGCGTGGTGTCTGGCAATAATCACCTGCCAGGGGGCATGACTGGAGGCGGAGCCTACCGACAGCAGCGCTCAGGGCCACACCCCTTCCAGCAGCAGCCTCTCAATCTCAGCCAGGTATGGAGAGACATACATAAAAGTAAAGCCTCTCTCAAGGAACCTATGGCGGCATGAGTATGTGTGTATGAGAGAGAGAGAGAGAGAAGGAGAGAGAAGGAGAGATAAGGTGGAAATGGAAATAGAGAATATTGTCACTGTTGGGTGAAAATCTTGTATCTCCAACTTCTCAGGAACTAAGAAAAACAGTCTTGTTTTTTAGCTTGATGACAATGCATTTTTGACATTATCCAACGGGTTTTAAAGGTTTTCATCAGCCCAAGAGGTCAGAGAATTTTCTCCACCCATAGAGGAGCATGTAATCCTTCATTTGAAGTGAAAACATGAAAATCCCCAAAATTGGAGTTACAAGGTTTTCACCCAACAAAACAACAGCGATATGTGATATCTCCTGCATTAGAATACATAATATATAAAACTGACATCCACTTCCAGGCCCAGCAGCACATGGTAGCCGAGCGCAACGGAGGCCACCGGCGCCAGCAGGCCTACATCACGCCCACCATCGCCACTCAGGCCCCGTACTCCTTCCATCACAACAGCCCCTCCCACACGGGCAACGTCCACCCGCACCTGGCCGCCACGCACCTGCCCAGCCAGCCGCACCTGTACACCTACACGACCCCCGCCGCCCTGGGCTCCACCGGCACCGTGGCCCACCTGGTGGCGTCGCAGGGCTCGGCGCGCCACGCGGTGCAGCACGCCAGCTACCCGCCCGGCATCGTCCACCAGGTGCCGGTGAGCATGGGCCACCGCGTGCTGCCCTCGCCCACGCTGCACCACAGCCAGTACCAGGCCCAGTTCGCCCACCAGGCCTACATCAGCGCCTCGCCCGCCTCCACCGTCTACACTGGATACCCGCTGAGCCCCACCAAGGTCAACCAGTACCCTTACCTCTAGAGAAGAAGACACTGACTGACACTGGAGAGCCTGACCCAGCGCTGCTGCTGCTCCCCCGATCCTACCCCCGACACCCCCCTCCCCCTCCGTCGACATCCCTAAACATCCTCTCCCCGACCTCAAACACAAACAGAGACAGAGGAAACATGCAATCCTCACGAAACTGTCACGTATAACTTGAAGATTATAACGACAGAGAGAAAAAGAAAAAAAAAAAAGATTCACAGCCTCTCTAGAAGGGAAAAGGAGGGGTGGAATTTCAGAGGGGTACAATTCAAGGGGTTTTCTTTTGAATTTTTTTTTTCTTTTTCCTGAAAGGGCCAGTTTTTCTTTTTTTGCTTTCATTTCTCAATTTTTTTTTTGGCTTTACTTTCTGAGGAAAGTAATGTCTCATTAGTTTTACAATGAAGTCTCTGAAACAGGCCTTTTGGGACAGAGGAGGTTCTCTGGTTTGAAACGGATCTTTTGCTTTCTTTTATTTTTCCCCTCTTAAATTGGGAAGTGACTGTTGAACAGGGGTTACTCTCTGGAAGTTTGGATTCCCAAGAGAATTGGGAGAAGGTGAAATACGGAAACCTGCTGCTCTTCAAAGAAAAAAAATATATTGATGGCCTTGAACTGTCTTAATATTTCCAAATCATTCACGGTGCGGGGAGAAAGAGAGGCAACTCCCCCCACCCCACCTTCTCCACCTGAGGAGGCTTCTGGAAATATAACCAACAGAAGACAACAAACTTTCTAGTGTATTTATAGATATTTTTCTTTTTCCTTTACGTTTCACCTTTATGACGATACTTCAGTTTTAGCTAGGTGTCTTAGCTGGGCCCCCGTTCTTAGAATGTAGCAGTCTGCACCTGTTTGTTTTATGAAGAAAACATTTTTTTTTTTCTGATACCAATAGATTTATTTGTTCCTCTTTTTTCAATGTGATTGCACAAAGTGGTTATAATAACATAGGCATGTACAACGTGATTGTCTGTGTGTGCTACTGTCAGCCATGTGTGTGTAGTCCACCTCCTCAAAACCCTCTGCAGTCTTTAGGTTTTGACCATTGTTCCCTCGTAGTGCCTTACAGATTTAACGACACAGTTTACTTGGCTTGGATCCTGAGAGCCACAAGAGACTATAGCTATACTTAGAGAAGAGGTGGTTCCCTGGTTTGACATCCTAGTCGGGGCAGTTGTAGCTCTCTTCCAGGTGTAGGCTCAGCCCTTGCTGTTTCTTGTCCTTAATGACAGCAAACTATAGATGATGATGATGATGATGATTAATGTCAGAGTTGATATCAAACTGAGCTATTTTATTATGTGTGCATGAGATAACTTGCCTGGGGTACTTACCAAAGTCATTAGATAAAATTCTTGTTACATTTGCTCTGGATATTAATGTAAATATAAAAATGTACAGTATAGCTGTAAGCCTCTGTCACAGTGGTACCCATAATGTGGCTTTAGTTTGGAATATAACTGTTTTTTATGTTAAATCACACAAGGGAATTCATGCGCAGTGATTACAGAGCAAGGATGTGGTTTGTTTTTTGGCAACTGGAAAAATACAAAATAGCGTAAAATCAAGTGACTGCGATCAGTTTAAAATGTACAGGGGATGAGTTACAGTATATCGTTCAAGACACAATAGAAGTCGACTTTAAGGTTCAAAGCTAGGCCGAGAGAAGGGGCCTGCCGGAAAGCGGTTGTTGCCATGACGGCGATCCCGCGAGGCCAGAGAGAGAGAGAGAGAGAGAGAGAGAGAGAGAGAGCCTGGTTGCTGCGAAGAGTAGAGAGTAGAGAGGGCTGTTGGAGAGAGATACTGTGTAGGCACGAGAGAGGGGCTGGTAGAAAGCATAGGGTTGGTTCAGGTAGGGATTGCGGAGGGCAGGGTGAAATTCCTTATCTTAAATGGGACTAAAAGAGTAGCATGTTGGCACTGAGCAGGTTGATAGTAACAATGAGCCCGGGTGGTTTGGTATAGGAGCCGCAGGGGCACTGCATGAACGCACACCTATAACTCTGACACGAGTCCTTTTGTTGTTGTTGTCACTGTCGTCGTCGTCGTCGTCGTTGTTTTCCCCGGCAAAGATAAATGGAAGTTATTTGTCTTGTACGGCGCTCCTTTGAGGCCTGGCCAGCGTCTCGGAGCCGAGGTGAGCAAGAGCAGGACAGAAGGGAAACGCTACAGCATACACCTGGAAGGGCATCTTCTGGAAAAAAAAACAAAAAAACGGGCTCGGTTTTGTCGCCACTGTCCATTTGTCTTCGAAGCAGGTTAGACCGCAGACACCGCCACGCCAGCTGAAAGGGATATATACCTGAAAAACACGTAGAGAACCGATAGGGCTGTCGCTTTGTGTGTTTGCTGCTTGATTTAACAGACATAATTTTCCTGTAGCCAACGATACGAATAATCTCCTCTTGTTTATTTTTTGGGCACATCAGAACTGCTGGTGGTTTAGTGAAAGCCTTCCCTTCCCCCTTCATGGTAATGCCATAGTACTTGCATTTGAAGTGATTTATTATTATTATTATTTTTTTTTTTCCTTTACATTATATTGAACTTTTGACATGGCTGTAGTACATGTTGTGTTTCTTTTTAGAGATTGTTGCAATAATTCTTGTGGATGTTTTATCAGTGTGTGTGTTTTTATTATTATATGTCAGGCTCATTTCTGTTTTGATTTGTAACCTGGGGGTTGATGTACAGTAATATTTAGTATTCCTCGGGGGTGGGTGCACCTGTGTAAAGTGTTGCAACACTGTCGATGATAGTAACAGTGTTGAGTTGATGATAATCCAATGGGGCCCTTATAGTTTATAGGCTTGAGTGTGCCACACCCAGGTTTGAAGACCCAACAATAATCCCCTAACCTTAAAGAAGACTCCTGATGGGCCCCAGTGTGGTTTCTCTATCCTGGTACTCGCTTCACCAATACTCTACACTCCCATCAGCTCCAGCATGCAAACCTTGGGGTCCTGGCAGTCAAAGATGTGATATTACATAGTACGTTGCTGGTTACATCATTCTTCTCTGTTCTGTCTTTGTATATTGTTGTTTTTTTTTTGTTTTTTTTGCTTTATTTCCTTGAGGTCAGTGGGGCCTAAGCACACACAGATAAGGGAGATGCTTTTTTTCCATTGAAACTTTTTGGCTCCTCTGTTATGAGGCAGACTACTGAAACATTCCACTGTTTGAGGGAATCTGGCGTTGTCCATCCTACACTGCTGTCCCGTCCCGTCCCCCGTCCCCCCCCCCCCCCTCTCTCTGTCACCGCGGGGGACGGCGTTGTCATACTCAAGACTTTTCTCTCCTCCCACCAAAGAATTCAGCAAATTGACGGTGTACAGCACACAGCACAGTCCAGTACAAGCAATCCTCCATGGTGTTGCTAAAGCAGACAAGCAGGCAATAAGTTCCGGTTTAAAAATCTCCTCTTTAAAGTGCTTTACAAGTGCTTTAAAGGCTGTTATTTTACCCCCCCCCCCCCCCCGCCCCCAGCAAATGCATGTGTGCATATGATGTGCAGGTACAGGGAGGGTTTACCATACACAACGCACACAACGCAGTCATCCATTTCTTTAGAGTTGCCACGGTGTTCCTGGACATTCAAGCTATAAGAACAGCTGCAGTCTTTTTTCAAGCCTCCTTTGTTTTTGTGTTTTACTCGCATTATTCGTCACACTTTGCCCCTAAATAGATCGAGCGATCATTTTATTTGTTCACTAAATACCTAACTTCTCTCCAAATTGTTTTATATGTAAGTTGTTTTTTACGTTGTTGATGTTGTAGCTTTATCAATGTTGTAAGAAAATGGATTTGTACAAAAAAGTATGTTTTAAGTTAGTGTGCCATGGAATGGAATGACCTGTAAAGTAAATTAATCAAAAATATACCAACAATACCTTTAAAAATCGTGGTCACCTGCACAAAATGAATGTAATATGTGACCTGCAACATCTGAAATGCTTTAGATCTTTCTCAGTGGGTGACCATTTAGTTGGAACATGAATTTGATTTCTAGATCATTTGTGGCCATGCATGACGCAATAATTATACAAATGATCTCCAGCATTCACATATAATACAAGAGAACTAATGAAAAAGTATCACTATCCTGATTTGGGGGTTCTAAAAAAAAAAATTCACTATTTTCTCAAATCAAACAACAAATTAAGAGAAGCCCTATACACTCAGCATTTTTTTTTCAATGGAAAATAACTTTGGATGTGTATGATACCTTTTGTCTATCGCCCTGTTTCACATAACCAATGTTTTGTGTTTTATGAAAAAAGAGGAATCAGAAATGTGAGCATTAATGTAGATCGAGTGACCTTACAATTACCAAAATGTGCTTAAGTAGAGTGTGAAGGTGTTTTGTGTTGTTGAGTTGAGCATAGCCTCCCCAGCCAGCAATTTCACTGTTAGAGTCCTGCCTTCCAAATAACCAACAAGACCTTCAGAGCTTTAAGGTGTGGTTTTAATTAGAGAAAGCTACGAAAGGCAAGTCTCTCGCTCTCTCCGAAGCCTGGCGAGTTTTTACAGCTTTGTTATCCTTTTAAATATACTCAAACTACACGAGACATGTCAAACTTCCAAGTGTGTTTTTTTCCCCACAGCGCGATTGTGAATACGAACTCCTCCTGGAACTTTGGAAACATTGAGAAACATTCCTGAAGGCGCGGCACACAGTGCTACATTAGTCTTCTTCGGCCAAACAAACTCCTCTGAAGTGACTTGAAGCTTAGCGGGAAGTGAATAAGGAGAATCAGACGACCCACAACATCAACCCACCCGCTGCCATGTAATTTTGCAATCAGTGGGCTTCCTCCCAAACTCAAAAAAAAGGGGGGTTAGGAGCAGGTGTTAGGTGGATTAATCATGTGCTGATGTACTTTCTTTCACCGAGAATTCATCATCTAGTCACACAAGCATTCTTAAAGCCCTTTTGGATGAGAGTGTATGTTTTGTTTTTATTTGAACCTTTTTGTTAAGGAGATCTGCTCCTTTGCTGGCTATTCCTTGGGGGAATTCAGGGTGAGGTGGTCAAGGTTTGATGCCGTCACTGATCGAGGGCGTCAGATGTTAAAATACAGCATATGAATTTCAGAACCAAAATTGATTCAAATGTGATTGTTTTCCCACCCCCTTCCTTTTTTAAAAATCTGTATTAAACCAGGCCATGCAATATGGCTGGAGTACCACCAGCTGATTTTCCCAATTTGTCTTTGGTCCTATTTACGTCAATGAAAACGTAGCTTTTTCAGAGAGCTCTAGCCAAAGAAAGATATTTCTGTAGTGTTCCTAGATGGAATCTGGAGGTGGTAGACCAAAGCTCCATTCAAAGCCAGATTTTGCCTGTTTACACTGCAAAAAAATATTTTTCTAAAGCTAGAGCACATGTCAAAGCCAGATTTGAAAAGCCACATTCTGTACCAGTGAATAGAGCCCCATTTGAGGATATGTTTTGGATTAATTACGTAAATTACATAAGCCCTTTTGGTACATCTCAAAATGACAACAGTAAACTACTGTGGCTTGTATGTACTCGAGTTTCTTTTTAGGTACTTGCACAGCAACATTTAAGTGAATTAACAGTTTATTTACATTGTCTCAAGACCTAAGAGTGCATCAAACCCTGACCCCCTTTTGTGTCCATTGCTGTATGGTTTCTCAATGGTGTAAAATCTCATTCTTTGTCGATAAAGCTAATGTGTGCTGCAGTATTTCCTAGTATACTTCTCTGTTAATTGTCCTTCTCATTTACTTTTGTTTATTGGGGTGTGATGTCTCATTATTTCAATCTGTTGATGTAGCGTTCTATGTATACCCTATTCCTTAGCCTAATATTATTAAGTATGTTATGAGAATGGATATTTTACTGGCTTTATAGAATGTTTAAATAAATATAATAATGACAATAAGAAGAATGATTAATTAAACCTCCTAACAAGTTGAGTACTTGCTACTAAGCGCTTGTGTTACCATTATGATGTTGTGTGCTTCTCTTAATCATTTTCGTTGTAGAAAAATGGAGTGAATTTATATTAGGCTTCGAAAAAACTAATGATAGCATTGTAAATTTACAGGAGGATTTTAACAGACAAACAACTTCGTCAAATAGAAGAATATAGTTATTTTAATTGTCCTCTTTACTAACTGTAGGGTGAGAAGGGGCTCGCGTTGTGGTGAACTATGTTATAGCTTGTTATTCACTGTTACTTTTGATCATTTTTTCGGTCTCCGAGGTGAATCGAGTTATTAATGAGAATTTGTATGCTCACATATGCATATTGTATATGTGTAGAAATGTAATCACACTTTGTCTTGGATTTACATTAAACTGTTAAGTCACGGCACCAGTCTCCTGTCTTCTACTGTGGTATATGTGTGTGTTTGCGGTTAATTGTGTGTGTCTGAGCAGAGTTTTATATCTCTTGTAACACATCAGAGAGAATATAGAAATATACAATACACAACAAAGATACTACCCACTATTTACACACTATTACACAAGAATGTCAAACCAACTTTGGCCCCATGAAAGAGCACTCAAGAAACTTCTGCTCCAGTGTACAGTAGAATGTACTTCTGGACCAAATGGGATTTATTTCATCTAACTATAGCGATGGTAGAAATCCTCTCATTCTATAGATTCTATAGATATCATAACCATCCTTCAACTGAAGCCCAATGTCGGCAAGCATCCACTCTGCTGAAGTGTGTTTGAACAAGACACTGGGTGCATTCCATTTGGTAACGATTTCTCCTCGTCTCCTCGCCTCGCGTCTCTTCCTCGACTCCTCGGTCAAAGGTCACGGAGGAAACGAGGAGATGCGAGGAGGCGAGTGAACCCGGCTTGTCAATTGGAACGTCCTCACGCGCCATGTTGAACTGACGTGTGAAGCGTTGCGTTGAGGTTCCTCCCGCGCAGGATGACAGCTGTCTAAATTATTCTAAGGCTCATGTTTTATCCACATAAAAACGTTTAACAAAGTTCAGATTCATGTTTAATTCATCTAAATTATGCCAGCCTCTAATGAGCCTTGTCTACCTCATGAAGGTAGAACACTTAAAAAAAAAATCCCGTTTCCTGATTTCTGTTTTTTTCAGGTTTTTTTTTTTTTGTTATTCTGTTTGCTGTATGCTACATTTTAATTTTGTGAAGCACTTTGTAGCACTGATAAGAAAGGTGCTATACAAATTGTCCAACTTTTATCCTTTATGCGACTTGGATTAGACAACGATCATGTGGGCTGTTTGACATCTCACTGGCAATGAACCAAAGTGCTTTCTTTTTATTCCTAAATAAATAAATAAATTCCCAAATAACCATAGATCTAGCTGTAAGAGCAAAATGTGCGATTTACAACAATGAAATGCTGTTAATGAGGTTTAGTAAGAATTTATTCTCCTGAAGAGAAATTCCATGGCAACACACACAAACACAATTCACAAGCATGATGAATACTGAATGACAAACACATCAAACAAACGCAGCAAACCAACTGGTGATCCAGAGAAGACACAAAAGTGATTCCAGCAAAAGACAAACATACCGGCCTTTATGATGAAAATATGTCCTGTCATGGCAACGGTCATTACGCACCGTGACCAAGGTTATGAATATGGTGAGAATGGAAACAGAGGTAGGCTACGCCTAAAAGGCAGAGAAATTTGCATTTTATTTATTTTTTATTTAAAAAAATGATAATAATAATAATAAAATTGTCTCTAATATAGTTGAAAATCGCTCCGTCTGCTGCTCAGCCCGTGCGTCCTCGGCCGCCTCTTCCCGGAGAAACCCCAGCAGCGCTCCCTCTCCTCTTCGCCTCTTGGCTGCCGGGGGACCCGAGGAAGCCGCGGAGGTCACACATGGGAGCGGACAGCAGTATGTGATGCCCCGGTTGCTCATCAGGGGGACTGGGATCGGGGCTGGATGGGGAGCGCACAGCGGCTGACTCCGGCTGCTGGTCCTCCACACATGAGTCTATTAAAGCGGGAGGGAGCGCCGATGGCCTCCCGCCGGTAGTCTCATCCATGAGGGAGAACCGGCGCCAGGCCGCAGCCGTTTGCTCCCCATCCTCAGTCCCAGTGCCCGGCGCTGGTGACTTGGGGTCCTATTAGAAAGAGACGCGCATGGTAAAAGAGTCGCATGTGTGCATTTATAGGCTATGTCTATGTCCTAATGAACGGATTTCATTCAGGCTTATTAGATCATGGAATGTCATTCATATTAATGATAAATCCAATAAAATAACTCCATATAACATTCACGTTACTTGCCCCCCACTCACCCTCTCTATGCGCTGGAGGATCAGCTGGCGCGTCTCCTCTGTCCCTATAATCACATTCAAGCCTTAAGATCATTTACTGATGCCTATTTGGGAAAAGTTTGACATCCTACAACTACAACAGATCTGTCAGTATATGAACATTTAACGTATAACCCTTCATTAACAAATGTTCGACTAACATTTAAAACCTATGCTATTTCTGTTTGAAGAATATATAACAAGTTGGGGCTACTTACACCTGTGGATTTTTTTTTCTGCCAATGTCCGCACGTTTTCTGATGGTATGGAGGTGGGCTTATATCCGCACGTGCCAATGGTTAATTGACTTCACTCATTATTTCCGCATGAGGATACACCTGAGTATCCTCCGACCATGCCTTATTGGAGGACGGAGGCGAGGAGACTTGAAGGATCCTTCATGCGTCTTTTAACCAATTGGAACATCCTTAATGATGGCGGCTCATTTTTGGATGCCGGGTCAGCGAGGAGACGAGGTCGCGCGGACGGAGGAGGAGACACAAGGCAATGCACCCGAGGAGACATGAAGGATCCTTCATGCGTTTTTTGACCAATTGGAACGTCCTTCATGATGGATTTTTGGATGCCGAGTCAGCGAGGAGACGAGGCCGCGAGGACGGAGGAGAGGACGCATTTTGGCCAAATGGAATGTACCCACTGAATCCCTACCAGCTGCAGGCTGCTGCTCTGTAGCAGAGCCTGACCTCTGACCTCCCTGTGGAGGGGGGCAAGCCAAAAGAGAATCTTTCTATGGGGATCAATACATCAATTTGAGACTATTAAGTAGGGTTTTGAAAATAGATATATGATCAAGGGTCAAAGTAACTAATTATAATTACTGTTGTTACTGTAATTGAGTAGCTGTTTAGTGTAATTATACTTTTTTGAGTATTTGTCAGTAATGGTCAGTAATGTTGCCTTTACTTAAGCTTGTTTTGACTGAGGTTTTGTACTTTGCTACATTTTTAATCACATCTATTACACAGTACAAATTTTGCAGGCTCTCCATGAGCATTTCATTAGAAAGTCGTACACTGGCCAAATGTGGAGCCATTCACAGTGAACTCAGCCAAGAAGAAAAGAGTAATATACTTTGTTTTGTATTTTTTTTTTTTTTTTTTCAGTTAAACTCTGTCCTCTCAGCTTTTTAGAATTGCATTGAAAAGATCACATCTAACAATGTTCTCCTTTATTAAAAGTAATTTGGTAACTTTTACTTAGTAACTTTTTTACTTTTACTTAAAAAGATTTTTATACCAGTAATTTTAGCTCTACTTACGAAACATTTCAGCAAAGTAACAATGGTTGTACTTGAGGTAGGTTCTTTTTCCACCCCTGGTCATGATGCCCTTTTCCATATCTTCATGGCACATGAAATGACCCTGTTAAGAGTTCCATCCAGGCCAGCCCGATCCAGCATCAGTTCAGTTAGTAGTGTACTACCACTAGGTGGAGGTGTGCACCAAAATTCTGGTGTACACACACTAACATCGACGTGACTAGGTCATGCTGCTCACCTCCATCTATTTTCAACTGCAATATCTTCCTATGCATGATATAATAGTATGTAGTTTTTCTGACTTCAAATATAATGCATTACAATAGAATCAGACGTTGAGAGAAAACGACATAGTTTCTTACAGTTGTGTGTGCATCATTGTAAACTGCAACTGTCTCGTCAGAAAGTCTGAACACTCCGGCTAAACAGACTTGTCAAATCGGTGATGTAGTGGAAAATAAAAAGGTATACCATGAGCTCCACTCGATGATCATTAGCAGGCATACAACCATCAATATAAACAAAAATCAATTAGGCCTATTGATTTATGCATTTGCTTTTCCCCTTAAAATATCCTATCCTCATTTAACTTACATCAGTTTGATACTACTTACTATGTTATATACTAAGAATTTCGTAACATAAAGGTTTATGTCAGCCTAAAAAAGTAGGTCAACTCTGTTCCTCTAGTAATAGGTGGATATACTGGGTTTAGGGTTTACCTCCATCCCTGGTTGTAGTGCATCGCATATGAGGCAACGTTGCCGTGGAAGCCGCAGACGCCAGTCGAGGCGGACCAACCTAATTTCAACCCATATCTTGACAGAAAAGACCCGGAGCCAACGAGAGCGGGGTTCAGCAAACTAAGAACCAATCAGATCAGCTAAGGGGCGGGCCTAACCCAATCCCCAGGACGAGTGGTCACAGAGAGAAGGTAACTATTACCAGAAGAGTGTCAGATGAAAGCCAGTTACCAGCTAGTGCAAAATGAATTTACATTGAAATAACATTAGACGTAGGCAGGTGGGTGTTTTCAGGTTTATGCCGACGCCTCAGACAGTATTTTGTGATATCCAAGGACATTTCTTGTGACCCAGACAAAGGAATTCATAGAGCGTGGAGCTCCCTTTTTTGGTAAGTCTGAATACGCAGCTATGAACTGACTGACTGGGATGGCTGGGGGAAAAAAAACAAAAATCTGTGTTATCTCTGCACTCAAAAACTAGCTGTGGGAAACATTTTCAAAGTACATTAGCTAACCCATTTTTAAGATATTGCTGCGACACTCAAAAGAGGGATGCAACCTGCTTTATCAAGCAACATTTAAAGCCACATGACCGTTAAGCTTGCAAGTAACGGGACGGGATGTAGGACAAGAGACTACTGTATGATGATGAGACCCGTTATCTGAGCGACTAAGCTAGCTAGCCATTCAGCCGGGGACGGAGGTCTGTGCTGGGTCTTTTGTGCGGTCCTGCCACGTTATACGTTTATCCACCTATGCAGTTTAAATTGTTTGTTGCAATTTACTCGCTGGGCTAATAATCCCTGATTTGCATTGCATTTGCCTAATGTTATTAACGTCACTTTACACTGACCTGTTTGGACATGTGCATGCCTTTCATAATTCAGGTGTCTTTCGTAGTTAAATAGAGACAGACCTGTCTGCAACCCCGAGTCATGTTATTTCTAAGGTTTACATGGAATGGAAAGTTTTTCCCTTAGAAATATCCTACGACTTTTGCGGTTTGGTATATCTAGTGTGTGCGTGCGTGTGTGTGTGTGTGTGTGTGTGTGTGTGTGTGTGTGTGTGTGTGTGTGTGAGTAAGAGAGAGACAGTGGATGTGAAAGGCACAGAGAGAGTCAGACATATCAGCACAGTAAAATATATTCTCCCAAATCAAACCAAATATATGGAATGTTAGAATCCAAAATAAATGCACCAAAAATCTATTTTGAAATGCCATGTGCATTAAGAAAATTGTAGTTTGTGACCTCATTTCATGGCCTGACAACACAATGGAAAATAGAAATAGCCTGATTTCCTTTGAACTATTCATTATCAATATAATCAAACATATCTTGTTCAGATTGACTTATTATTTAGATGAGCTTTCTATTATCATCACTGTTGTTATTGTCATCAAAGCTCTTTGAATTAATTTGAATAAAGAGTGCGTGCAAATGCATACATGTGCCTGAGTTTGATTAACAGTGCTTGAGTGCGGAGTCAAATTCCTTGTATGTGTACATACTTGGCCAATAAAGCTGATTCTGATTCTGATTCTGATTGTTTCCAGTTTATATCCTGTGAATGGAGCAGTCCTCATGATGAACAGTAGACTCAGACAGCTTTGTTCTGAGCGTCACATGTCGTCATATCAACACCATTGCTCTTTTGTTTTCAGCAGTCCTCCCTCACCGACAGCACATGATGTGGAAGAAGGGACCATAGACTAAAGGAGATCACAAGCAAGAAACCCACCCAGATACCCCAAGCTTTTATTTTCCCCATCGGAATGAATCTTTTCTTCATAAGTGGATAAAATGCCTTGACCCCCCCCCCACCCATACGATGGCAGGTTTAGTCTCATCTGTGGGTTCGGTGGTGATGCCCAGGGCTCTGTTGCACGCTCGTGGCCCGTGTGTGGTGTTTCTGGGGATGACGGTGTTGGTAACAGTGATCGCAGCCGGCTCACCTGTTGCAGGTAAGAGAACACCTGTCACGGACTCACAACAACGTGTTCTACCAATTTGTACTTTCTGTTACGCGACAGACACAGATCAATGTCTGTGTCTGTTACCATTCAATTGGTTTTGAGGAGCATAGACAAGCAATACACTCTCCACTTCAAGTTACACTTTTGAGGTGATAAACTCAACTCAACAATACTTGAGGGGATCAATTTGATGGAAAAACTACCCATGAATATATCTATTATTTCATTTCAGTAGTCCACAATACAGTATGTGATAACAGGTGGTAAATCAACAGGTCTCTAATGCTGTGGAATGTATTGCATTGTATGTACTATGAAAGTATTGAATATGCCTATAAAGGAAAGGCCCACATTACACAACTCAATTATGCAGTTACTGCATTTTTATGGTAGTTATTAATTAATAATAATACTAGTAATAATAAGAATAATTTAACAGCATTGAATGTGAACATGAATGCTATGTGAACGTATTTTCTGTGGTGTGTGTGGTCGTGTGTATTGCGTCATCCAAGATCCATGCTGGGCCAAATCAAGGTCCTAGACTTGATGGATTAGTTTTTCGTGTGCTGTCAAAAAAGAATGATTTTTTTATGATCAGCCCACCGATCATATTTTAGGATTCCTGTGAAC
This sequence comes from Centroberyx gerrardi, assembly GCF_048128805.1. Lineage (NCBI taxonomy): Eukaryota > Metazoa > Chordata > Actinopteri > Beryciformes > Berycidae > Centroberyx > Centroberyx gerrardi. The sequence continues at coordinate 22,852,639 of NC_136000.1, forward strand.
AGAGAGAAATCAGAGTGACTGAAGCCTAGAACCAGTTACCAAAAAATCTTCACTTAAAGCTTGTCATTGCCGGATTAGAAGAAAAGACATGATAGATGGTGTATAGGCCTAGCGTAATAGTGTAACCTGAACATGTTTGTTTTGATTAGCCTATAGTTTAATGCGTAATTTGGCATGAAAAAGGCCTATTCCTAGTCTTTTCCCAGTATTTCACCATTCCATAAATGACTTAGGCCTAATGTCCTGATTTGTATGTGAACAGATCTGTGGTATTCATAATATGGACACCTGACAGAGAGAATGTTTGATTCTGGATCTTCACATAAAGAAGTGAAGTGGCTGTATTTCTGTGTTGACTCCCGAGTTAAACCAATTTCCTGCAATGAGAGAGAGAGAAAAGATCGAAGTCCATCCATTTAATGGGTGTTTTCCCCAGGCTTACTTTCACAGATAATGACATGATCCCATCAACACCCCTCCCCCTACACATTGTCCAGTGAAAAGAACCCGTTTTAAGAGCGGCCAAAAACTCATGATATTACAGGGTAATAGGATTATGCACCAAATGCCAGGGTGAAAGCCTTGCCGCAGGAAATCAGGAATTAGTTCATCTTTAACTCGCATGGTCACACCTCGCTTCTTTCATTTGATGACCAATGATCTGCCTGAGCATTGGTAATGCCTATTGACAGATTAGTCACTCAAGTGGGCTACTGACTTTCTTCAGTTTACCCATCCTGCATTTGTGAGGCACTAACATTTTAGTCACAAGAAAGAGAAACCAAGTCTTTGCACTGACGGAGACCTTTATTAGACAACTCATCCCATCAGGCTGTTCTTTTACATTTGACACATCAGTCGTGTCCATTAGTTTGCGGAGTCTTCTTATCTCATTCCCCAGAGTCTAGAGACAGGCATCATCCACATTCCTCACTCTGTCAGCTATGCTCTTTAGGGCAAGACTTATGTTGTTGCCTTTTCAGTGAAACTATAAATCCGTTCAGCCTTTGCTTATTGCATCACTGAACACACTATTTGAATGGAGATTAAGCATGAAAAGATTAACCATTTGTTTGCTCACACCAAAAATTGGCAATCCCAAATGCCTCACGTCGACTGCTTGAAATTGTTAAGCTTCCAGAAGTTGCCAATCTCTCTGTGTCAGTCGAGTTGTGCTTTAACTACTGTATTGCTCGTTTAACTTGCTAGACATCCAGGGAGCCCCATGGGGAACATGCCCTCCTGCGCTGCACTTGGGATTTTTCTCCAGATGCGTTGTTTCTCCAGATGTGTCTGTGGATGCCCGTCATGATTGACTAGCCTTGTGTTTGCTAACCGGATTGCATTTAAGGAGTCCCCCAAGATGATGAGCTTAAACCTAGGATGCGATAGCCTAGTGGTGGGCGATATGCCCTGAGTTTTTTGAATGGTGACAGTATACTGTATATCACGGTATAATAGTTTTAATGATAATGCCATTTGAAAAATGTTACATACGAGAACCCTGTCGGAATGCCTTTTTTTGCCTGTGTTGCCTGCAGTAAAGTTACTTTAACATTTTGTTAATTTAAGGGCAGGTATCATAATGATTTTTTTTTTTTTAATTTGGAATACTTACAAAATTTGGAATACTTAATACTTACACGGCAATGACAGTGGAGCGACAAAGCTTGCACATGATAGTTTTCTTTTACCAAACTCACGATGTAGGATGCCCCCTTGTCTTAGACAGTCTCTTCATCTTTCTTTCACTTGCGCTCGTTTCACTTTTACTTTCACTCATAATACCCACGTGTTTTCAGACACTTTGAAGCTAATGACAAACCTCTTGACGTTAAGTCTGTAGAACATAAATACGTCCGCTTGGCTAATGTTCAGCCAAAGATTCTTCGCCTGCAGCCTTTCTGGCTCATCCGGTAGAGACGATATGGGCAGATTTCTACCGGTGTATTGCTTCTACCGGTATATCGCTCACCACTGTGCTAGTCTGAAACTTTCTTTATTTGATAGGGATACTTCAATTGCTTTTGTGGATTTGCACAAGGGATTTATCAGAGTTCTTTTATCTCTTGCCGGAAACAAGCTTCAGCCATGGTTGAGACGCTGGTTTTGTAAACATGGTCACATCTATTGCAGGAATATGAATGTTGGGGATATGTCCTCACGCTTTTGATGGTCGCAGTAAGCTCAAATGTAACACTTAGCTGAGCGTTTCTTAGACAGTTCCCCTGTGGCAGACTGCACACCACTGCATCTCTTGAGCATAAATCTATCAGCCATGGCTTGGACTGACTTCAGACAGCTCCATGCTGGTCTGAATTAGCCTATTTTGTCTCTAGTGCTCTAAATTTGGGCTAAACATTTTTTGCTGCCTGACCCTGAAAAGTGATAGAGTAGGGATGAGCCTTGTGTTTCTTACAGGATATCTTATTATCCTGCCCTAAGGGACAATCAGGCCTTTTACAAAGTTAGATGCATTTTAGAATGCGTCCATGTCCATGTCAACAGCTTGTTGCTGAATCCTTTGAGTGCAGCCTGGTGGTTTGCCTAGGCTTATGTTTCTTCCTTACTGAATGAAAGAAAACAAAACATGCATGCTCATTCACTTCTACCCCGTTATTGTGACAGCAGATTGTTGTATAAATGTGTATCTCTTATTATGCTGAATGTTTTCCAGTTGAATAGGTCACACTTGGCTGTGTGCTTGTGCCTTGAGGAGCAGTGACAAGACATTAACATTGACAGTAACATTCACAAAGGGATTACAGTATATTCCTTAGTCACAGCCAGGAGTGTTAGTAACAAGCTGGGCTGAGTGGAAGTTGCCCTTTGTCTCATTAGCTGACAGCTGCTCTTGTCAGATTCATCGGGCCATTTTCAGTCCTTCCTGCTGAAACATTCAGGGGTCGAATCATCAGCACTGTAGCTTTAATTTGGCCTATCCCTTAAAAAGCGCTGATGATGAAATCATACCGAAACATCTCCTAAACCCTTAAGACTACTGGCTGCACTTTTAACGAGTCAGAAAATCATATGTATTAGACACAAAGTTACTTTTCTTCTTTTTGAAGAAATCTAGTTATAGACTGATGTATCAAAGAAATGAGCTTACCCATGACTACACAATGTAAATCCCAGATCCTATTAGCTAAAGATCTAAAGGCTATAAAAAGATCCATTCATCATCCTACAATGTGAAATAAAATATCAGCAAAGAGTGGGACCAATTCTTTAGATTGTTTACATTGTTATTAAATACACTGAGCCTTAGACTAGTCTGTAAGATAGTCACTGTTTTATTCCCCTAAACCTGCCAAATATGGCTTATCCTGGATGCAATTGCCCCTGCTTGCTGCACAAGACTACAATTTCAATAACTGTAGTACCTAATAGCTAAAGATGTAATTAGTTGGTAAAGCCAAGTTATCCTAGACAAGCCTAATAAATGATATTCTGCTTGCCCTGACCTGGGAATTTGTTCGGTTAGCCTTAGTTATCATATATGACAGGAGGTGCTCCTCATTCTTACCCATCGCTACACAGTTCACTGCATTTCATGAGCGTGATGACAGCTCTGTTTCCATGCTCTGTTTCTGCAGTGGAGTCACCAGCCCCACAGCCTTTGCTCCTCCAGACTCAGAAAGGAACACTTTATAGTTTTGTAGGTCAAATAGAGCATGGTGACCCAGGTATAATCGTTCCTCCAGATCCAACAATATAATTTCCTTCTTTCTTACATTCCCCCATTTTTTTTTTAAGTTCCACATCTATACCCTTAAGAGAGTGAAAGATCCTTTGAAAATATATAGTATACATTTTTAAACTTTATACTTGATATAAAGTGCCCTTGCAATTTTTATCTCAGTGAAAGCCCAGCTCTCAGTCTCTGCATCACAGCGGCTGGCAAGGCCACTCAGCAAGCCGTAGGCCAGCGAAGTCCTGGCTAATTACCAGTCCAGTCCGTTGCCATGTGAAATGTGATCTGTGTGGGATGACAATATGGCCATTCATTATTCATTAGAGCTAGGGGCCAGTTGCAGATCAATGGGCAGAACCTATCAAAAGCCAAACACCGGGTGCTGCTGCACTCGCCAGGCCTGCAGCATGACCAAAAAGATCTATTGGAGAGCAGCCGGTGGCTGACCCTGTCTATATAGGCTGCCTACTGGCCTGTCCCTTTCAAGCCAGCATTATTTGGCTCTGTTGAGTACAGTGGAAGCTGGTCTGCTGGTCAAGGGTAGGTCAATGATAGTGGGCACCGATTTTGAAAACAGCTTTTTAACTTTGTCTTTATTCTTGCACTTGATGATCAGTGTCCATCATAATCTTTTCCGATATCATGTTGACATATGAAAGTTAAGGCTGGTATAGTCTGAAACTCTATGGATTGGTTTAGCCTCATATACCTAATGTTTTCCATTTGTCTGCTATTACCTGCATCATACTAGTAGGTTGTAATGTGAAGGTGCCACAGTGTGGGCCTGTGAATGCACATCTGTTAGTGATTTTGTGTGCCCTTTTTTTCTAGTTTTTACCAAGGCAATTTTCCACTGCAGCTTCAGCGTCCTGCAAGTGTCCAAATTTACCATAAATATTGTTGTTGGGCTTAAAAAGTGAACGACAGTGATCCTGATTAATCAAGGACTGCAGCAGCTCACTGGTGGTCTTTTGCCAAACATTATCACTAGTAACCCTATTATGATTTAATAATACATCAATCAATTAACCACACTGTTTCTTTGCCTACAATTATTGGGCTTTTATAATAATTTTTAGCCAGTAGGTATTTAGGCCTATTTGCTTGTCAGGATTGTATGATCCATTGCTTAGAGTGTTTGAAGGATATAAGAGAGGTAGCCTGTTTGATTTGGGCTAGCATCAAGTTTGTTCTTGCTCCACATCCATTCTCACATTTGTCCTCAGTTTATAAAATCTCCAATAGTTCAGGTATAGCTTTGCCTTGGTGAATTAATTTGGGTGTTGTTCAATTTGCTTAGCAGAAATTTGTGTAAGCTAGTAGACTTGACCTGCCGTCAGTTATTTGCGAGAGCTTCTGATCTCTGTGTGTTGTTATAAGAGTATCACTAAATGTAAACTACTCTTGAAAAAATCATTGTGTGTGTGTCTGTAATCAAACCTGGATAACTGAGAACTCAATTATCTCTTTGCTACGGGCTTAGTGTGATCCGACTTGTACTTGTGGGGTTGGGAGATCTTGCTGGGACTCAAGCCTCAGCCTTTTAAACAGTGCAACTTATTGATCTAAGTTTCTTTCATCACAAAGAAATTGCTTTATGTGCACTTAGAGTGAGTTGTGAAGACAGCCTATCAGTGTTGTGAACTTGAAATGTGCAACGTAAAGTTCACGATTTGGCAGAAGGCAACACTGAGGCCATATTGTGCTGAGCACAAATCACTGTTTGCTCCAATGAACTGCTGCTGATTATTTATATATTTATCAGAGCAGATGGTGCAGTTCAGCCCGACCTCTTTTGAGCTACTCCAGGCTAAATCATCCTGTTGGACCTTTCAAGTCCTGGCGCACCACTAAGAAACCTAACAATAAGTTCATCCCAGACTTGGCCTTGCACAGATAATTCCCTTTTTTCTTCTCCCATATTGACTTTTAGGCCTATTAGAAAACAGCCCTCCCCCCTCCCCCCAAGTGGGCCTAACCTAAATCAGTGAACAGTGTTTGTTCTCCTAGGACTGTAAGCATGAGACTGGCCTGTGCTGGGAGGACTGAGGCAGAGCAGAGGAGGGTGCCGAGTGACACAGTCCTCTGGGCCTCTCTGGTTACAAGCTTTTGCCTTCCTGTCTTTCGAAGAAAATCAGGGCTGTGGAGAGTGAAGGAGTGTGTGTGTGTGTGTGTGTGTGTGTGTGTGTGTGTGTGTGTGTGTTGGGGGTGCTTTTATGAACTTGAGTCTCCTCAACTCAGTTATACTTCTCCAGACTGCAATAGTGGGAATCTCTGAAGATGCTTTGAAAATAAAGGTTTCTTTAGTAGGTTTTGAGTTGTAGCTAACTATACCCTTTACTCAGATTCCCTCTTTCTTCCTCCGTTATCTCTCTTCCTCTTTCCCAATCGGCCTTTCACTTACTGCTCCCTCCCCCTCCTCCTTATCCTGCTCCCCTCTCTTTCTTGCTCTCCCCCTGTCCCAGTCAGGTCTCCATTCTCATGCTCATTCTAGGCCACACTGAAGGCCAACTCTCTAAAGCTTTGTGGTGTTCTTGACTGTTGTTGACCTATTAGGTAATGGGACAGATTGGGAGTTGTGTGCAAACTTGATTTCTATTTATATCCTACACTTTATCATTGATTTAATTTATTCTCTGACCTTAGTGTCAGTGCTTGATGTAAATGTGACCAGTGAGTGCATCGGAAATCAACTGATGTAGGTTTATGATAAATGGGCTCCCATAAAACCAATCTAGTCCTGCTCTGTGGGGGGGCTGCTTGCCTTTTTGCTCTCAGACAACTTGTTCTAATTGAACTCAACTGATAAAAACAATGGAATCTTTCCCATCTTAAAAGCTTCCCCGATAAACCAAATGTCAACACAGTCGTGTCTTGATTGTTCGACTGCACTCAGCGTACGCAGCCCCTGCCAACTGAAAAGAGCCAGTCACGCAAGGGGCTCAGCTGAAAACAGAACCATGTGTTGGGTTGTAGTTAGCTAGCATTATTACCAAAAGACCCTTTCTTCTCTCCCCCTTTTTTCCCCCAAACTACACAACCATTAAATGACTTTTTTTGCAATAAGGAGTCTGGCAAATATAGGAAATGATATCATTAGAGGGTTCTGTAATTGGTATCTCAGGTTTCTCCACACACTTAGGACTGCATGTGTGTTTGTGTGTATAATGTATGTGTGTATGTGCGTGTGTGTGTGTGTCTATGTGTGTATTTGTGTGCGTTTGTGTGTTTCACAGCTGTTTGGCTGAAACCTAGCCTATGCTTGCTCTAGTAACCTGATTCTGATGAAATGAAAGGTGGGGCGGTTCTTATAAAATGCTCCATATGTCGGTATTGAACAGTTCAGTGGGATTTCAGTTCATATCCATGCAGTGTGCATGTGTGTGTGTGTGTGTGTGTGTGTGTGTGTGTTTCTGTGCGCATGTTTAATTTGTTTTGTCATCTCTGCAGTGCTACACTGAGACCCAGACAGCTTGCCTTTAGCTCAGAAGCGCTGTCTCTTCCACTTGGAAAATGAGGATACTCTTGCTCACACCAGGCAAATCATTCTGTCATATTTTGGCTTCATCTAGACACTGTAACTGTGGATGGAGACAGAAACACCCTTTTTGTCCTTATTCATATGCTGCAAACGCTGCTGCTAACAAGATTGTAATGTCTGTCAGCCTGCAAATGCCCAAATATTTCACTATGCTAAGGGACACTGTTTCAGTTCAGGGTTTTTGCCTGTTTGCTTTCTCTATATATGAGAGCCCTGGGTCTGGGTGAGTAAACTAGACCAGAGAATGGTATTTGCTATGATTCAATCCCAGACATCAGCAAAGTGCTGTCTGCAGACAGGCATTATCAGGTTAACTCTGTTTCAGCCCTGGGATCAGTAGTCATGGGAAAGGAGCTAAGGCTAAATCACATTTTATCTTATTTGCGGGATTTATATGTATTTGAATTCATTGTAGCAGGCTTTATTTAGCTCATCATAAAGTATATAAATGCGATAAAATGGTTGGGCTCATTGTGTCTGAGCTGTTTTTTTTTTAAAGAACATAACTTAATCTACTGTAGTTTATAGTGTAGCCTAGTGCACTGTCACACATGTTGAAGTCTGTATCCCACACCAATTTTATCTAATGTAAACTATTATGTAACTAGGTTGCTTGCAATCAATTTGGCAGCAGATTCTCAATTTTCTCTAAACCTCAGAATCACAGAAATCACAGAAACACTCGATTTTAGAATAAAAATTTCAAACTTTAAAAACTGAAATATATGAAAAATGTATCAATTATGAGCACACGATTATATCATCTTTGTCGTAATGTGCATAAAATGAGACTTCTTAAAATTTGCCATATTCAAGCACTGATATTTATGTCATGCTGATGTCATCGGCCCCATGGCGGTGTGGTTTGGCTAGTTTGACAGGGATATAGAAGGGAAAGTGCTGCAGTAAATGCAACAGACAAATGCAAAACACAAGTCTTGTCCTCTGTGTAATGTATCAAAACCTGACCCAACTTAATTGTATATTGCATCATTTGAAAAATGGCAGGAGGGGCCACTATAAAATCCCCCTACTGCGGCTGCCCTTAAGGGAGGAACTGTAAGCAAAAGTTAAAAAGTAAGCAAGTAAAACAAAAATGTGCTACTGAACTGGAGAACAACAGCCTCAAATAAAAAAAAATAAAGATGTATCTTCTGCCATCTTATTCTGCAGGTGTTGTAACCAAGTCTCTTTAGATACACTGGGCCGTCTGTGTGTAGATAGAGATTGGCCTGCAGAGCTTATGACCAAAAACATACTAAAGTAGAGCTGTGGTGATCTCATTTGTATTTGGTCTCTTAGAAGATTTTACCAACATCCAGCCTGACTAAATGGGTTACTCCTATTTCTTTAGTTTTGTCTGTCTTCTGCACAGTCTCTCTACCTTGTTCCATCTCTTTTTATACGATTATAGGGATGAAAGAGACCTTAGTTTGATTTTATGAAGGAGCATCAGATCGGCAATCAGCAGTCATAATCCCTCTCTTGTCACAATCCTTTTTACATGATTGCTGGCGGTGGTCCAAGCCTGAAAATGGATGGAGAAACCGAGACAGGACAAACAAAGCAAGCCACAAGACAGGCGACCCTTTCTGGTGCATCATCTACTAAAACATGGCCATGTGGATTCCCACTGAGTCTAATGTTATAGATGGAAATCCATGAACAAGGTTACAGCAGGGACATGCACCACCAGATCAGCTCTTAGAGAACAGGGAGGGTATTAAAAAACACAAACAACCACTTCATCCTCCCAGCCATATTGTTTGACTGATTAATGAGAGGTAATAAGAACATAATATCACTCCCTCTATTTATCCTATGACTACAGACTTGTAGGATTTGTTAACTTCTCAATTTGGCCAAATGCAAATTTAGCTTAGTGCATGTACAAGGCAGCTATTCATTAGACCCAGTGTAGGCTAAAAAGACACATCAAGGCCTGATGAGCGGAAATAGAATCTCATTAGGCTGGGATTTTTCATGTAATGAATAAATGAACTTCCCACTGCATTAATTCTTGAATGTTGTCAGACTGTAATGAAACCGTGCCTTTTTTTTTTTACAGTCATATATTTCATGGGAGATGGCAGCGGGTAATGTAACTTTTTTTTTGTGTGTGAGGAAACGGGATAATGATTCATACATTCTTTATTTAAGCTAATTATTCATCAAGAGTACATGACTATATTTAGGCAAGTCACCCAATCTACTTGCATGTCTCTTATCAGCTAGACACATAGTGTATTCATCTCTTTTAATGACCGCAAATGTCTTAAACATCCAGACCCTGTTTCTGTAATCAGTTTTTATTGGCAATGAGATTAGGCTTTATTATGAGAATGAGTCACCCACTCCAGAAAGAGTGAGGCGAGTGACTGGGAAAGTGAGATTAGGGAGGGAACACTGTCCTGGGGCACTCTCATTTAGGTGGGCTAAGCACTTGACATTTACGCAGTTGTGACCTGATATTTGAAGGTGTCCCTCCGCGGGGGGTGTCAGTGCTTAGTTACACCGACAGGCCCAACAATGAGCGGCCAGCCGAGTGTGACACACTCGTGTTTCTGGGGACAGGTGGCAGCGCTGCTCAGTCTTCAAGCCCTTTGTCAATTGTTGCCTACTGTAATGTCAGCCCCAAGTCATCTCTCTCTCTCTCTCTTTCTCTCTCTCTCTCTCTCTCTCTCTCTCTCTCTCTCTCTCTCTCTCTCTCTCTCCCTGCCCGGCTGCTGTCTGTCGCACTGAGCTCTGCTTGTCATTACCTAAGATTAGCCTTGAACTATTAAGACCACGCCTGCTTAATTATTGAAAATAAGCAGCCAGGTCTTTTCAGAGTCATGATCTGGCCTTAGCTGAGCCCTAATTTTGTTTCATTTGCTGTGTTTCTATTAACGCTGCTTATTGTTGTAAATGGAACCGCGGGGATGATCACGCTATCCATTAAACCTCATGAAGCCGACGTCAAGCCACACAAAGGGTTCAGTGCAATGTGCTTCATGGTGAGACAGAGAGAGAAGGGTGGGGTCATAGATGAGATGTACTGTGTCTGTCTGTCCATTGAAGGCTATTACCAGTGGCTTTAAATACCCTGGAGGGGCTTGTCTCTCTCTCCCGTTCCACCAACATCTCCAGTAGTGTTTCAGTACCCATTAGCTCTCTGTTTCGCCAACCTTTACTGATTCTACCATGACATCTCTATCTGTCTGTCTCTCTCTCCTTCTCTCTCTATCTCTCTGTCTCTCTTTTGTTTCTCTTTCCTTGTCCTTTTTGCTTTTCACCTAAGCTAAGGCCAAAGCTTTAGTAATTTAATATTCATTTCTTCCCCTAATCACCACTTCACTATTATTGTTGGCAGCATTATACTCATTCTCATGATCATCATCATTCTAGCGATTGATCTGTGGCTCAATGTGATTTTCACTGTTCAAATCCATGCCCAACCTTAAATTCAAAATAGCATGCTGAGAGAGAAAGGTGCAACGCTCTCTTGTAGTAGAAAAATAGAAATCTGTTTATTTAGCTATAAAAACATGCGCTTTGGTCTCTTCAGCAGACAAAAGACCAAGATCACTGTGTTTTTCAAACACCAACCACCTCAAACCACCTGCCAATAACTGTGTTTGTCTCAATTAGCTGGCTGCTTTGTCAACTATCCATGCGTGTTTAATTGCCCTAATTGTGACAGTAAATGAATTAGTTCCTCACCATGGGTCCGTGCTGAGATGAGGTGACATTTTGGGGTCATGGTACAACAGTCTGACCTCAAACAGCAGCATGTTCTTCAGACAAATACAGTCACCTACGAAGCTTGTCGGTTTATTTTTTGGTTTGTTTCTGTATTCATTTATTTATCTGTAACCTGTAACCTATGCACCTATGTGTGTACATGTATGGTTGTTTACAGCCAAATGCGTGCAGAGTTGATTGGTATAGTGCATTATACAGTGAGCGGAGCACCACGCACACACACACGCACACACACTCACACATACACAAACATTCCCCACTGAGCATTCATCCCATACTGTTCTGAGATCCGATCTTAAAACCATGCTGATACAGAATCTACCTCATGATTAACAGTAGAAGACTTAACAGAGCATCGAGCACCAAATACTGTACTATGGGCTGTTCTTCCCATGCGCTCTTCTTGCTGGTACTTGTATTTTCCTCACAGAACGTAGGAATTAGGCCATCAATGCACAGCCTGTATCGCCCTGTCCTGCCCCTTCTTTCAGTTCAGGCAACTAAATGCTGCCAGTCCCTGTATTTAAATTTTCCTCCTATTAATGGGTAAGAGTGTTGGTTGCCCAGCTGCATGTGTGTGTGTGTATCTTTGTGTGTGTGTGTGTGTGTGTGTGTGTGCTGCCCAGCTGTTCACTGCATCACTGAGGGTTCAGACACTTGGCACAGCACACTAGGAGCTGTGTGGCAGTTTGGCGAGTGTGCAGTGCAGACTAGCCTACAGAGAAGAAGAAACAACTCTTGGCTTTTCCTTTCCAAGTCCTTTCCAAGAGGCTCAGTTGTAATAGCATGTTGACTCAATTAAGGTACCAGTGTAGGTTATAATTAAGTTGGGAGTTTTCTCTTGGGCAAAGCCAAAGGCTGTGTACTTCAGAAACATGAAGTGATGCAGTAAATCGAAGATGACATTCCAGAGGTATATTCTTTTTTGTTGATGCTTTTTATAAGTGATCTGTTCTGTGCTCCCAGTGATAAAAATAGCCCTCTCCCTCAGCTGATTCTGTGGTTATTTTCAAGTGTGTGTGATCCTACAGAGCTTCTGTACACTACAAAGAGCAGCATCATGGCAGGCGGTTGCTGAGTCACTGTGTAGAGGCTGTTGGTGGCTTGCTTCTGGCAATGCCAAGTACGGCTCCTTTAAAGTCCTCTTCTGCTCAAGACCTGGTTTCAAGGACACATTCAAGACATGCGGTCTGTGTGGGGCTTTTTCAACCAAATTATTGTATATATCCTTCTTTGTGTGGTTCTGTTTAGGCCTAAGCTTGTAAACTCACATGTAGGCACAATCTTGGTTAAGGCTCATGTTGGTCACCTGTATACTCCAGAACCACACGATAGCATCTCATTTAGTGTAAGCAGGCACCTTAACGCTTTTCCCTTTATCTGTCCAGTCTATCTGACATCATCTCTTGTGTCACGGTGCTGTGGATGCGGCCTTGTTTCAAGGTTTCCTCCAGCAGAACCGTGAGGCTTCCGTTTGGGCTTTGAATATGATGCTTATGGAAAATTAATGCAACACATTTTAGAATATAAACGAGGCAAACTGATACAGCTTCTTGGAACTGTTCGAAGGTCTACTGCTGTGAATTATTCAAGCATTGTCTCGTGGCAGCCTTTGCAGCATTGTTTCACTGGCAGCCTTTCCTGTCAGCTCACATAGCCTTGCTCAGACACGTGTGTTAGCTTGTGACCGTCTTGTGTAATCAAGGCGCTTCCCCAATTAAATCATGCATGATACGCAAGTTATGCAATATGTAGGAAAAGGCCTTTGGCATTCTTGTCTCAAATTAATTCTGAAATGCACTGCATCAACAAAGCCACGTTGGCCTTCACTGCATTAGCTTGCAAAAAACCCTCTACTGACTTTGCCATGTCTAATGTGACCCTTGTGGATTTTAGAGTGTTTTGTGTAAGAGGTAGAGTTGCTTCCTGATGAGGGGAGTGTAAAAATGCACCATCCATCACTCCAAGGTCATGCACCATAACATATAAAAAAGAACAGGACATGGTCTTTCTAGAGTGCATCAGTAAATGGCCCAGGCCATTGAAGCCCCGAGCCAGAATGACCAGTCATTTATTTTGGAACATATGGTCCATGCATGTATGTCAGCATATTCTGCAATTCACAAGTAAAATTATGGAAAACCATCATCGCCCATTGTGTAGTGGGTATAGTGAATCACAATTTGGATTAACCACATAACAGTAAAATAACTTCTCTTATGATATTTCCAAGCCGTAGCTTATCGTGGTGTTTTTGTCTTAGTTGTGTATTAGACTGTGACTGTTTCCTTTCTCCTTGCTGTATTGGCTTTTTGTTCAGGATTGATTGTCCCATTTTGTAGCCACTTTAGCAAATGGTGCATTAGTTAGACTAGTGATTTGGCCCCAGGCAGTGTAATGATTTCTCTAAGAGTCGACAAGTCAACAAGCACAGAGTGAAGTGGTAAATGTTGGATGCTTTGCACTGTACATGCTGTTGAGCTGGTTGAATAACTGTTCTGTTGTAAACAGCAGTAACTGCTTCACAGCTCTCAAATTCCACTTGGTATGACAGTTATGGTATGACTGGTTGCAGTTTCTGAGTCTGTCAATAGGGTATTGATTTTATCTAAATATAGGCCAAGGTTACATTATAACGTCTTAAAGGATAAGGCTGTTGTTTTTTAATGCATTTCTTACCGCCAGCAAATCCTATGAAAATAACAAAATCAGCAGTGAATTTGTTTTGCTAACAAGTCTCGTCCATGTAGCCGGTGCCCAATGAAGCCATGTTCCAGTAGCCATAGAACTCCATTGTATTAAAAAAACTATTAAAAACACGCCAAAGAACCATGCCGTTGCTCTGGGCAGCATATTTCATCATTGCGATGCACCGGGCCGGCCGACTTTTTCCTCAAACAACTTAATAAGCCGACCTTAAACACATATTCCATCTCAGGAAAGTGTCCGAAAATCTAGTCTCAGTCGTAATGAAGAATTTGTTCCCATTTGAATTTGATTTGGAAATAACTACAATAGCCTGACTTTTCATGGTAACAGTAAGCGATTTTTAAAATTGAAACTATGTCTTTGTGAGCTGTATTTAAAGGTTTTTAGCTTACAATTGGAGCCAATGACTTCCGGTTTGAAAGTCAAAAAACGGTACATGGGAAGTTGGAAAGTAACGGGAGTAGAGGAAGAGCAAACGCATTGTTGATTTTGTTATTATCAGAGGATTTGTTGATGATAAGAAATGTATTTAAAAACGCCAGCCGTATCCTTTAAACCATAACCCATCCACTGCAGCTCTCTCCCACAGACTCACTGCAGTGGCTTGCTGTATTCTAGCTCTATTCATCATTCTGTAACCTTTGCTCCAGAGGTGAGCACTAAGTGACAATGACTCATTTCATGATGAATGGTAATCCTATATAAAGTCTGTATGGGCAGTTCCGCCCATTAATTTGTTTGTTATGGATTTAAGATGGATTCTTACAGATCAATGTTTATTTGGGGGGAAGGGAGGGCTGGGGGGGAGTAAGGATACCCTAACTTGGGCCACAGTGTGAGCTATTCGGCTGATGTAATGCCATTGATGTCTATGTCCAGCAGTATGACATAGCTTGCAGTTGGGTGGCTGCCAGTTTGATGTACCAGGAGCACAGTATTTGAACCAGTCTGTTGGCTTTTCAGTGGTGTTTGGTCTCGTCGTGCCATTCTGTTGATCCGTTTGACTACAGTCTCTTTTTGCTATGAGAAGTGACAGATGGTTCCCTAGTTATTTTCACAAGATTGATTTTTGCCAGAGCTGAGTACAAAATAAGGTCTATGGATGGTGAAATATAATGGATTATTCAAGCAGATATCAGAGATGAGAGTGGTATGGTATTGTGTGAGTGGATTACTGATGTGCTAAAATCCATTGCCAGAACCATGAAACATATCAGAAATCAGAAACAAAGCAACTTGATTTTAATTTTTTTTATACATTTTGCACCCAGAAGGATGTTACATCTCTCTGAGGGAGGAAAGAGATTCTCAGTCATTTTTAATGACACTCAACTAACGGTTCCTATGTTAAGTAGTATATATTATACATAATATTAATATATAATATTAAGTAGTATTAAGTAAAAGTAATGCATGAGATAGGAGTGTGTGAATGATAGCAGTTAATAGTTGCCTAATTTTAATCACAGTCTAGCCTTCATTCCTGTAATTTACTTGTTTGTAGTTAACCATGAATCTTTTTTGTGTGTGTGTGTGTGTGTGTGTGTGTGTGTGTGTGTGTGTGTGTGTTCAATACTGAAGTTGAGCATTCTCTTTATTCTTCAGCAGATGAGCCTCGGTTGGATGCCAGAGTGGGATTTCTTCAAGATGGTCCAAGCTGGACAGGATCATCACCATCAGCCTTACCAGCCTCGCACACCACGGCCTTTGGGAACCCAGACTCCACTGCAGCAGCACAATCTGTCCCTTCACCTGGTGCCCTGCCATCCATTCCCACACTAAACCATGATGCTAGGACTGCTGACAGTGTGCTTTCTCAGTCAGGCCGTTTACCTTCTCAAAACTCTAAATCCTTCACCTCGAGTGACCTCCTTGCTGAAGGACCAAAACCTCTTTCCACTCCCCCTTTAAGCCCATCAGAGCCTGTGTGGGGGCCTAGCCCACAATTTGAGGCGCCAGCTAGACTCTCCAGACATTGGAAGCTGGCTAGGGCAAATTCTGCCAAGCTAACTTCCTCTGAAAGCCCGCTCACAATGTCAGAGCTGCAGCCTCAGTCAAATATATCCAGAACATCGTTAAACCTCTCTGCTCTTACCAGATCAACAGCATCACAGCCTGTTGTTCATAACTCTGACCACAGAGCTCCAGATGTACCTCCATTGGCTCCCAGCCAGCAGAAGGAAGGCGCATCAGAGCAGACGCTGGCAATCATGACCTCAGTTCCCGTTCGACCTCTCGAGCCCCCTAAACTGCCAGAGTTTCACGCAGATGCATCTCCCCCCAAGCATGACCCCAAGCTCCCTGTGAAGCCCTCAAGTAGAATCCTGGATGTGAACCAGCTGAGCCCCAGCAGAGCCCCCATGCAGCAGAACGACCCAGCACATGGGCTCCACATGCTCCTCAACCGAGCACCTGAGATTCTGGCCCATAGCAACGTGCCTTTCATCAGCCCCCACCCTACATCAGCTTCATCTGCACCCACTGAGGCCTTTCCGGAGGACTTCTTCCCTACCAACACCATGGACGTGGACTGGGGGTCTGGAGACTACATGGAGACCATGTCTTTCTTGGGCTCAGAGGGAGACGACTACTCTCTGGTCACCAACCTGCCCTCTGACATGTACGATCTGGAGGACTCCACAGAAACCTATGACACGTCTTTCCCTTCAAGGGTGGGGGTGTTCCCTTCCTCCTTGCTCCCTCATCATATCTCACCTTCACCCAGTCTCATGACAGCCTACAGCTCCGTTGCTCCTCCTACATCCATCCATCCTTCCTCTTTTTCCTCCTCAGTTCACCATACCCTTGAGCCTACTCCCACAGCTCACAGTGACATAGCCGAGGCCTCAGATATAGACTGGTCAGATACCTTCACCATTGAACCAACCGATCTCCTCTTACCTGACATGAACAGCTTGGAGTATTACACCACCCAGTTGACCAAGGAGAACACCAGTTCAGACGTTGGAGCTGAACACAGAGGGAACGTTACCACCGCAAGGCATTTCTCTGCAGTATCCATCAGTTCTACACGCATTATGGCAACCAGCACCTTCACTGTGGACCCGAGTCGCATGTCAACAGCTGTGTTTGGAACAGAGGAGCCCCAGCCCGCCGATAACACCACATGGACCGAAGAGGAGTCCTCCAGTGATCTATCAGGCTTTGAGCCTCTCAACGAAACAACCACAGTACACACCACAGAGGAGACTCTTCAGCTGGTCAATGTCTCTGAGCCTTTTGTGGATCCTTCCATAGCACCGACCCACTTCTTGGACCTCTCTTCCTCCATCTCGGGTGGTAAGGTGTCCACCACAGAATGGTCCAGCCCTACACCCACCCTGGCTGTTGGACTGGACAGCATTGCCTTAACAGTGTCTATCCTGCCCAGTGCCACGGCCTTGCAGCAAGATGATGTAATGTCCTCCTCCTCTCTGACAGATGTCCATTGGTTTGTTACGGAGTCTGCCCTCCACAGCACTATTCACATCACTCCTGTCTTAACTGCGACCACAGCCTTCTCTCCTGTTCCCACTGAACCTGCTGCCAATACCACTGCTGTTAGAACAGAAATAACCCCCAATGTCACTACTATTACAACTGAACTTACTCCCAATATCACTTCAGTTTCAACTGAACCTAATGTCACTGTGGTTCCCCCAATCATGGTGGGCGACCAGGGGGTGACTGAAGCAGGAACAGACAGCCCTGCCACAACGACCTTGAGCCCGGCTAGCACTGTAGCTAATACCACCTCTGCTGTACCCACTACTACAACTGCCACCACTACTTCTCGTCAAACCACAGCTAGCGCTACTGCTGCCACCGAAGCCTCCACTAGTCTCAACACCGCCACCAGCAGCAAGAGCCCAACTACAGCACCAACATCAAGACAGTACCTCTGCAACATTGACAAGCCTACTTATTTAGTCAAAATTGGTAAGTTCCTTTTTAACCTTCCTATAATTAGGTTGTGAGATGTATGAAATGTTTAAAAGGGATAACTTGAAGCTGTACTTTTAATTTCAAGCATACAATTTGGTGCATTTTATTATTAGAGAACATAACCATTAGCTTATGTTTTTCTCTGAAGGTTTTCCCTCTGGGGCCACTGTTGGATATGCCAAATCTCAAGTCAGAGATATCCTGAAGGGTGAATTCAACAAATCAGTCGAGCTGCAGGTAAATTAATTTTACCCCATTGACATTTTATATGCCTCAGCAGAAGATAGCTTGCAAGATGGAGCTGAAGTGGCTGGGCTGTGTAATGGCCCTCAGACTTGGCGTGTGTACATTCATAGAGAGAGTTTGTGTGTCTGTGTGTGTGTGTGTGACTATGGGTGCAGATGAACCAGGAGGGCCAGGCCACTTCCTGAGTTTCTTTATCTTTGCTTCTGTCATAAACAAACCACAGGAATAGTTACATCAAGACTCCCTGACCCACAAGAAACACAGTGACCTTTCAAACACACTATCTGCTGTTTATGTAACACAACCCATTTAAATGAGGATGAAGGACTCTTATCTGTGGTTTGTGTTATTATAGCATATGTCTTTGTTGTGTCTGTGAAGGTTGTGGACCCCCCTCCTAAGTTTGTGTTTCGGGCGGTATCTGGTCCAGTTGTGTACACGGCCATATCTGTCATCAACGCCCTACGAAGGTCTGGACGCCGCTTTCTGTCTGTGTCTCCCAGCTGGACCATCCCGGACCATAAATACCAAGTCCACTCAGGTAAACCCACAAACAAAGCTGTCTTACAATCTTTGTCTAAATCCAGGGGCCCTGAATCATCAACCTTTAACATTTCATGATAACCCATTGTTTTTGACATGATAACCCTTTACTTTGGTAAATGTACAGAGCAAAAGAGGATATAGCCTAATATGCAAAATAATTTGGCCAGTGTCCTTTCATAATTGACATTGTGAATAGTGTGTAATTTGTCAACATACACATGTAGCAACATTTGCATGTTGTTGTTCCACCTTGAAGTACTAATGCAGGATAGATGCAACGTGGTGTGACTTCTACAGTGACTACTAATGCAGGATCACAGGTGTGATTACAGTCAGTATGCAGAAATGTGTTTTTTAGAACCAGCTCTAAAACTCTCCTTGTCTTCCCTCTGTGCAGTGCTACAGTTTGTGCCCAGCCACATAGACATGCGGGTATGCAACTTCAGCGAGCGCATTGAGAAAGGCCTGACCATGGCTTTTGCAGAAGTGCGTCGGCGCTCGCAGCAGTCGACTAACTTCACAGTGCATGTGAGTGGAGCGGGAGGGAGGGAAACATGAGAAGCTCTGGGCTGGAGCAGCCTGCACTGCACACACCACAACTAGCAGACAGTTGTTTCACAAAACGAAAGCTTCAACTGGGATGTTTTCATTAGGTCTTACTTTATTCTTAATCATAGTACCTTTTTCTGTCTGAGGTGTTAATCTCAGGTATTTGTTCCTGCTGAAGACCGGCAGCTAGCTGAACCATTAGATTCCCTTAAAAGCAGCATAACATTGTGGAACTAACTCTGGCAATGGGAAGACTAGTTTATTTTTGTGAGAAAGAAATTAGCACAAAACTGGGTCACTATGCTGTTTGTGCAAGCAAGCTTATGACGTCCCTATATGACCGGCTCGTTCGCTGACTAAGATGAACCCAGACTGCCTCCAGTCGTTGCACCAGCGGAGGACTGTGATTGCTGCAGTATAGGCTAGCTTTGATTGGATTGGGGAAAAGCTCAGCAAGCAGGAGCTGTTCTATTTAATTACAATTGTTGAGGCTTTTGTATTTCAGGAAAGGAGTAGTGACAGAAATAAATGACTATGTGAGTGGGGCTGCAGTAATACAAACTCAGTGGTGGCCTTGTGAGTCTGGGGGAAACCAGTCAATTAAAATCACTGGTCACTTCAAGACCCAAATTACCAGTTTGGTTTTATTGATTCAGATTCATGCTCTAGTTGTTGAGTATTAAAGAAGCTTACTGTTGGTTAAGAAAGAGCTTATTTGGCTGTGTGGTTATTGGACTTCACTTTTAGAAAGCAGACTTTTGTGTTGGCCTAGAGTTTCAGATAATCCTATTACACTGATGCCTCTAGTATACAAGTCTCTTTTAGTTGGAATAAATGGAAGGATTAGATCAAGAATTTATTACTGCATGGAAAATGATGTTTTATGAACAACTAGCAAACTGTTCCCTAGGCCAAACTGTCCATTGTTGTGTCCTCTTGCCAATTATTGAAGCCAAAGATTTTCAGATTGTGAACTTCACTATAACGTATTTTTAAGACACAACCACACTTTTCCAGAAACAATTGTATGGAAAATGTATTTTGCGAATTTATTGTAAATTTGTATGTTGTGTAATTGTCTGTCCACTGAACTGCACTAACTGTGTTTCAGATTGTAAACATTACCATGGCTGTTCCTAAGCAACGTCTAGCCAGAGAGCCGGTGGACATCACCTTCGCCGTTCGTGGCACCAGGGGTTATCTGATGGGGTCAGAGGTCAGCAACTTTCTGATGAAGCTCACCATGGTGGAGTTCAGCTATTACATGGGCTTCCCTGTGCTGCAGATTGCTGAGCGTGAGTCCCATAGGGTTGTCTCACTATATTTTAGCCATCTCCATATATCCACTTCTTTATGATGACAGTGATAGCTGTTGTGTCTCCTTTTTTGTCTCCAATAGCTTGTGTTTTCTGATCATTCAGGTCCGCACTTAAGGGGAATTCGGTTTAACTTTTATTCTAATGATACACCATCCTCTCCTCTTTTCCAATAGCATTCCATTATCCAGAGTTGAACACCACCCAGTTGCTTCGCTCCTCCTGGGTTAGAACAGGTATGATGTTTTCTACTCTTGGAATAGTGAAATGCTGCTAAAACTGCTGTTTACTACTTACTAAAACTACTTATTTCTGCTGCTCTGTGTATGTAGTGGTCCTGGGTGTGCTGGACCAGAGAGTGGGTGAACGGACCTTCCAGGCCAAGATGGAGCGCCGTCTGGCCCTGTTACTGGGGGAAGCAATGGGATCAGTCAGGCGTGTTAAAAGAGCCACCAACGTAGGCAACAACAGTGTCCAGGTACTGTACCTGTAGATTCATTCAGTACTCTGCTCAATATTTGTATTCACTGCTGCGTAGTCTTTGGAGAATATGCTATACACTGCAAAACTATGAAGCTTCAAAGTCATTTAGTCTCAAAATTATCTCACCCCATTGGCAGAATTTTACACTTGTTTTAAAGGAAAACAATTGTTAAGATGGACATGGGAGTGTGGTTGTTTGTTCAAGATATGCCTGCAACAAGGCTCTGTGGAATAGTATAAAATAGAATCCCCTGTAACTGGAATTACTTGTGTATCAATTCAAGTTCAAGTTTGTTTATTTATATAGCCCTTTATCACAAGCATGTCTCAAGTGACTCTACAGAGAATGAGCCTAGCTAAATCTAACCGATCAGCAATCAACCATAGAACAGAATGATATAGGAGCAAGAAACACAAAAACAGATTATAGCAGGACATAACACCCTACCTATTCTACATAACCTAACCTACCTGGCAGCACCAGCCTCAGACCCTCAATGCATACAAGGAAAAACTCCCTTGCAATCCCCAACCAATTGCACAACATAACTTTCACAACTCTTCAATTGGAAGTTTGTTAATGGATTACTCACTAAATCTGGAAAAAGCTGCCTTCCTTGCACCATTTATATCATTATTCCCTGGTGCAAGCTCTCTCTGACTGCCTAGCCCGAGTACTGAAGGCTCATTATGTGAGCCTTGCAGTGTTTGTAGCCGCTGAAAGCCTTACTGCTTTACTAATCAGGCTCTGCCTTTTGTGGGTTCGCTCCGCACCTGCTCAGCGCAGCTCTGAGGGCACAGGATAGGGCTATGTCTCCATGGCAACAGCATCCCATTCAGCCCAGGGCGAGCCACTCAAAGACCACAACCTCATAAGTCCCCTGTTCTTTCTCCTCTTCCTCCTCTCTCTGGTCATGTTACTTGATGGCTCCTGTGAGCCACAGAGCTGCTAAGAGCAGATCAATTATTAATTGTTTCTCTATCTCTGTCTGTACGCTGCAGTTGGGGTGATTATAAACTCAAAAGTCTGTCTCTGTTGTTGAGAGGGAAGTAGATATTAATGGGGCAGAGAGAGAGAGACAGACAGAGAGAGACAGGGCAGGCGGAAGATTCAGAATTCAGGGAAATAGGGAGAGCAAGAGGCTCAGACAAAAGAGAGGAAGAGAGAGATTTACAAGGAGAGAGGAGAGATGTATATTTTATCTGGCCTCATGAAGTCTGAGTGCATGTGGTGGTCTTTAGACTGGGGGGCTGTCAGAGTGATAAATATCATCCATGGCTGAGTAGCAACCTTACTCAGTCTGACCTTTCTGCCTCCCGCATCGTTGCCTACAGAAAACCCACAGAGCAATTTGGGAAAACGGAAGACTATATTAGTGGTGAACCTTTAGTGTCGGTCTCAGTGCTATGATTAGATCTCTAATTTTAGGCCCTGGCATCCTTTCTACCTTTCAAAATGCTGTTTTTTTTTTTCAAATTCATGAATATGAATGCCTGTTATCCGTAGAAGCTGATTATGTGCTTATGTTCCTTCCAGCCTAGATAGGAAGTGCTGTCGTGGAGGAAGCCTAGTTTGGGCTTTTGTTTTTCTTTTTGCATTTCAAAGGCACTCGTCTTTGAGTGTCTGTCGGATATAATGAGAGTGAGGTGGCTCACGCTGACAGTGTCTGAACTAGTGAAGAATCCTTTCTCTCTCTCTCTCTCTCTCTCTCTCTCTCTCTCTCTCTCTTTGTCTCTCTCACACACACAATTCTCACACCAGATGCCTTAGTCTGTCATGACAGAATCAGTGCGGTGTTGTCACCTGTGAGAATACCTTATGAACCAGCCTGGACAGATAAAAGAGGAGGTTGAGGTGGGGTCGTGCAATAACACACACACTGGCATTTTTCCACTCTAATAACCCTGCAGGGACCGGATTAAACCCTGGATGAGGGAGCCTGCCCAGTCGTTTTTCTGTGTCAGTCCAGGCATGACCTGCGCTTTACTCTTTCCAGTAATGCAGACAGCAGACTGTACTGTGCCTCAGGGCACCCAGAGGGGGACTGCACACACAGAGAGACGTATTAGACTACATGGAGCAATATTTAAACACAATGACTGTTCTAATGGGAGTACAGAAAGCAAATAGACATGTGTCACGGGTGTTCAGTTTGTCTGCGTGTCTGTGTATGGTGTGTGTGTGTGTATTTATGTGTGTGTGTGTGTGTGTGTGTGGACCTTTGCATACATAAAAGGGGTGGACAAAATAATGGAAACATCTCATGAAAGGTTTTGAAGTAATTACAAAGGCAGCTGCGCTGGAGAGTCATATTAAGTTAAATGCCAATTGGCAGTATTTGTCAGCTTTAACAAGGTGAGACAATCGCCACTTTTATATGAGTTTTCAAAGCAACATGAGGCAACATGGAACTAACAGTTCCAAAGAGGCCATATAGTCGGTGCCGAATTTCAGGTGCGTCAGTCACAAAAAATGACTCATGTTGCAGGGGGAAAAGATTAAAAAACCATGAAAACGTATGCCAAATGGGCACACCACTAAACTGTGAACTCAAAAACGACCACAAAATTGAATCAACATCTCTGTGACAGTCTCAATACAAACTAGAGTATACGTTGTGAGCTTCACAAAGCTGGCAGGACTGGAAAACACTTGTATCCAAAGCTGCTGCACAAAGACGCTTAACCTGGTGTAAGGAGCCCAAACCTATCTTACACCGTATTCTGTAACTTCCAACTCCCAGGTGGTGAGTACGAGCCGGCTGGTGGGTGCGGACTACCCCCTGGAGACGGTGTATTTTGTGGAGGGTCCCAGTGGCCAGAGGCTGCCTGCGGTCCAAACGGCCGACCTGCTCAACGGCCTGGACGTTCAAAGGGCCGCCATTGTCCTGGGATATCGTGTCCAGGGCGTCCTGGCACAGCGTGAGTACCTCTGACATAGCGGATAACTCATCGTTCATCACCTCGACATTTGGGGGCAGCCAAGTGACGTAGTGAGTAGGGAGGCTGTCATTTAAATGGAGGACAAGCATCCACCATGCTGAAGTGTCCTTGAGCAAGACACTGAGTCCCTGCTAGCTCCTGGGCTGCTGCTCTGGATGCAGTGCTCACCATTGACATGCCGTGTGTCCCGCTGTTGACAAGCTCCTAATCATAAAAAAAAAGAATCTGTTCAGAAATGGGATGCAAGCTAATTGCTGGCTCCGTGTGTTTCTTTGTATATTTATAGCAACATTTGAGTTAATTACCTCTCCTTATACACACTGTACCAAAAGCCTGTGTTCCTCATTAAATATCCAAACAAGGGATGAAGGCCTAATGAGTGGCCCTCGGGGGAGTGCTGTCCCTGCTCTCACTGTGTTCTCTTATGGCACTTTCCCAGGGGATGAAATGAGTGCTAATTAAGATTAATGAAGGTCTGTTTTGAAGATTATAGCAGTAAGATGAGAGCCAACAGTCCTAAGATATTGCGTGCGTAGCATACCATCCTCAAGGTGTCTGTGAATAGGCTTAAAGAGAATGAAAGGGTATGCTTGACAACTTGAACCACATACACATAATTAGTAAATTCATGCAATTAAGTCATGCACATACCTAATACACTATATTATTATTTTAAATCTGTGCATGTCTCTCTCTCTCTCTCTCTCTGTCTCTCTCTCTCTCTCTCTGTCTCTCTCTCTCTCTCTCTCTCTCTCTCTCTCTCTCTCCCTCTCTAGCTGTGGAGAAGGTGGCTTCCTCACCCTCCGACACCGAGAACAACAATTTGTGGATCGTCATCGGGGTGGTGATTCCCCTCCTGGTGGTCGTCGTCATCATCTCCATCCTCTACTGGAAGCTGTGTCGGACAGACAAGCTGGAGTTCCAGCCGGACGCCATGACCTCCATTCAGCAGAGACAGAAGGTAGGGAGGGGACAGAGAGGACAGACCATCAGGGCTGGCCAGTGTCCGACCAAGCCTCCATTGTATCAGTGTTTCAAAGCCATTTCTGCTTCAATCCCCCCTTTTGTTCATTAAGCTGCTCATTGTTCAGCTCTCGTATTTGTACCAAGGCAATTCTTCTTTGTGACAAAACTTATTCACTGACTAGTCTATTTTGGAACAGTTAAAAATCCATGTTATTCCAGTCCAACACGCCTGTATTAGGGAGAGATCAGTCTTGCCATGGTCTCACCTGTGTGCTGTCAGTCCTCATCACAGTGTACAGAAAATCATTTAATTCATGTTTGATCTTTATTGAGCAATATCTACTTAATAAAAGTAAAAATCTATCATTGTTAAAATTGGACCTCAAGTATGAATATTACTTGCATATAAGCAGTGCTTATATGCAAGTATGTAATATGTTATAAGCTATCAAGAAAGCCAGAGAGCTGAGACCACATTCAAATAAACTGCTAATTAATTAGGTGTATATGTCATTGCCATGAATGTGTTGTGGGACTCTACAGAATCTATACTTATTCTTAATCGTTCTTTCTTTTAGATTAGATTGGTGAAACTTTAATGATCGCAATGGAGAATGTTGTTAAAGGACATGAGCTGGATTTGAACCTATGATGTTGCGACTACACAGTCTTTTAATTTATTTAGACCCTTTTAACCAGCTGATTTCATGTCTCATGCTTTGATCTTTGTTTACAACTATTGTCTGTGTTGTCTGTCTACTCATACGCTTTAAACACTAACAACCTTGCGCAACAGCCATCCCTCCGTCTGTCAGGAATACAGTATTGCCTCAACACCCACTATATCACTTACAATCCTTTTCACACTTCTCTCCCTGCCTACCGCATTGTGTTTTCAATTTGTTTTGGCAGCTATTTCCTTTCTTTCTACCGCCCCTCGGAGCAGAGATTCATCTGCCGTTTGGCTCTGCTGAGGCTGTTCCCTGTCTTTCTCTGTTATCTTCTCACTTTTTAAGCACATATTCCTTTTTCACCCTGGAATTACACTTGGCTAAAGTGTTAATTTTTCTCTGTTTTGTCAACGAGGCAGCTCAGAAATCCTGATCAATGTAACATGTTTGATCAACAATGGAAGGACCTTCTATACAGTCTTGCTATACAGTGTTGCTGAAAAGATCATCAATGCACTAGAGACACAGCAGCTTGTTTATTAGAGAATTAAAGGTCGAGCACATGTAATCACTTTACAATGACTTATGAGACATTGAGTTATGTTCTGCTGTTTACCAGTGACCCATGCACTTGGCACATACTGCAGCTAGTAGTGCTCATTTATTATCGAAATTAGCAAACAATACTAACAAACAAGCCCAAGATTTTAAATTCCCCAGTATCCCACAGTGTGTTTGTTAGGATTCTTTGTCGATATTAGGGGTGGGGGCATAATTTTGGTTTGCACCTGGACCCATTCCAGGATCAATTCCAATATGTGTTGCAGTTTATGAATTGCTCTTATTTGGATATTTACATATGGTGAATGTTCATTGTATTTAAATGTTTCTAGCTGTGGGGGGCAATTTTCCAACTATGGTGGGCACCACAGCTAAATGAATGTAAAGGACACACTGGTATCCCATTAAAGGAGATGTGCTGAGTTGTGGTAGGGTGAATGCGGTGGAGTGGGGCATCTCTACCTTGCTGCACTGACCAGCACCAATACCAGAGAGCTTTGCGCTCTCTGTGGTACAGCAGTAATTGACTCTCTGTCTCGTTAACACACACCAGCAGTGTTCTTGTCTCTCGGCTGCTCCCGCTGTAGCGCTTCACAGCCAGATCACCAGTAACTCTTTCATCACTAAATCTAGCTAACACAGAAATATCACTCGGATCCACTCAGAACTGTATTGATTGCTTTATAGGCTGAATAACAACTTGGCTATTTGTGGGTGTCGTGTGTATCATTCCAGCTTTCCATATCTTATCCTGTTTGATCCATATGTCTGTCTGGCTTACATTGCCCTCCACCTTCTTTTTTGGTTGAGCGGAGCTGTGAGCTAAACCCCCCACACTGGGCTGATGCAATGAATCTAAGCTCTAAAGGCCCTGACACACCAGGCCGACGGTCGGCCGTCGGCCAATGTCGGGCCGTCGGTAAGCGTCGGTGTCCCTAGTTTTTGCGGTGTGTCCCGCACCGTCGGCACTAGTCGGACCCTGTCGGCGTCTTTTCGGCCGATTGAGCATGTTGAATCGGCGTCGGAGCCGTCGGTGAGAGAGATCACTCTGATTGGTAGTTCGTGTTTTGCCTCTGGATGATTGGACTGATAAATTCCTTCAACATGTGGAACTGAACAGGAAAGAGCCGAGCGAAATTTTTAAAATCGGAGGTTTCATTTATCTCCAGCTCTCGACACAGGTTCGGGAAAGCCCCTTGAGCCTGTCGCTGGAGTAACGTTATTCATGATTTCACCCATTTAGTGCGGTTTCTCCTTATTTTTCGCGTCCGCCTCTTCCTTTCTTCTTCCACAACCAAAAGACCAAGGGCTGACAACGCCAGTGCCATTTGCAACTTCTTATCAGACATAAGGTATGGAGAGTTATTTCCCCTCACGCAGGCGCAGAATGTACGTGCTAGTTGGCCGTCGGGTGTAGTCTTTGCGGTGTGTTCAAGTGCAACTTTTTGGACCAGACGCAAGCGATGTGAGGCGACGCAACAGTCGACTTTCGTCGCCGCTGGTTCTTTGAAGTCGGTTTGGTGTGTCAGGGCCTTAAACCCCCCACACTGGGCTGATGCAATGAATCTAAGCTCTAATGTGCAGAGGCATCTAGCATTTAGCCTGCCCTCTCTACTTAACACAATCATCTGTCACTTAACACCACTCCTCTCTCCATCTCAACACAGTCTACTACCTCATTCAGAGAATCAAGGACCCCTCTTCCCCAGACTCTCCCTCCAACTAAGAAGGTTATAGAGTTTAGTGAGGAGGAGGAAGAGGAGGAGGAGGAAGAGGAGGAGTATGAGGAAGAAGAAGAGGAGGAAGAAGAGGTTAAAGGGGGGAAGGTACAGAGCAGTGGCTGGTGGTTTGTAGACTTAGGTTGTGTGTGTGTGTGTAGTCTGAAGAGTAATTGTTCAATAGAAATTATTCAAATACAATCATGCAAAGTACAACACAGTAGAAGCACTTTGTTGAGTGGAATTCAAGTTAATAGTCCAGTTTTTATGAGTTTTTAGGAGAACTGTAGTATAAAGAGACATTGGCATTGTGCAAATTTAATTCATCAGTTTGCAATGTTCCTCCTATCCACGACTGCTTCCACTCAGAGACCAATAGTTGCCAAGGGCAAACAGAGTATGAGCACTGAGGAGGAAGAAGAGGAGGAGGAGGAGGAGGAAGAAGAAGAGGAAGAAGAAGAAGAAGAACAAGAAGAGGAGGAGGAGGAAGAGGACAAGGAGGAAGAAAAGGAGAAAATGAAAAGAAAAGGAAAGCAAGCAGAGAAGGAGACAGGTCAAGAGAAGAGGGCAATGCTGAAGAAAAGAGAGGAGGCAAAGAAAGAAGAAGAGAAAAAGAAAGTAATATCAAAAGGGAGGAAAGCCAAAGCAGAGGTATAATGTACAGTAGCCATAGAGACCAGTGTTTGTTAGCATTAGTGGACATTTAGGACACAGATTATGATGACCAGACAGAAAATCCACCACATCGTATTATAATAGACATGGGGTGGATTTACTGTGCACTTAAATGGCCATCATCCTGTGCAGCATTATTTTTGGATGTGATTATAGCCTATAGATCCTCAACCAGATACAACAATCACTGTGATGTAAAGTAGTAGATGTACTGACATCAATTGGCCTGTATCATCTGCTGGTGTGTGAGTGATTCCCCAGTCCACCATTTGACCAGGCTAAAGTACTAATTAGTGAGTAGAATGTGTGGGAGATAGCACTAGATGTGTGTTTGCTGTGTTAATTATAATGAAACCAGCTTTAGCATCCCAGCAGCAGCAATTTGCATTGCTTTCCCTTTCCAAGGCTGGTCCTTGTTTATTGTTTATATGCTGCGGATAGTGAGACCAGAGCAGCACACACACACACACACACACACACTGGATTAGCAGTTTTATACTGACAAGCCTCACACTGGATTAGCAGTTTTATACCGACAAGCCTCTCATAAGCCACGTGTCTTGCACCAGTATCAAAAGTGCAGTATATTCAAAGTGAGTGTACATATAATTCAATTAATTAACAGAAAAATGTCATCTTTTTGTTTAGCATCTCCTCTTGATACCACATTTCAATATCAGAGGACCAGAGTTATGCAAACTGCACCAAGGACACACATGCTCAGATCTGACATTCTCTGTTTACTCCTGTGCTGTTGGAAAGTCCCTGAGGCTTCGCACTCAAGTGCTCTCACTGCTTCCTCCCCCCAGCCTCCATCCCCCACCTCCTCAAAGGACAGCAGACAGCTCAATGTTTCCCCCCTTCCCCCTCTCTCTCTCTCTCTCTCTCTCTCTCTCTCTCTCTCTCTCTCTCTCTCTCTCTTTCTCTCTCTTTATTCATTAATGCTTGTCTGTCTGAGTCTCCCTGCTGACCGGCCATCCATCAGTCATTCAGCGTAGCCTAGTTTCTTATGCTCTACCCGTCTATCTATCTATGTGTCGCTTCACCCTCTCACCTCTCTTGGTCTTTGGGGAATTGCAGTTCAACTGCCTTGTCTCTGTCTGAGCTTGTGTTTGCTGCACATTTGATCTCCCAAATCTAGTCCAGACTTTCACCATTAAGTAAATAACATTTCCTGATGTTCTTCTATCGCTCCCTCTCTCACCTCTGTTATTTCTAACTGTGATACATCTTTCTACCTTCCTTTTCCATGTCTTACAACTCTTTATTCCTCCTCTCTCCCCCCCCCCCCCTCCTCCCCTCTCCTTCTTTCCTGTTCTGCTCTGCCTCTCCCCTCAGCTGCAGGCTCCCAGTGTGAAGGGCTTTGACTTTGCCAAGCTGCATCTGGGCCAGCACAGTAAGGATGACGTCATGGTGATCCAGGAGTCTGCCCCGCCTGGGCCGGGCCCAGGACCCCTCTCCATCGCCATTAAAGACGGGCTCAGTCCCTCTGAGAATGGGGAGATCCTCACCCCCAAGTCCAAGACCTCCGTCTCTTCCACCAAGGCGTCCCGCAGCGGTCGAAGACGAGGAAGGTCAGTGCTGCTGATAGTGCAGCCCAGGAGGAGAAGCTTCAGCCTGGGCAACATCCAGAGAATCCAAATAAATACATGAAAAAATGAAAGCATTAAATTCCATTAGGGTATTCCTAGGTTATGCCAGTAGGTATTGCATAATATAGAAAAGAGAAAATGTACACACACACTGCAGTAATGCTCCATTTTTATGCTGTGTTTCAACCAATTATGGGCTTCAGGCAACAAAATACAATGTATCATGCCAGTTGAAGACCATGCATGGAACATGAAACATTTTCATTCATACATGTGTGAATTTTTTCTCCTACTTTATATCCAGCACCCGGTCAAGACTTGTAGATGTGCTTTTAATTGGAAATGTGAATGTGTTCATTGGATTTTGCCTTTATTCTTTTTAATCTTGTCCTAGATACAGATTTTTACATATTGATTTAAATATTTTACGGAGCTCTTTCTTACTTCATTGCTCTGTTTTCGAGCTACCTCAGTAGGGACAGTCAGTCAGTCAGACAAAAGCTCTTGACAGATCCTCAGATCAATTATTGATGCACTAGGCGGTGAGGGCTTTTCCTTCTATCTAGTGCCACATACAGCATGATATCAGGACCACTGCTGCTTTGGTCTTGCATTGTATCACAGAGAGCTGACATCATTGATATGTGGTTATTGTTAATACTCAGTTATTACATGTTTTTTCATCTATTGTTCAAAATCCATGTATGTAAGAGTAGGCAGAACATTAAGTTTACTCAGTTAAGAGTTAAGTTCTATCTCACTTGTGCCCTAAACCTAACTTTAAACATTTCAAATTGATGTATATGTATAGACAGTGTCACAATGTAATAGAAAAGACAATCACATATTTACTATCTACAGTATAAGAGAATTACTGGCATCACAGCCAGGCTTAAATCATAGAGGCATTGCCAATCTGTAATTTTGATGATGTATTTCAGAGAACAATATATGCACCATTACTAACACCTCCCTCTTCACTAATTGCTCTAGCTAATAGAGAATAGATGACACTGAAATGTTAGTACGGCAGTTAGTGCTTAATATATTGATGAACTGCTGTCACTAATATAGCCCATTACACAAGTCATTATTGGAATGAGGCTTTGATATTGGCTTATTTTTCCTCTCTTGACAGCTGGCTTTGTACAATTTCATTAGGCATTTAATCATTCTATCAATGGAAATATTTTTCGGCATTTATCACTATTAGCTTCAAATCACAAGTGATCATTTCTAAGAAGAAATCCTCCCAGATGTAACCCTTCTGTAAAGGAGCTACATTTTGATTATGCATTGCATTTTAGTGTGTTAGTGTGTTCTTGGGTTTCTATTATTCATGCAAGTGTGTGTTTTCTGGGCAGGATCTCCCCGTCAGACGGTGACTCAGTGGTGAGCGATCGTTCCAGCGAGCGGGAATCGACGGAGGACAACCTGAGAGCCCACGCCACGCCCAGCGACAGCAAGCAGGCCCGCAAGATCCCCATCAATGTTTTAAATGGCAAGTGGCCTTGGCAACGCTCACATCACTCCTCCAAACACAGAGAGCGGGTGTAGGGCGGGGGGGGGGGGGGGGGGGGGGGGCAGAGGTAAAGAGAGAAAAAGAGAGCAACTCACGCAGGCATGGAATGACGGGCGAGAGAGCCAGACGGAGGGCAGGGGGAGCTGGGAAGTGATGGAAAAATGACAGAAAGCGATGACAGCATCACGGCAGCAAAGGGGTGACAGCAGGAGCAGAGAAAGAGCGGAGAGAAAGAGTTGACCCAAGCAGTGGCAAAGCAAGACCGCAGAGAGGAACAGAGAAAGGCAGAAGAAAGGACTGGCAGAAAGGACTGGCAGAAACGCCGTGCAGTGGACAAAGAGAGAGGCCAGAGAGCGGAGGGAGGAAGGAATAAGAGAAAGAATAGCTGTAGTTACTCCATCTGACAGCTTGTTGATAGATTCAAGCCCGCAGTGCCACTCTGAGCCTACGTGCCGTGTGTGTACAGACTGAGACTGAGCCAGAGGCAGCCAGGCACACAGACTACAACCTGACTCACCCACAGAGGAATGGCGTCTGCACTGAACTCTCGTCCCTTCCCTTCTGAATTCTGCGGCTGTAGCTCCGCTGTGGCCTGCTTTCCAAGGAGATAGGCGATACGCACTCTCCATACAAGGCCTATTTTATCTGAGCTCATCTTTATTCTATCTTCGTTCTTGATAAATCTCTGCCTGTCCGCTGACGACACTGTATACACACCACACTGCAACAATGTTTATAAGTACAGTGGATTGTATATGAGACACGCACAGCATTATGCAATGTACCCTCTTTCTCTCTGTTCACAGTATATACTAAAGAGTGTTTTTGCTCATTTCTGTGCTGCTTGTCAGAATTTCAAACACAACCAAAGGCAGTTTTTTTCCATTTCCTCCTCAGACTAATGAACTTAACAAGACCAGAAGAGAAACTTTTATCAGCCGTGGAATTTTATCCTCCTAGATGAGTCACTTGTGTTTTCCGCTCTCTGTTCTCTCTCTCTCTCTCTCTCTCTCTCTCTCTCTCTCTCTCTCTCTCTCTCTCTCTCTCTCCCTCTCTCTCTCCCTCTCTCTCTCTCTCTCTGTCTGTCTGTCTCTCTCCCCCTCCATTGTTTTTACTGTTCGTCTCTAGTAATGTACACAGCACTAATAGTGTAGGACAGAACTCAATGTGCTAAACTTTTATTCATTTCCTTTCTGATGACTCAGTCCCTGCTCCTAACAAAGAGGGTGCTTCCTTTCAGTTTTGTGGTCAAGATAACCACTTAGATTCATTCCGTTCTCTCAACAGTTTGTTTTCATTTGATCTCCTTCACCTCAGTAAAACTCTCTTTCCTTTCTGTTGCGGTTTGCAGGCAAGAATAGAATTGGTAAGAGTTTGTCCTCTTTCAGTCTGTGTCCCCATAGAGCTCAGGCTTCACCTCCAGCAGCTGTGTGTCTGTGTGTTGTCTGTGTGTTTCTGTGGTAGCTTTGTGCGCTGCTTGTTCTCACCATCCATCACTGTCTGCTGAGCTGTCAATCACAGTGAGGAAACAATCAACCTCACAAACAAAAGGCAACGCCATTGTTTGAAATTAAGTTCAGCTTTTGGAAAATAGACATCCGCGTTCATTTGATGTTATTGCTTCCCATGCCAAAAACATTTGCTCAACGCCTTTGTTAAGTCATATTTAAAGTATAATCATGTCAAGCGAAGGGATGAATGTTTCATAGAGATCCTTGCACAGTAGTTGTCTTTCTAAAGGCTCGGCCCCCTGGTGTATATGTCAACATTAGCATTTAGACTTGCATTGGCTAGTTTGTGTTATGACTGTCTGTCTGTTTTATACCTGACTCCTGTCCTGCTCTCTTCCTCAGGTCCTCCACCTATGAACGGCCCAGACGAGCAGCTGTCCTCAGCCTCTATCTTTGAGCATGTGGACCGGATGTCTCGCGCCACCGACGCAAGCAGGAGACTCCCCAACAAGATCCAGCTTATCGCCATGCAGCCCATGCCCATCCCACCGCTGCACAGCCCCACCATCAACGGCAAACTGCCTGACAACAACCAAATCAACAAAGAGGTTTGCCTTTCTTACTCTCCTCTGGCAAAAACAGTCCATATTAGCAGATCAATTAATCTAAGTCCTAAAATCCTCACAATCTGCTAATGAGATAACTTAATTTGTTTTCAATGCAAATTATCTTGGTTCAAGAATTTTCTTGAATATTGTGCCTTATTCTGCATTGTTTCAAGATATTGACACTTGATTGAAACAAGTGAAACTGCATTGGAAATAAGTGGAATTTTCTTATCCCGTTAACCGAATTTTTCACTTGTTTTAACCAAAACAAGATTTTAAGGCTAAATATGAGACTAAATGACTTGTCAAGATAGACATCTTTTTGTAGTGTAAGACATAATATTATTCTCAGATGCTGCTATATTTCTTGTAACTCTTCCCCAGCAGTACAATATATACATTTATAAATCACAAAAGCATAATTGTACAAGCAAAATACTTATCTTGCTTGTTAAAGCTACAGCAGATCCTATCTGGGCATAGACAGTGCTATTGAGACTACTTTCTGATGAGGCAGGTCTCACCCTAGTTCTGTGTTTTCTCCTCAGATCCAGGTAGCATTGAGGCACAAGTCGGAGATTGAGCACCACCGCAACAAGATCCGCCTGCGTGCCAAGAGAAAGGGCCACTACGACTTCCCCGCCATGGACGACGTGGCCAACGGCTTCGGAGACACCAAGGACCAGGATCGCATCTACCAAAAGGCACGGATGCAGATCGATAAGATCCTGGACCCAGACATCCACATGCCCTCCATCTTCATGGAACCCAAGAAAAGGTGAGAGCTCAAATAGAGGGCTCATATGGGAACGGATATCCAGAGTGTGATTTTGGGTCATTGTTACAATTTACCACCTTCTGGTTTGGTTTTGGGGTGGGAAAGTTGATCCTTAATCAGCACTCTAAGGCAGTTTCACCCTGGAATATCAGAGGAAGTGGTGGATGCAAAAAAGCATTTTGTTTTGTAAAGACTCATAACTGCTGATGTTGTTTATAGCAAAGCTAGTTGTGCTGATGACTGAGTTTTTATTCTCGCTGTCTCTGGATCATGAATAATGCAGAAATGTGTTCACAGATATATCTAAACCAATTTGTTTGGATTTGGTAGCTTTTAACGCTCAGAAGGTATTTTTTCAGACTTGCTGCACTTTAGTGGAAATAATATGAAGGCATCCTACACTGATATGACACATTTTGACAGTGGAACTCTAGATTGATTTTTCACAATGCTGAATAATATGAGGTTGGCCCGTAATCAGGTTGACAGGCATTTTTACACAGCCTGAGTAAGATTCTCTATTGAATGATAAGCCTGGAAGATGAACCTGCTTTCTGGAACACTGTGCATTTGTTTGCTCTTGGGGAACTGGTCAGTATTTGATCTTATAATAAGTGTGTGTTAGCTCAAATATCAGGCCACTTTTCTGATGTTGGAACAAGCTACCATAATCTAATTTTATTTTGTATGAAAATTAAATTGGTACTGGTGTGTATTGCTGCACAGTAGGTCTGACTAGATTGTTCTGTGTGTGTGTTAAAGAAAGCTAAATGGAAATGCTCTGATCAAATTACCAATGTGGAGGACATTTCTCTGTTTGTGTCTCAGCGGTCGAGGGAAGCGCTCCCCCAAGCAGAGGAAGAAGGACCTGCTGAACGGCGGCATGACGGACGCAGACAAAGATCATCTCATCTCTAATGACAGTGACGCCACGTACAGGAAGTGCCCTGGGGTCAACAACGTGGCCTACGTGGTGGGTAGTGCAGGAGCATCATGGGATTTACTTACACATAACCTCTCTCCCTCTAGCTTTTTGTCACTATGCCCAAAAACGTCCATGGGACCCAACAGTGGACAGACTAAAAGGGATTCAGTCACTTTAAAGTTATTGCAATAACATAATGGAGACTGACATGATCCAGAAACAGATTTGGCTTATATTTATCCAGTGCTTCACAAAATTGGGTCCATGGTCCTGTAGGAGACTTTGAGAGGGTCCTAGGGAGTCCTGAGCAAGATGAAAGACACATTTCAATTTCAATTTTAATTTTGTTATTTTATTTCATTCATTAAAATCAGTCTGTGGGGCCTAATGCATATGTGTTTTGGGTCATTAAAAAGATTAGGATCTCTTGTATTAAACTCATGTACTGTTACTTTATGTTTTTCTGACATAAAGCAGATCTTAGAGTTTATTTTTCTCTTTACACCAATAATGATAATGAAAGAATTTGAATTCAGAAATAATCTGCAGTAAGATTCAAATGATTATAGATAACTGAGCTGATGATTCCTCCTATCCCGCCCCTCCCACCGCCCCACCCCTTCTTGTTGTGCTGTTCCAGTCGGACCCTGACCAAGGCCCAGGATCCCCCCCCAGGAGCCCCTCCCCTACCGATGACGTCTTCCTGGGTCCCGCTTGCTCTCCTCCGGGCCACGCCCCTCCCCCGCCCCCGTACATGCCCCCCCAGCCCTCCATCGAGGAGGCGCGGCAGCAGATGCACTCCCTGCTGGACGACGCCTTCGCCCTGGTGTCTCCCACCTCCCAGGGCAGCACAGCAGGGATCACTCTCCCGGGGGTCAACACCAACCCCCCTGCCTCCAGCCCCCCGGCCCGCGGACCCAGACCTTGGGGTCCCTCCTACCCGGCTCTCGGCCCTTTCCCTAGCGTGAGTAGCCAACCCCCAGACTGCCTCTACAAGGTCCAATGGATTGATATATCAAATCAGATTGCTTTCATATTGGGCTGTAGAAGATTGTCAGTTGATAACAAAAGGTTCTCCATAAGCTCTAAGCTTTTACCGGATTGAGTTCCTGTAAGCTGTGTCCAGTCAGGTCTGTTCATCTCTCTAATCAGGGGAAAGACCTAGAGAAATGGAGCCTCTCTTTTTTCATCTTTATAATAGCCTAAACAATATATGGACAGGTGTAAAGTAGTCCTTAGTATTCACTATCTCCTCCCTTTCTCCAGGTTTTCTCTGCTCTTTCCCAGCATGAAACCTCTAGGTTCAGGTCTAATCATGTCCTCTTAGGAAACTAATCAGTTAAGGATTCCTCCATCTGTCGCCCCCCATGTCGCGGTGACCTCACAACCCCGGTCAGCTTTCCACCGCGTCTTAAGACTAGAGTAATATACCCTGCATATGCTTGATCTGCATTACCTCCTGTCTGTGTAAGGCTGGTTTCAAAGAGAGGTAGGGTCACAGAAGTGCTCTGCTATAGCAGGCTGCTGGAATAATGAGCCCAATAGTGCAGCTTTATTTTTTTTCTACTTGACATTTATTCAAGGGAAGGGGTCTGTATAAACTACCACTGTGCAAAGACCAATAATCCAGTGCCACAGTTTGTTACACCAAAAGCTCGGATTGCAGGACTACATACACAATATGTCATACCTGTTATAACTAGAATTGCCAAGAGACAAAACATCTATAGAACATTCTCTGATTTAAAATTAATTTTGAAGGGTAGGAACTCTCTAGCTGAGCTAAAATGAAATTGTGAGATGTTAGGAGATAGCAGTTAAGCATTACATTAGCAGTGCAGGTCTCTATAATTTTTTTTGCTTTATTTGTTCCTCAGATTAGATTCATTTCAATCAGATGACTTGTGTTTGACATGAATTTATGGAGCCAGCATTATGGCTGGTGAAAAAACATTTTCAGTACTTTCCAGATGCAACAATGCGTTCCACACTCTAAACAGAAAACAGAAATTATGCTATTTTATACTTTGAGATATTTTTCAGGCGCATTGTAGGACGTGAGGAAAAACTACACCAAATATCTATACTATTGGCATTTAAATATTTTATATATATATATTAGAGTTATATTTAGATGTTTCAAACTCTAAATGAAATGCCTGTCCATATCAGTCGTATTCATTATTTGAAACCCACCCTTACACCCTTATACTCTTAAAATGCATACTCATGCATTTTACAGCTGTGTTTACCCCAGGTGAAAGAGAGAGAGAGACTTAACGGTGAGCAGCGGAGCCATAAAATCCATTTGCAGGTTCCGCTTTTGCAGGTTCAGTGCTTTAATACGCTGTGAAAGGTCAGCTGTAAAAAAAAAAAAAGGCAGGATATCCAACAAAACCAAAATGCCCAAAAGCGGGTAAAAACAACACCGCCCAAATATGCATAGCAAGAGGTAGAGTACTGCTTTGTAAATCATGAGAAATACTGAAGCTCTATTTGCATTATTGCATTTTTGTATCTGCTGTATCTCAATACAGTATGTAAACTGTGTCATATTGTTTTGAATGTTTTATAAATTGATGACACCATAGGACTGCAAGTACAGAGTCTCCTGTAGTTTAGGCTTTGTCATTATTTTTACTTTACTTATACAGCTTTCCTGACCCTGTATTTCTCTGTCTCTCCCTGCAGAGGTATAGTGAGCTGGGCTTGTCCCCTCCTTCAGTCCAAGGCCTGATACAGAGGTGAGCAGACCAGCCAATGAGAATTGAGTATTCATGTATAAATTAATAAATAATACATCCATTTGCCACTCATTTCTTTATAATGATCAGTACAGCGTGATTCCCACCGCTGCACCGGGGGGAATGTTTTCCTTTAGCTCCATCCAGTGGGCCTCATGAATAATGAAAGGAGACTCATCTGTTTTTTCATCGGTTTAATGGATCAGGTCCAAGCAGTGGTCTCTTAACTGGGTGGCAACGGCTTTAGCTCTTCCTATTATTGGTTTGGTTTAAGGGCACAGGTACAAACACACACGCTGAATAAATGCATGCACTCACACTAGCTCACACACACACGCCTGTACACACACTGTGCAGACGCACCGCCAGAAACTTGAGCAACTTGTTTCTGGAAGTCCATTAATTTTTTTAGGGAGCCAAGCAACCAAAGGAAACTTGACTGAAATAATAACGGTCGACCAGTTTGTCACCACAGGAAACTTAGCCAGTTAGATTTTTGTACTCGCTTGTGAAAACAGTAAAAAAAAGAAAGAAAATGTATCATCAAAATGTATTCCTCCCACTGTACGGCTGATGAGAATGGATGAAGAGAAACTTGCAATTTGATAGTTATGACTGTTCCGTAATGATTACACTAACATAAATTCAAAACAAAATCAGCATAATAATATGATAGAATCAGGTAGATAGAATCATAATAGAATTGACAGACTGGGACCAGTTTCAAGTCATCATTAGTTTATTATCTTGGACCCCCTACAAGGTACTGTAGTGACCCAGTGACCCCGTTACTAGCAATGCATATTGCGCACAGTAACACACACACACACACACACACACACACAAATACATACAAGAATGCAGGCATATTCGGGACAATGTGCAAATTCAGAACTACACATAACCACTCACACACATGCAATATAGGTGTACTGTATCAGTGCACTGTATCAATTCCTTTGAATTTCTCAAAGGTTCTAGAAGTTGTGTTGATTAAATCGCAGCTAAGTACAACTGGGGGCAGAAATGAATTGTCCTGTGTGTTCCAGACAAGGCCATGGCTCTAGCTACCTGCCGCCAGGAGAGCCAGCAGGGCCTGGGGAGCAGCTCCAACCGGACAGCCTGTACTCCAGCAGGGGCCTCTACACCGACGAGCTGCCCTCCTCCGCCAGACCGCGACCAGTAGGGGGAACTACAGGTACAATACCAAACTGCGCAGCAAAGCACACACACACACACATAAACAGAAACATAGAAGGACATGGATTGGTTTTCACACCTAGCGATACTGTTATATTCACACTGTTGCCCATGGTCTGCATACGTCTTATTCACACTTCCACCTCCAACAGTCTCATTTAATGTAAAAGCAACATTTTCATATAAATACATGTCTGCATTTCTACTCTACTCTTCTATTTATGATTGATATAACATAACAGTGATTCAGCCTATGGTCAGCTCTGTTCCTCTGGTGCACATGGAGGGATGCATTTTACGTTTTCAGCAGCAGCAACAGAGGTATATTTGGAATAAACAGAAGAATAACTCAGTAGTTATTTTGACCAGTGATAGCCACTATGGCTGAACAGATAAACAAAAGGCCGGTAGCTACACAAACTCAAACTTCATCAACCAATCAAAAAAAAAAAAGACATTACAGTACTGGTGACACTGTTTGATTGCAAAGTGATCTCTAGGAAGTGCAGTGGAAAACACCACAGCAATCACCACTTAGCATGAAAAATGTGGCCAAAATCAAAAAACAAGAATCTCAACTCCCAAATGAAGTAACCAACTTAGTAATTATCTGTATACAGAGCGTTTCTCTGTGGATACAGAGAGTGTCTTAACCCAGAGCGCTCACCTCCACCCCATAAACCTGTCAAGCTGAAAGAGCCTTGTCTCTCTGCTGAATTATTAAAGGAGCTGGCGTGAGGCTGCTGCTGCTGTCATGTGACTTACACTAATAGAAATGGATTTTGGCATTTACCATATGGAGCGCAGCGCAGGAGAGACAGAGAGTGCATTTCAGACTGTAGAGATTGCATCAAAGTATATTAGGGGGCCTGCTGAGGATTGAGTGTCAGGTCGCTCTGATGTGATGTATTTGTGTGTGTGTGTGTGTGTGTGTGTGTGTGTGTGTGTGTGTGTGTGTGTGTGTGTGTACATGCGTTCTTGTATGTGCAGGTGCCCAGCTCCATCATCTAACACAGGTGGGCTTGTCCAGCCGGATCAACGGTTACCCAGCAGGGAGCAGGCCGTCCCCAGGCCAGAACGGAGGAGTCGGTTGGAACCACTACCATGACGACAACTTCTCCAGGGCGGGACCTGACCGAGACGCAGTGAGTCCAGCTCCTGAATCAGAGCTGTATATTTGTTGAGACTGAGGTCTTAGAAATGATTTCTATCTGTGTAAACTTGGTGAAATTTATAGATCCTTTGGCCCATTTCACCTCTCAAGTTCTCTCCATTCTTTGCATGTTCAGTTTTCTAACAGTCGTGCTGTTCTGATCATCTTTTCTAGTTCTTTCTCACTTTCTAGTTGTATCACTTGCCACTTGCAATCTGTTTTCCTTTCCCTTAAACTTTTTTCTTCCTTCTCTCCCTCTTTTCTTCTCCTTCTGTGTCTTCCCACCCTGCCTGGCCTCAGTTCCTGGACTATCCTGACTACTCGTCCTCTATCTTCCAGATGCCCAGGAGTGGTATCAGGGAGCCCTCGGCGCCCCCTGCCCACCTAGACACCCCCGGGCTGGGCTACCCGTCGGCCCCGGAGCCCCTGGATACCTCCCCTCCCACCCACTCCTCTGCCTCCCTGATCAAGGCCATCAGGGAGGAGCTGTTGCGGCTCTCCCAGAAACAGGCAGCTGTGCCCAGCTACCACAGCTGAAGCCTCCAGCCTCCGGCCTCCGGCCCTTAAAACCCCCCCAGCCACCAATCATGCCACTGACCCCGCCTGCCTGCTTCGCCTAACCTAACGATGCTTCCCATGGAAGTCCCTGAGCGTGTACAGGAGAGAGACAGTCCTGCTAAACTGAAATGAAGAGGTGGAGATTTCTAACTGAAGCGGTTAACCTTATATAAAACTGAGTGAACATGACAGGTTGGTTGATACAGTATTCCACGACTGCAGCGTTAATGGAACAGTATTATGGGACTGAGATTTTCTTTTGGTATAGCTTCTGGACCATTCAGAGAATACAGTATCTGATCAACTATTACAACTCAGAGACAGTCTTATGACACGAAGAACAATATGAAGAGTGTATGCTGGACCTTTGAGATGAGATGAGATGACATGAGCTGTCTGAGCTCACTGTCCCGGCCCTGCTTCTGTCTCTGCACTCCAGCGTGGACCAGGGCAAAATCTCTGCCAAATCCTGGCCACTACGGATCCACATTTTGGAGTTTTGTTTTATTATTTGAGGTCTTTTGCTGCATTTGCTTTCTTTTGATAACAGCGTCATTTGGACTTGGTGTGTGTGTAATAACTACCACTGGTTTCATTCTCATGCTGCCTTCACTACACTAATTCTAAACGGAAATACCTACTAAGAGACATGTCATTTTTGTAGGCTTTTTTGCAGTATTCACACCTGACATCAGAAAATGTTCTCATCAATAGTTTTCTTTCTTACATTACCAAACAGGTGTTTGCTGTTTTCGGGAACTTATTCCACCACTTCAGATACGTTTCTCTCTTTGTCATCATCAGGTGCTACTTTTTTTTTTCTGCCATGATGAGCCATGCTATGCCTTGACACTGTGATCCAGTTCACCTGACACAATCTACTGTACAAGCCTACAGTGAGGTCATAGTTCACAGCCAGCCAGCCAGCCAGCCAGTTCAGACAGTAGGCACAAAGGGGCGTACCATAGAGACTGTAATACTAATAAGCACTACCTATTTGTTCCTTAACCATTGCAGTAGCACAGTTAGTCTGAGTTGATATCTTTGCCCCCTTGACTTACATATTTGTTTGTTTGACATCCTGCGTTCCAGGCTTTATTCATGTTCAGTAGCTGCAGGAGGAGTAGACACAAAGGGAACCAATGGCCTTGAAATGATATTAATTTTCAAACATGACAAGGGGCAGTTGTTACAGATGCAGGCACAAATGTAAACAAGAGCGAATGGAAAAGTGTTATATATGTGAGAATTATTTACTTGACAATTAGAGTATACTGTATGTACTCAGTATTTGGTTGTAATTTGATGCACTGTATGCAGCTCAGGTCTTTCAAAGTGAGATTCCTAACGGTCACATCAATAAAATGAAAGTTTCATAGGTCATGTGGATGAACTGTTGTGTTAATGAGGGAAAGTCATTATTGTTCCCCGACAGAGACCAGGATGGGTGGTTTAACACTGATCTATCCAATATTGAATATGTATTGAATCATCATCTCTGTTCCATGCAGTATTGAAAGGTTGCTGTTACGTTTTTGCAGCACGTTAACACAGAAAGGAAAAAAAATGTACTGTATATTTATAGTTTACTACTATACTAGTCATGTGTTTTTTTACCTTGCCTCATGTTATTATGTTCTCCTTAAATGTGTCTTTGTCATCCCACTGGTTTGAAATCTTTGTAGGTTGCTTCTTTTGACATGACCCTCCCCCGACATATTGTGATGCTTTGGGGCCTGAAGTGATATTTTATTTAAATGAAATAAAAGAGCAAATTATGGATTTTGA
The DNA here is from genome assembly GCF_048128805.1 of Centroberyx gerrardi. Classification (NCBI taxonomy): domain Eukaryota; kingdom Metazoa; phylum Chordata; class Actinopteri; order Beryciformes; family Berycidae; genus Centroberyx; species Centroberyx gerrardi. The sequence goes on from NC_136000.1 coordinate 22,895,268, forward strand.
AAGCAGGGTTTGAAAACACATTTGTGGAGTGGCTACCAGTGTTATGAGGCGGATTCTGAGAACTAGTTTCCCTACGCAAGCACAAGCTAAACTCATTTGGCAATAAAATGAAACTAACTGCAGATGCTACCACTACATACGAGTTCCCCCTCTGCTCTCCATGTGCCTTTTGGACTCACCTGTACAGATTCCACACTACAGGAGATAGGTCATTAGGAATGAGTATGGACCCACCCTCCTGTGTGGGTGCTGTATGTCTGTCATGCATCCTGTCTCATACCATCCCACCTGACTAACAGGGTGTCTTCACCAGCCTGATTTACACCAACAACTGTGCTAAATAGTTACTAATATAGACAACATCAATGTTCAAATCTGGCTATTGTCTGTTGGTGCTTTTGGGAGGTGAAATAAAGTCAAATCTAAGCAATGGTGATCAAACAGTGACACTGTATGGAGTTTTCTGTGCTATATGCAGAGCGGCGGGTTTGTCGCCCGTTGTTCATTTCATCTCTGTGTTCTGTTTTCATGTTTTGTGTTCTCAATCTCACACTGTATGCCTCCATCTGCTGGTTCTGTACTGTAACAACAGCCCATCTGCTTCACTTCATCCTCTGTTGCTTTTTTTTTTTTTTCTCTTTTTAGTTCAATTCATGTCTGTCTTGTTTTTTTTTGTGACTTTTGTTGGCTGGCCCAACCTTGAGTTTGATCAGTATGTTGCATGTTTAATTATTGTTGTTGTATTTCTCACGTCTTGTTTGTTTTGCGCATGCTGTTCTTCCAAAATTCTTGAAATACAAATGAATCTGTCACTTGATGTGTCTTTGATTTTTACGTGCACAGCTGAAATCTGGATCAGATTTGAGGAGTAGACACTCTTTGTGAAAGTGCAGCTGTGCAGACTTTATTGACTGTTACATAGCATCAGAAGAGCTCACAATAGTACCAGCATGTTTTAATAAGCCTGTTTCCCCGAGGTGAGACTAACTTTTCTCAATTTGGGTGATGAAAACAGTTCAAGAATTCCTTATGTCATTCATCTAATAGCATCAGTAAAATGCGTTGTGTAACAACATGAGAGGTGTTACACCATCTCATACTTGGCATTGTACTTACCACTAGCAACCAGAGGGTGGCAGCACATTATAAGAAACCCAAATCCCCTCTACTCACAACAAAGGCTGCTCTCTTGTTGCAGGTGTCAAGAATGATTCTGAGTGGATGAGAGAAGGTTGTTTGTACGCACTTCACCTCTAATGGAGGAACTATTTTAATGTGTTGAATTAATGGAACGGAATAGGAATAATGAACATTACCCCCCAGGTATGGTTATGTAATGTGTAATCAGTGTGAAAACAGGGCTTGTGGGTGCTGCTGAGTTGACAAACAGGTTTGAATTATCTCGGTAGATACACAAAGGAAGAAGACTGATTCTGCTTTGATCAGTGGTGTTTTTCATATAAATTGGATATGGTGATACTTTTGTCATCTTAGTACTGGCTACAGCATACAAACTAAATGGAAACAAGCATGTGCACAAGAGTCAAACCCACGCTTTTACCGAGAAGCCAGGCAGCATTTACCCAGAGGAGATGAATGATTCGCCTCAGTTGTAGTTCACTTCGGTGTCAATCAATGTGATTGACTTCTAGCCTGTTTTGGGTTCAGACTTCCCCGTGTGGTCGAGGTGTCGTTCCTGGACAGGTATTGAGCCCTATCTCCTCCTGTCAGACACTTCCCCTCTAATCCCATCACAGGATCTAAAGCCACTGAGTGATGTAGCTAAAGACTCAGCAGACCTGAACGCAACTCTGCAAGTATCAATGCACCCACAGGCTCTAATAGTCAATAATAAGCATTCATGTTTTCACAGCGAATTTTGGTCCATATATAGCAGTAATATATGAGCAAACAAACTGCTATCCATTTGACAAAAAGACTGTGTTGACCCTAAGTGTTGACCTTTAACTCGATTGACCTCCTTTAACCTGAAAACTATTGACATCCAATCGCTTGATGACTTCAGCAACTGTTTTTCACCAACTCACACTAACTGATCCTCCTGGGCTGCAACTGTGCCAAGATGGCTGGACATAGCAGGTACTGATCTCTCTCTCTCTCTCTCTCTCTCTCTCTCTCTCTCTCTCTCCCTCCCTCTCTCCCAGGGTCTGATCTCCTGCCTCTCCTAAGCTCTTTAAGTCTGGTCTCTTCAAACCGCACCATGTTCCACTCTGGCGCTTGCGTCCATGCACAGGGGATTACACTGCTGCACTGCCACAGCTATAGATTGAATTCTACATAATCTTGACATGTTGGTCAGCGGCAGTGACCGGTAATATGATCCGTACGAAATCTCAGTGATCCTCTTTAATATCAGGTTTTCTCATCCCTCATATGAATCCTACTACTTTAATCTATGTCTTTTTTTTATTTGTCACAGCCTGCACCCACTAGAGCTTTGCAGTCCAAAGACTTTCTTCAGTTTTGATACATCTACATGTTTCCGTCTTCACACATGCATTTCTGGTTTTGATGGTCATGCATTCTCTGTCAGCCAAGGGGCTTTTGCAGCCTCAGTCCAATGTCTCTCCCTCTCTCTCTCTTTCTTTCTTTTCCCTTGCAGGATTTAGGAGTGTCCCGTCCTGTCCCGTCCCGTCCCGTCTGGCTGCCCCTGCACCTACAGCCTGGCCCCTGCTCCTTGTGGGGTCTGACATCCCGCCACCCCTCACCCCCCTCCCTCCCTCCCTCCCCACATTAATCCTGTCTGTGTGTTGTCCCGGCCCGGCCCGGCCTGGCCCAGCCCAGCGCGGGACAACAAGAGCACACCCAGGAGTTAATCTGGATCATGACGGTAATTACTGCCCTGGTGTCCTGCCTGTGTTGGGGTGGGGTGGGGTGGGGTGAGGAGGGCTGGGGTGGGGAGGGGGGGGGGGGGGGGGGGGGGTATTTGAGAGGAGTGGAAGAGGCTGGACAGCTCGGGAGAAAGCCGGTGCAATTGTCCGACCGAGGGAGGAGCCTGAATCCGCTAGGCAGCTCTACCCACTGACCTCCGAGAAAACTGGGAGGGAGGGAGGGAGGGAGGGAGGGAGGGAGGGAGGAGAGAAACAGAGAGAGAGAGAGAGCAGAGCAGATACAGGCATTAGCATACTGACTGAGTTCCAGCACTGCAGATCTCTCTGTCTTCTGCTGCTCTCGCTTTTTGCTCTGCGGGTGAAAGACAGAAAGACAGGAGGAGAAGAAGGAGGAGGAGGAGGAGGAGGAGGAGAAGTGTGAAAAAAATCCTCTGGCAGATGAGCCATTCAGACAGAGGAAAGGAGATAGCTGCCTTTTCACTGAGCCTGCCACACAATTCAGCTGTGTGAGTACACCGGTTTTGTTCTCTCAGCTTGTGTGTGATTGTACTGGGTGCTTGCTGTGTGTGTGTGTGTGTGTGTGTGTGTGTGTGTGTGTTGCTGTATGTGTGTGTTCAGTATGGCAGTGGCTCTAATGAGAGTCACGACTCAGGAATTTATGGATGCAATAGGGAGTGTGACATGTTTCTCAACTGGGAGGCAGTGTCATTCTGCACTTTGTTTTTGTAACCATGGTGTGTGTACACTTTATGTTTGTTTTATATGTGACTGTGTGTGACTGTATCCGTGTGTGTGCATGGGCTTGTTTGCAGTATAGGAGTGTGTATTGTGTATGTATGTACTGTATGTGTGTGTGTGTGTGCACTTGCTCACCACAGCACGTGTTGTTCCTCCAGACTATGTGGCAATGGCTTGTCTTGCCTGTGGCTTGATGACAGTGAATGAGCAGTGAAGTATTTTATGGAGGATGTTGGTTTGTGTGCAATTATGGCGTCCATCACAGCAGTAAACAGTGTTGCAGTGGTGTTGCCGTGGGAAGATGTGGTCCTCGCCCTCCTTGTTTACCAGCATGGCTTTTTTTTTTTTGTATTATGCAACAGTCTGCGTGCTGCGCTGTTACAGAGCGTCAGAGTTGCTGCCTGTGAATCAATGGCAGCAGTACAGGTTGGCTAACAGAGACACTGCAGCAGCCGCTGCTGCAGTGTCTCTGTTATATGGGGTCTCTGTTATATGGGGTCTCTGTTATATGGGGTCTCTGTTATATGGGGTCTCTGCTATATGGGGTCTCTGCTATATGGGGTCTCTGCTATATGGGGTCTCTGCTATATGGGGTCTCTGTTATATGGGGTCTCTGCTATATGGGGTCTCTGTTATATGGGGTCTCTGTTATATGGGGTCTCTGCTATATGGGTTCCACAACTCACACTGCTGTCACCTATAGGGATGTCACTGTCTTCACTTTGCCTCACTGGTACCAGGAGTGTGGATGGGAATGCAGCGGTGTGCTGTTTGCTGTGGGAACAAGAGGACACACACACACACACACACACACACACAATCCCGCCCTCGAAATTCCATTGCGGCTCGCCGTTTACCCCGACTTGTCATTCCAAAGCAAAAGCGACGTCATCCAACCCATTCCCACCCCATCTCTTCTTCTTCTTCTTCTTCACTCCTCTGGACCCCAGATCCAGCCGTGATGTCACCGCACCCTCCCCCCCCTCCCCTCCCCTCCTCCTCATCTCTCCCCTGCTCCCTGTCCGTCGCCCACCCCCCCAGCGCAGGTTATCTCTGCTCTGTAATTGGGTCATTTTCTCATTCCTCCGCCGGCGTCAGCCAGAGGATGAAAGGTGGGCGGGGGGTGGGAAGTTATGAGAGGTTGATTTTTCGGAGCTAATCTGAGTGGAGTAATTGGTTAGAGGTGCAGAAACGAAAGGCTCAGAAGGCCGCACGTATTGCAGGGTAACACACATGTGCCTGCCATGTATGCACACACACACACACACACACACACACACACGCAAACTTGACACGATAGAGGAGAAGCACGGACCTCCAGCATTGTCTGTTTTCACAACAGATGGATAGGCAGTGGGAGAGAGGAGGAGTGAAGGTTAGGGAAGGGTAGAGAAATAAAATGATGGTTTTTTTTGCCAAAGGCTAGAGCTGCTCCACTTACTGCTGTATGACACAGAACAATATTTTCTACTAGGTTAGAAGTATAACCTAGTTGCTATAATTACACTGTGTCATGTCAGGTAACTTGCATATTCCAACTTGTTCGCTGGTGGAAGAGCGCTGTCCTCAAGGTCACAGTGCAGGTTATCTCTCTCTCTCTCTCTCTCTCTCTCTCTCTCTCTCTCTCTCTCTCCCCACTAGGCTCTTACTGTATCAGAGGACAGAGTGTGATATTGTGCTGTGCTGTGCTGTGCTGTGCTGTGAGTAGGAGGCAGCTCTCATGTGATGTTCAAGGGGGAGGTGAATAGCTGTCATTCATAAGAGCCGCCCGCTTGCTCGGCAGCTGCCCTCTGCTCCGGCTCCGGACACTGATCCCGCCTGTCAGCTGCCGCCGCTCTTCTTCTTCTGCAGTCAAAATGTTGTCCCCCCTCGATCAGAGAGGTTAAGACTTTAGACGTGTGACCGTTCGTACACGTTATGCTTGATGAAAAAGCAATGAGTTAAGATTGAGGGGGTGAGGGGGTAGAAGGGTATGCCTCTTCCTTGTTGATATAATGAAATGTATAACATCCCACTTAGATTCATATAATTCACAGTAATTGCATGGAATTTAATGTCCAAGTGCAAGGGAGTCGGTTTTCCGTGTTTTTCAGCCCTTTTTCTCCAGTACACCTGTGTAAAGATGTTTGTTGAGTGTGAAAAGGACTTTTTATCTATAGCAGTGCAGGTTTAGGGAAGAAATATATATATATCGGATATCGATAAATGATGTGAATGGGACAATTATTCCCACACAATGCATTCAGTAGTTTCAATCTTGTAAACAGATTGTGTAGAATGTAAACAGATAGTCGTTCTTGCTCATCCCAGCCCAAAAGTTTCCTTCAACTCAAACTGGAACGGTATATAGGTGATGTGCAGTGGCAGAAGTGTTTTGTTAAACTTGACGAAGCTATACTCCATGCCACCGCTGATCCGCTGACAGCATTAATCCCTGGTGGCAGACTCTGCCTCTCTCTCCTGCTCTGCTGTCCTGCAAACCAGGGATGCTGGATGTTTTCAGGACAGTCAGCAGCAGCAGCAGCAGCAGAATGCAGCCCAGGCAGGAGCGGACACACAACTGGTCATGTGAGTGTGTACATGAGAGTTTCAGTGTGTACAGTGGAAGCCATTGTAGAAGCCGCTCCTGCCTCTATCCATACTAGAGCTGCAACGATTAATCGATTAATCGATTAGTTGTCAACTATTAAATTAATCGCCAACTATTTTGATAATCGATTAATCGGTTTGAGTAATTTTTTAAGAAAAATAAGTCAAAATTCTCTGATTCCAGCTTCTTAAATGTGAATATTTTCTGGTTTATTTACTCCTCTATGACAGTAAAGTGAATATCTTTGGGTTGTGGACAAAACAAGACATTTGAGGACGTCATCTTGGGCTTTGGGAAACACTGATTGACATTTTTCACCATTTTCTGACATTTTATAGACCAAACAACTAATCGATTAATTGAGAAAATAATCGACAGATTAATCGACAATGAAAATAATCGTTAGTTGCAGCCCTAATCCATACATTTAGTTTTCCAAACAATTCATCTTGGAAGTGTCCGCTAGTGTAACAGCAATGCAGTAATCATCTGCAAGTAGGTGTCAGGACAGAGGGAGTGTGTGTGTGTGTGTGTGTGTGTGTGTGTGTGTGTGTGTGTGTTGCACACACATGTCCATTCATGTGTGTTTTTGTATGCATGTACAGCATATAATGCTTGTACATCTTTTTTTACAAATCCAGTACAATTAGTGGAGCTTCAACACTGATGTTTTGCCTGTAAACTCTTCGGACGATAATCAGCAGATAATCCTGTTAAGCTATTGTTTCTCTAATGACTTTGTTTTGGTCAGCAGATGGAAGCTGTAGGGGGTATTTTGGGCTGGCTGTACAAAAACAGTCATGTGGATCAATGCTGACCGCAGAAGTAACCTGCGCAGTATTGTTATCACATTAAAAAGAAAAAGGAATTATTAACATTACATGATTTAAAATGTCAGATTGTTAGCCTCAAAGCCCAAACAAAGAGGATTGTGTAATTTGCTTCTAACTTGTGCAACTATGGGAAATGCTTTTTTATTGCTGTTACATAAAGTATCATTACTCTGTTCCCTAGACTTACTGTGGACAGGCTATGACCAAACATTGCTCCATAAATAATCTCACAACTACTGGGTCTGTATCTGGTGGAAGCTATCTGTGGAAAACCACACAGCCCACAACAGTTTGGGCAACATTGTCCTGAATATTGCTGGGAGTCAGTTTGAACAATGGTTAGAGGCATTCTCAGCAACTCTGCTTTCTTTCTTTCTTTCTTTCTTTCTTTCTCTCTCTCTCTCTCTCTCTCTCTCTCTCTCTTTCTCTCTCTCTCTCTCTCTCAGAACAAAACCATAAAACAATGCAATAGCAATAATAACAACCGGGAACATGGAAAACAAACAAATAAAAATACAATATTAAAAGAGACATATGTGGGAAACAAACAAACGAACAAACAAACAAACTGACTTGTCAGTCTCATTGCCCCTCCTTGTTGTCTCCTTTTGTCTCTCTCTCAAATTCAAATTCAAATTTAAATGTGCTTTATTGGCATGACAGGACAGAAACCTATGTTACCAAAGCAATATAGTATTTCAAATGAGGTAAGATTGCAACATTGACTGATAATTAATTATGAATAAACAGTAATATAACAAAATATAACAAATATCAATAATCATATTAACAATATAATCAAAAGCTATTCAATAACATTATCAGTTCAGGTCAATTCTACAGTAAATTCAATTGACAGCAATGTTGGAGTTTTTGAAGAGTAAATAGACAGAAATAGAAAAGGAAAGGAGGGTAAATCTGTAACAACACTTTTTCATCATTTATATTTTCTCACGCAGATGATGACATTTACTAACAAACTGAGCTGCTAGTTCTACAGTGTTTGCATTTTCCCCAATAAATCCTATAGCTTTATTCTCTCTGTAAATACAGAGAAAGTTTGAATCTTCAGCATAATACTTGATAGTTGTAAATCTCTGACTCTCTTATATTTTTCACAGTAAAGCAGGAAATCTCTGTTTCTATCTCTCCTGATTGGCAATGGCAGCATATTCTATTTTCTCTGTCCAGCCATCCATAATAATGGATAATCCAGAATTTACAGGTTGATATTCTCTTTGTAGGTCATCATAACATTTCAACTCATTGTGTTGTTTAATTTCTTTTTGCCAATTGCAGATATTGTCAATTTTAAAATTGGGTTCAATTAGTTTTTAATATTGTTCTCTGGGTGGAGTCTGTGTCCACATTATTCTCCAGGGCCAGTTGATGTAAGGGGTCACTTTCTGGGCAGGAACCCAGGAATGCTCTCTCTCTCTCTCTCTCTCTCTCTCTCTCTCTCTCTCTCTCTCTCTCTCTCTGTCTCTCACTCTCTCTCTCTCTCTCTCTCTCTCTCTCTCTCTCTCTCTCTCTCTCTCTCCCCCCCTCTCTCTCTCCCTCTCCCTATTTTTCCTTTCTCCAGACAACTTGCTACCCATTATAAACAAAGCACTAGCCACAACACTCCACTGTAATAAAGAGCTGGGGATCTCAGTCAAGTTTCATTACCCTCAGGCTCTGTGGGAAAGTGCAGATGCTGAACTAGATTTGCTTTACATGCACAGTATGTAAAAATTCCATCCAGCTGAACAATTTGTTGTTGGCTTCCATATTCCTCCTGAGCTGAGAGTTGGAGTTCAGTTCAGAGCATTAAGCTCATCAGCAGACATCAGCACAATGTGGGCTGCTGTGCTCAGCAGGTCTACAAAGAAACCAAAAAAAAGAAGAGAAAACGATAAGAGAGAATTGAACGGTGTCTCTCAGATCATTGTCAGTCTGTGTGTTTATCTACCTGGACTGAGCTGTGTTTTGGACTCGGATCCATCATGGGGAGAGATTACAGCGGTCTCTATGGGTCGGTGCCTATCTCCTTTCCCTGCAGCTCACGTCCAACACTTCTCCTTTTAGTGTTTGGCTGATGCCGCTGACCTCGTCTCACCCTCTTCTCCTGCTTTGTTGTGTGAAACAGCACAATTCCAATTTGACTCGGGGATATGAGGCCCTTTTGAAATCTCAAACCAACGCTGATGCCAGTCTTATTGAGTTACTTTCTGGCATCTGGCAGCCGCGGTGACATTTTTTAGCCAACATCAACCGGAGTTGCGGTCAAGACCACCTCGGTCGAGTTAACAGCCGCGGCACTTGCGCTCAAGGAAAACACCATATTGGTCACACTCCAAACAGAACTGTATGAAAATCCATATCAAATTAAACAGAAAATAAACACATCGCTTCTATGCATTGATTTACGGTTCCTTTTGCTGTAGTATTTATTCACCCTGTAAACAGATTTCTTCACAAATTACAAACGTCCATGAACTCCTTCTGCTGGGAGAAACTTTTAATGACGGGACCCAAACTCAGTCGTGACCCTTGTTAGACGTCTAAGAGAGCTTGCACATTTACCCTTGAGCACTGGTGGCTGTTGTGAGCAGACTGGGAGTGAATGGCATGAGCATCTGCAGCATTCTCAGAAGTCTTGTAGGAATTGACACTTACTTGTTAAGGAGATGCAGAAGGAGAGCGAGACCCTTATATGTTACATACAGTAGTCTGCGATCAAGGGCAAGAAAGGATGTGTTATGTATTAGTCTAACCATTGTAAAAGAAAGGAAATGGTGAGAAACCGACACGACAGTTTGCCCTTTTAGAAGAAGAATAGTCTGACCTTTTCTCATGCACGTATGTTCGGCGTACCGCACGGGGAACATATGGGCACCATATGATGATCTGATTACACTATTGACTCCCGTATCTGGTTTCTGCTTAGATGCAATGTCCAAGTTCCATAGATACGTTTTTTGACATGACACCCAACAAGAAGGATGACACACTCAAGCAAAAACCATTAACCGTGACTGAGTTTATGCAACGCCTCACGTGAGAATGAGTGCCCATAGCAGCAAACAAACTCAAAGTCAACAAAGACAACAGACACCATGCACTGCTAGTTAGGGTTTTTTTTTCTCCAAGGCTGCGGTGTCTAATGGACAAAGACACATCTGTTGTCGTTTAGATCGCAGCCGTGACTGTTGTGGTATTTTGCATTATTTGTCTTGGGGAAAGACGGTTCCAATAGATCTCCCTCTCGTCAGATGTGTTGTCTACTGCCCACTTGTCCTTTGTGCACGCCTCTGCACCCTAACCTGTTTCAGATGTGGGTGAGTACTGATGAGAGGAAGGGCAGAGTGCAGCACATAGTTTAAAGAATACACAGTGTTTTTTGGAGACTGGCCCATTGGTCAGTGGAGGCTAGCCTACCTGTTAAGAGAACATAGAGAAAATAATCCATGTGTCCCTGGTAAATCGTTGGCTCCAGTGCTCCATGCTAACACTTTAGCATACATTATGTTGAGTGATAGTAGGCGACTAGCATTATCTCAAAAGTGAGAAAATGAAAACTTGTGGCAACTTGAAGTCTAAATTGTAAGTCATCTTGAATGATATGTGGCCAAGTCTGGCAATTTTGTGTAGGCGATTGGTAAAATTTACATGAAATATGATACAAAAGTAATATACTGTTTTGAACTGCCAGGAACTACTTTACCTGTTTACACAGGGGGTGAAGGTGGAGGGCAATGTGTAGACTGTGTATGGCTAAAAATCACTACTCAGTGGATGAATACGTGGTTGTTCATCTGAAATAGTTCCAAAATAAACCTGGCTACATCAGCTATATTGAGTTAAGGATATCTCAAATTGAATTTAAGATTTATACAGGCCATATAATAAGAACCACTGACAGCTTTTTATTACTAAAAGAGTCTTCTTACTTTGGATAATGCTAGTCAGCTACTATCACTCACATACTGTATGTTAAAGTGTTAGCATGGAGCACCAGAGCAAATGATCTACCAGGGACACATGGATTATTTTGTCTATGTTCTCATCACTTAACGGGTTTGTTGACCACAAAGCAATCTCCTAAAAACTCGGTGTATTCCTTTAAAAGAACATGATAAAATATGTATATAATTAAATGTGGTGAGGAGTGGGCTTCTCTCTCGCTTTCTCTCTTATTCTCACTCTGTAAGCATTTGTGACTGTGTGTGTGTGTACTTGTCTGTGTGTGCGCATATGCATCACTATGTGCATGTACTATATGTGAGTCCAGGTGAGCGTGTGTGTGTGTGTGTGTGTGTGTCTGTGTGCCCATGCTCATGTCTTTATGAGTGAGTGAGTGGACTGTTTGTGTTTGTGAATGTGTGAAGTAGGTCAGCAGGGAGTAAAGGACTAAAGATCAGAGGCTTAGAGGGCAGAGAGGCCGAAAACAGGATGTGCCAGTGTTGCACTTTGAGAGGAGATGAAGGGGGGTGGGGGTGGGGGGGGGTGGGGGGGTGGTAGGAGTGGCTTACACACCTCGACACATACACAGGCCCGAGGGGAGCAGATGTGTATGTGTATAAATGGGGTGTTGGCATGAGGTCAGACATGGGGTTAGACATTCATAAATAGACGCAACACACATTCGGACATACAACTCACACACACACACATGCATAGAGAGGGGCTAGTAGGTGGTGCAGTGAGTCCAGACTGGACTGATCCCAGCTCTTCAGTGCAGCTGTCTGCCCGGGTTCTCTTCCCCAATCCCACCGGGATCAACTGTCGGACAGGCGGGGTGTCAGTTACACAACACCCAGAGTCACCCCACAACGCCCTACGAGGGGTTCCTCACGCAAACACACTTTCAGCAACACTCAATACTCTGACACATATCACTGGTGCTCATACACGCCACTGAGGGAGCTGGATGAGAAGCAACAAACAATAATATGAGGGGTTTTCACATAATCACACTTTTAATAATATCAGCACACACACTTGACAATCGGCGAGACCTGTAAAAAATGAGAGCATGCGAGAGAAAGAGAGAGAGAGAGAGAGAGAGAGTTAGACTGAGGGAGCTTGAGTCACCACATAACTATAAAAGTCACGTAAGTAGGCTGCCCAGGCTGATGTCCTCCAACACAAAACCAGTGACCAGGAACTTCGGAGTGAGTTTTGAAAGTGACCAGACTTTTAAACAGCAAGTAAAGAGGCCAGTGGAGTCCTGCTGCCTAAAATAAAGTTGTTTTCGTCCTCATTATGCTCATCTATGCTTTTATCCAAAGCTATTTTTCAGATCAAAGATAAGAGTTAGTGTTTTCATAAAGCTCTTGTTGGTCTGCGAATGCAAAATGATTAACACTGCTATTACTATTGCTCGCCAATATCTACAAATATTCGGCCTTATAATAAAATGTCTTATTCCAATAAATAAATTATTATTTTTGATACTGGCAGACGGTTGTGAGATGACTGATCATTCACTTTTCATGTTTTGGACTGGGCCATTTCATCACAACAGTACTAAACATAACATGCTAACAGTACTAAATGTCAAAGTGGACTAGTGGACTTCGGTATGAGCTTGGCAGGAGCGGAGGTGTTGCGGGAATGTAGACGGCGATTTGAAGAGTCCCAGCGCTGGATTAGAGGAAGTCAGTGTGACAGGACGGGGATTCCAGCTGGCCTCTCATGCAGGTTCAGCCCCTAGAGGCTCAGCAGGAATAACGTTCATGCCATTTTTCATATTTCACATCTCTATACTTGAACCAGTTGAACTCTCTGTACCACATGGACTGTGGGATCTTCTTCGCCCTGGATGTGTTCTGTGCAGTGTCTTATTCAGTGTGGCTGGGTGTGGCTGGAGTGTGTCTTATTCTTGCCTTCAGCAGATTTTCCCTCAGCAGGGGGAGAGCGGGTTCAGCTCAGGCCACTGCATCAGGCTGTCTGCAGTACCACCGTTTGTCACCTGCTTGTCCCACATCAGTCCTTAAATCTTAACTGGCTGTCTCACTAACTGACTGACTGACTCACTGGATCTCTATTTTTTGTGTCTGTCTGAAGGTCAGAGAGGCAGAAGAGACGTGGAATTATAAATTACGCTGTAGCGAGACCCATGCAGCCGCAGTGCCCGTAAAAACAGCCGCACAGAGACGAGCTGCTGACAGGGGCGCTGTCCGAGAGCGCACGGTTACCACGGTAACCCCGTTAAATCACACCGCAACGGGCTGACTGCGGGCCTTGAAGTCGCCCAGCCCGCTGCTCCACACCCTCACTGGATGAGAAAATTACGGGATGCCTGCTCCGGCTGAGACGAGTGTTGTTCTTTTGGGTGACATCCAGCTTGTATACAAGACGCAGGCACTGTAATTATGCTCTCGTGCATTTAATCCAGCTGCGCGCCAGTGTCGCCTCAGTTTGATAGTTAAAGTACAGTAAGTTATAGCACATACTTCAACCGGAAAGGCAAAGCTGTTATGTCATTTGGTTTCTCCGTGGACTGACGCTTACAGTGGATGCTGGAATGACTCACTCTCTTACAAAAGGTATAGTTTTCTTGAGGAGTTATAATAACAGCCGTTCCCTTCCTCGCTCTCAATGATGTGGTTCGCTGAGGAGAGGGGGAACGAGGGAGAGAAAACAAAGACATGAGGTCACAGATCAGAGCTGATGTCATGACGAGCGCTGTGAGCCAAACATGATTCAGACACACACACACACACACACACACACAGACACACATATCTTCAAGGGCTCATAAAACCTCAACCCTTGCTCCAGCTGAAACTCACAGCCTGGGGATATGACTAGCAAGGTCTTGCTTATGTACACATGCATGTATATATACACATACCGACATGCAAGTACTGTATATACTGTACACATGCACACACATGCAACTGTGCAGCCACAAGCTGGGTTAACTGCTATTTTGAGATGAAACCATTCCATTTTGTTTCAATATGGAAAAGCAATAGAAACATGTTCTAAATGAATACCACTGGTACAGTAGACTCATGTGTCTCTGTGAATTGGCCCGGTGATGCCAGAGAGGCTTTTAAATAAGGCACAATTATACATCTTTCTGCATAGACCGGGACAAGTTTCGATTTTTCCATCAGCATGCAACTGCTTAGTTGTTCATTTGTGTCAGATTGCACTGCCAGATTTTGTGTGATTTTGGCCGGTCTGCCTGACTGAGGCTAAACCCTGGCTCTGTCCGTGAGGTTCTCCTATGAAGGGTTTCATTCCAAAGCGCTACACAGTACATATACTGTACATCCTTATACTCTGGATCTGTTACTGCCTGAAATTCATCAGTCGGTATTTCAAAATCATAGACGAGTCAATCCTCAAAGATAATATTTCAAGATGACTCAGAACTATAATTATAACCCATAATGTGCTTTATTTTCAAGCCAACAATCATTTTGTAAATCATGTTTTTCAAACTTAATTTCAAATTAGGATATCTCGTTTTGGAATGAAACTGTTTTTCCACTTCTTCTTCTTCTTCTTTTTTTATTTATCATTTGTCCACCATATGGAAAGTAGTCTGATTCGAAGCACTGGCCTGCACACAGTTACAGCTAAATGCTTGTATCAGAATATAGCTAGCAGATGACTGAACATTAACAGCAATACAAGATGTCTCTATGAATCCTCCATTGAAGAATCCCCTGATTTAAAGGGAGTAGTGGGCAAGTTGAAGATAATCAGCATGATCAGCACACACTGAAGAGAGTGGGAGCTTCTCAGGCTCTTGAAATGTTTCGTGAAAGCAGCCTGACACGAGCGCGGATGATTTCTACGAGGATTTCATGATGTTTGTCTCAGAGCCTCAGTGAGCCGTGGCCAGTGTTTGTGTAGCCTGGCACGTCGGAGCGATCCGAATGTGTCAGAGGCCCCGGCAGATCAAAGCCTCAGTGTTGTTTCATACCTTCGTGCCTCATGAAGAGCCAAGTCTGCAGAGCCTCAGCGGGCCGAGATGAAGAGCGGACATGACACACACCGTACAAGGCCTCTTCGGCGTGAGGTCATACCTCAGCGCCGGGATTATCAGAATAGCTGGACTCTGACGTGACTTTCTTTTCTCTTTCAGTGTAATTGAAAGTCTGCACTCTCCGCGGATCTGTTTTTCATTTTACAATTAGAAGCATTTGGCATTTGGTTCACAGTGGTGTTCATTTTGCTCGCATAGCTTCTCGGCTGCATAAAGGATCCATGCGTGACAAGTTTACAGGACCTCTCAGCTCTAAACAAGACTATACTGTAATCCTGCCGCACATGTTTTGCAGCCAAAATGCAGATTTTTAAGTAATGATTTGTCTTGATTCCAAACATGTTTTCCAACCTATGAACAAGCTTTATACACACTGAACGGAGTGTTTGTGGATGTGTCAGCGGTCTTGAATACAGGCTTCAAAATCCCATGCAGTGCTTATGATCGAGAGAGAAATCTTGGCATCCGATTCCTTTACAAGAACTCTCAATAGCAATTTCACACTTGTTGCCCACTTAGACTTAGTTATTTGAAATTGGACATTCCACCCTTTTGATTGGATGAACCTTTGTTTGTGATCCAGCAGGTATTCTAATTTAACATCCACGCCTCTCACACCTTAGATATCCTTCTAGTAGAATCAGTTAAAGTGGTAATCCACGAGTTCCCCTTATTTTTTTTTATTTTGGCTACATCTTTGGTGATAAGCGGTCATTGCTGTGGTGTTTTTGCACTGCAATTCCCAGAGATCACTTGTCAATCACACAGTGTCACCATTACTGTGATGAAGTTTCTGTAGGTATACTGGTCCTTTTTTGTCTGTTCAGTCCCGGTGGCCATGGTAACCGGCCAGTTCTTCTCTCAGAGATAAGAGAACGGTGCTATATCGCTGTCGTTCAGGCCTACATGACCCTGTCAGATGTTGGTACAGTAGGTGATAAGGGCAATGACTTAATGTAGGATTCAAAAGAGATGTCAGGAGAGCTTAGAGCCTTAGAGCTTGTTAGATCCAGATCTATGGTAGCAATAGAAGCTGCAAACTCACAATATAAGAGCTGGCAGTGGGCTGACTAAAGCACTCTCGCTGTCAGAGCGTCTTGTCAAGGAGTGACAAAGCAGAGCAAAGCGCAGAACAAAAGCACTTCTGTTCCGTTACAAGATAAAGAATTCAATTACTCCTTCTCCCTTTGATACGATTTCTGTTGCAGTCCGCCGCTCCATGTAATGTTTATTCAACACATGGTTTGTGTGGATAATGCTTCTCCTCTGATTCTGTGATTGCCGTGTTTGTTTTATGTGATCGTGGGTGGTATAGTGGCGACAGTAGCTGGCGCTCAGTGTGTGTGTGTGTGTGTGTGTGTGTGTGTAACGTCAGTGTGTGTATATTCCTCGGTATGCCAGTAGAGTCCACAGCACAGCACATTGCGCAGCGCTATGTACAATAACTGACACCAAATGACACAATGCAGCTCATTGGTCTGTGTGTGTGTGTGTGTGTGTGTGTGTGTGTCCAGAGGTGGGGACAGGCTAGAGAGATGAGCTCCCTGTTCCCCCAGCCTTTGTCTCCCAGTCGTTCTTTGAAAGCGCTCTTTGTGCCAGGCCGAGATCACATGTCACAATATTTGAACAGCTGCAGACGATAGTTGTGTGTTTGTTCTTCTCCATCAGCACAGAGGGCAGAGATCTGGTCCGATAAGATGGAGTGTGAGAATTTGGAGAGGTGAGCGGTGGTGGGAGATATATGTGTGTGTGTGTGTGTGTGTGAGAGAGAAAGAGAAAGAGAGAGAGAGAGAGAGAGAGAGAGAGAGAGAGAGAGAGAGAGAGGGCAAGATGAGGTTTAGGGATCTATATCCGTCTTCTCTTCCTTTACTGATATGCAATCCAGAAGTCAACATTGTCGTCCTTGTATCATCTGTACATTACAGCACATTACACTACAACCCAGTACATTAAGTACACTACAGTACTGCTGTTACATAGTACTGTACATTCCAGTACTCACAAATATACCACCGATAAAGATTTGCCACTGTATGGACTGATAAGCGTCCTAGATTTATTTCAACAGAGATGCCTAAGAAAGTGGCCCTTAATGTAGAACTCATGTCCAGTTGGATAAAGATCGATTTGTTGCCATTAGACACCAGTATTGGATTGTGTTAGAAACCCTGTTTGGAGATTCACTGACAGCTCCATCCAGGCTGTCACTTCACACTAACTCCATTAACCTTAACCTGTCAATATTAGCGCTAGCTGTGTGATGTATATACTTCTACTCACTATATAGCCTGCTGTATTCTTCTTTTTTTTCTTTTAGTGGAGCACAAATCTATCAGAAATAGTATTAACATGTGTTTCACACTACACAGTAATATATAATGTGGTGGTAGTGGTGTTGGTTCAATGGTAGGGATACAATCTATTACCTAGGCAGAGAGACGTTGCCTTTCATGCTATCCACTTGCTTTAGATTTTAAATAACTCTCCGCCTGCAGCCACCCACATCTTGCAGACATGTCCTGTTGTGTTATTGACTCTCAGACACTGACTCACCGCCTGAGGGCTGGCAGCAGGAGGCTGCCGCGGACGAGCAGGACAGAGGGAACTGAGAGGGAAAATCATCAACCTGAAGGACTACAGGAGCCAAGTCAAGCATGTTAATGTAGAACAGCTGATTTAGAGGCAGTTTTGTCTGATGATCAAGGGGAATTGTAGATTATAGGAATTACAGGGACTGCTAAATGTAGCTACTGTTTAGAGATAAATGCATTCATCCCAGTCCCTTGTAAGCTACAAGACAGGGGCTGCTATTGTGGTAGTAGAGGGGGCCTCTACAACAACAGCAAACATCATTGATAGTGGTGGATGTATGTGTGTGCGTATGTGTGTGTCAGAGAGAGAGAGAGAGAGAGAGAGAGAGAGAGAGAGAGAGAGAGAGAGAGAGAGAGAGAGAGAGAGAGAGGAGAGTTTGTGTGCTGGGGTATTAGGTGTGCATGAAAGTGTGTGTGCCTGTGCATGTGAGTCCATGTGTGTCTCACTGACACTGGATGTTAAGACAGAGGAGCATTTGGTTTCTGTCCTTGGGCTGTTTGGGCGCAGGCTGTTTCTGAAAGCTGCTGAGCGTGACTGTCATGGCCACCGTGTGTCAAGTTCAAAAATCGACCGAAACCATGACCTCAGTCTGTTGGGGAATTACTAAGTCAACATTTGCCAATATGAGATGTAATTGAAATGCGAAATGGGAACGTGAGAGAAAGCCTTGATGTTAAACCAACAGCGCAGTCTGGCTCATGTCAAGTCAAGGTCAAGCATTTCTCGTATTTGATGCAATATCAAAATACCACTTCAGCTCAGCTACTGTTGCGTTATGTGATAAGCTGAAGGTTTGCGGTTGCAGATGGACCAAATCTTATTGCAGACCTCACTGCAGATCTCTGTACTTGCACAGTGATTTGGACTGAGCTTTGAGGTCGCGGTGTAAACTGCTGCTGAGCTCTGCATCGTCTCTGTGGCTGTAATGAAAAAGCTTTGCCCAGGATCGTGTTTACTGACTGCTGATTGCAGCAAGCACTCGCTGGCGGGGGAATAGCTGCATCGGGCTTATGAGAATACTGCATTTTCATAGCCGCTCCGGAAAGAGAGGGGAAGGGAGCGAGGGAGGGAGGGAGGAGAGTGGATGGAAAAGGGGGCGATCCTGGGGAGATACAGAGAGAGAGAGAGAGAGAGAGAGAGGACAACTTGGCAGTGGAGAGCGCAATTAAAATTCTGGTCTCATACAGTGTTTGTTGGTAGTTTGTGTGATAAGGGGAACAGCTCCACTTCGTCTCTGCAAAGCTTGGCAGGTAACATCGTGTCACTCATAACGCTTGACAGAGCAATCCGCAGAAAAATATGTCTTACTTATGAATCATAGAAATTTCCCTGGAGAAAAGCACGTGAGATTGAATGTCATAAGTGTTACTATTACATAACTATACCCATGACATGTGCAGCCTAGAATAAATCCATTATCATAACTAATGAGCTTGACTAATGAAGTTAAAGTACAGCTCATGTAGGTTGGCTGGGTTTCCATTTAGATAGGATTGTGATTTTCACTGGGCTCTTTGCTGCAGATAACGCATGACCCAGAGAACTGAAGCGAACCATCAAGTCAACATTCATACTGTGTACAACATAACCTACCGGTACAGTGTAATGCTGCTTATTAGACCACCTAATGCCGTGGATTTGGATGTAATTATCCATCTCCATGCTCTGTTGTGTCTGGCCTGCTTTTACTCTGCCAAGGTATTAACTTTGGTATAGCGGGCTTGATTGTTGATCCTATTACATTAAGATTAAGTTATATGAAGATTAGTCTGAGGTAGGAGCAAATAGTATGAGTACAGTAGGAAGTCTGACTCAGCTTCAGCATACTTTTCCAGCAATTAGATTGGATGGTTATCTGTCGGAGGTGCCTACCAGACGGGGCTCTTTGGCACATTATCTACACAAAATGCAGGACAAATGCTTTCACTCCATCTTACTGCTTTTTCCCTTGCATCACCTGCACGTATGTGAGAAGACGCCATGTGCTGTAGAACCAGAAAAATGTGTTTGTCAAGTGTGTTTGTATGTGTGTACATTATGAGAGAGAGAGACAGAGAGACAGGTCTTAACACAGACTGAAACTCCAAACTTTGCTTTAAAACCCCAAAGTTAGTGGCAGCATTGTTGCTTTGTGTCAGAATATTTTATATGTTTCTATACTGTCTGAGTTCTTCACAGTGTTCTGTCTATGTGTGTGTGAGAGTAGGTGGGTGTGCATGAGCGTATACATGTATGTGTGCGTATGTAGATGTGTATGTGTACTGTATGTGTGTGTATAGTGCAGTCTCCATGAAGTTGCGCTCCCCTCCCACCCAGAAATGTGACATCCTTGGCAATATCTCTGGATTCTCATATTGGCCAGGAGGGGAAGGAGATCTGGTTGCCATGGTGACTGATCATGTTTAAAGCCCTGTTCGTGCCAGTCGGAGGGGAAGTGCAGTGATCTGAGGCAGACTGCCAGCCAGGGATTGGTTAGTTAGGACAGGTCCTTGAAACACTGTGTGCACGAAACCTGGCTTAAATTTCTATAACACAAAGGACAAATTCAGACACACACAGACCAGAATGGCTGAGGGGCGCCTTTGAGTTGCATAATTTGATTTTGCATTGATTTTATTATAATTGAAAATGGACTGCTCTTCAGGATATTACACAGTGAGTGGGGGTAAATTGGCTGTTAGTATTCAATGCCCTGCCTGTTTGTTGAGATAGAGAGAGAGAGCCCCCATAAATCCCACGAGAGAGAGAGAGAGAGAGAGAGAGACAGAGAGAGAGACAGAGAGAGGGAGAGAGATGCTCCTTATTCAATTAGTGTCTGTCCAACCTGTCCTTCTGCCAGCTGAGCTAAGGAGCGACGGATTCTCCTGATCAATACACTGCAGGCACAACATGTCTCTTTCTCTTGCTGCAGGTTGGAGAAAGACATTAGCGATCCAGTCGTAATGAAAAACTGAATAGAAAAGAATAGTTTCATAAGTATATCATAGACTATATCAAACCTTATCAAAGAATAGTTTCATAACTATAGCTTCTGCTTTCTTCCAAATCAGCTTCTTTACACTCTACTATATTTTGGAAAACAGTGCGGTGCAGAAATGAAGAAGAATAGGAAAGTTTTAGTCGTGGACACCTTCACTGCCTGGCATGAGAACCACTCAGAGCCAATCCAATACAGACATCCTGTTACCTTTAACCCCTTAACACCCCAAGTCATTACAGACGCAGCCATACTTAGACCGGGAGGGCCCGCGCTACTTAGGATCAGGTGGAGGTCAGGGACACGGGGTCAGGACCATGACATTTGACCCTTTCCATTTCTAGGAAAGGGTCGGCTTATAGTCTGCCATGCCAGCGGTTCACGGACGCAGTGAATGGCTATAGCCGTGTGAGAAATGTGTCCAGCGTGGCGGCAGCCTGACCGCTGCTGCTGCCTCAGGCCTCACATAGCCCCGCTCTGAGGTCTCCTAAACACATACAGTTATATTTAGACTGGCTCGCACTGACCACAGACACAGCAAGACCTCCACAGATCTGAGATCATTGTCTGCCCTCTCTCTCTTTTTGTGTTTTTCCCTTTCCCTCTCTCCTTTTGTTCCCTGTCTATGATTTCTCTGTCTGACCCCCACTCTCTCTCTCTCTCTCTCTCTCTCTCTCTCTCTCTCTCTCTCTCTCTCTCTCTGTCCCTCTACCCACCCTTCTCAGGGGCAGCCTGGATCAGACTGGAGTTGATTTACGGAGTGTTTTCACAGGGTTAGTCCTCATCGTTCTGGAGGAAATTAAATGTTCAAGTTACAGCACTGGCTGGCTTTGTGTTACTTAAAATACTGATGTGATTCTGGGAAGACCTTCTTCTATATCAGTTGTTGGACTGGAAGTGTTCATTTTGTGTAATACATGTATGGTCTTGAACAATTATCTTCTATATAAAGAACAATTACCTTCTATATAAAAGCTCTACATGTTCTGTTTGCCTTAGCGATCTAACAGAGTCTGTCTGTGTTTGTTAATGGTTGGCTTACTGTGAATTCAGATATTATTTGCAGTCAAACACCAGTACCTGTCCAAGTGAGTGTTTGTTTGGCTAAGTGAGACTGTCCACCCATATAGTCTTGTACAGTGATGAAATGTCTACACCTGAGAAACCAGCAAATCTCAACCAAACCTGTTATCCCACATTGTGCTACTGTGTGTGTGTGTGTGTGTGTGTGTGTGTGTGTGTGTGTGTGTCTGCCTGTGTGCAGCCTATTCCTTGTTACAGTGTATGACGGTCACCTTGCATCATGCATTAATCCTCTGGCGTCTCTCCTGTGTCTGTTACACTAATGGCTAAGCAGTAAGAGACTAGTCCAGGATGACCATTAAACTCTCTGTTATTCAGGCTATTTGCCACTGAAATTAAAATTTGTTGCTATTGTCTAATGTTGCTATTGTCTATTGCAAAGCAAACAAACACTCTTTAAGCATTACAATGAAGTATATGGATGTCTATGAATTTATATATCAGTGTGGTTACACATGGCAAAAAATGTCCATCTTAACAACTAATTTAGTCTCCTATTCAGTGAACAACTGCATTGTAAACTGCATTGTAAACAGATTAAATACAATTCTTTGTGCTACTATGTGAGTACACATTTACCAGATTTCCCTTGGGAAGTCTCCACATGTGCATATTGACAGGTAGATGTATACATTTACCATTTTCTCCCCATTTACCGTAACACATATTTATAGTAGTCACGTTTCTGTATTTGTGCTGTCGATGCATGAAGTATCCATTCCACTAAAAAGTGTCACGTGCCGTAGTGATGCCCTTGCTCTGCAGTAGTACTCTTGCTCTCTCTCTCTCTCTCTCTCTCTCTCTCTCTCTCTCTTCTCCTCTGCAGTCCCAGCAGCCAGTGCTGTTGAGTGCTGTGCGCTCACTGGCCCGTAACAGGGTCCTGATGGCAGGCCGTGAACATGATGAGATCACCTATTAGTATGACTGCTCCCATCATCTCCCCCCGCCTCTTAATGCTCAGAGGAGGAGGGGCGGGGCAGAGATATGCAAATAAGACCTGACGGACGTGGGAGCGAGCCAGTGACGGGTTGTTTTCGTTCGCCGTGCGTCACCGTGATGCGCTCCGGGACGTTCCCTATATCTGGGACCCATTAGCTCAGGTCCATGTACTCCCATGACACCTCAGTCCTGACAGAGAGCTGGGTTTAACCTGCATTACCTGGCTTTAACCTACATTCAGCAATAACTGAGATGCACAAATCCTCATGCATATGCAGACACTTATGCAGGCACACACGCGTACACAAACACACACACACACACACACACACACCCACACACACTGTCTATCCTTTTCCTTTGAGTCTAATTAGAACATGTTTATGTCTTTTCAAGTCCCTCTACTCTATGAGAAGCAGTATGGCCAAGAGGACAACACTGGCATACACTCTGGTATACTGCATGAACATGCATAAAACTGGATAACAGAAATAAAACACATTGCTTTCAATGATTCAAAGCCCCTTTGGCCTTCTCTCGATTCTGTTTATAGTAACATGGTATGTAGGCGAATACTGTGAAGGGCTGTGATGGTTTCACTTGCTTGACGTGAACCTTTTCACTCAGTATGATGATTCGAGTGGATTGTTGACTCTGTTTGAAATTCCAGTAAATGAGTTTCGGCCCTATATGAAGAGAAAGGAATCAAGCTTGTCATCTGCAATGGTTGTATTTTTAATTCAGCATTCTCTGTTATGTTCTCTTTGGTAATGTCAACATGAGCATGGAAACAAGAAGGATATCAAATATATACTGTATCTTCTCACAGCAAGGATGAAGCCTGTCTGTAAAAAAAAATGCTATTGTCATAAGTGGGAAGGAATTCATTGTAAAGGCATTGGGAAAGCAACTGGTGGCTTCAGTAAACCTTTTTTAACAATGACTTATATTATGGCAAATGTTTGCCTTAAGAATGAATAACACCTTTGTGTGGCCAGCTTCTGCCGGGGCTGGAGGAACAGATGGCTTTTGTGACATGGGTGCATGTTTTATTAATAAACCCCACATTCCCACTGCCCAGTTATAGCATTAGAGGAAAAATGGCTGCATAATGCATGGGCCCGGTCGCCTTTGGAGCACAACGTTTGAGCTACGTTACTGATTGATTCAGACAGCCAAGGATCCACCAAGAGCCATGACATTCTGGAAAAAACACATCAGAGGAAACAAGATTGTTATTTGTTTCTGGGCCACAGTGGAAATAAGCTTTGGATCCTTCCAGTGCTAACCTTGGTTTTTAAAATATAAAAATTGATCATGTGAGTGATGTTGATACCCTGTCCTTAATTTTTATAAAATACCTAGGAAATTTAGCTGGACGTCTGTAGGCTGGTGGAGGGTGTGTGTTTTTCTTTGCTGGTGTGTGTGATTAATGAAGTGCCCAAAGATGGCAGGTCTCTGGATTGTTGTCATTCCCTGTTCAACAGTGCAAAGTGTCCAAATGTCAACATGTGTTTATGTCTGTTAGGAACTACTAGGTGAATTTTACACTGTGAGATCAGATTAGTGGTATTCCCCTTTACTCTGACATGCTGACAAGACGTTTTGTGAGTTTCTCAGTATCTGGCGAAGACGTCGCATCACATCACCTCAGAAAAAAACATCTAATACTGCTGACAGACTGGACCAATCCCAGACCGTTATAGACCAGTGTCTGTAACATGGACAACTGAGAGAGCAGCCTGGGCCGCGATCCCTCGTCATCATTGGGAGCGAGAGTGAAATTGACAGAGACCTACTTTCCCTCAAATGGGGCGTAAAATACTCCAGCTCTCTTTCCGAATTCTTACATTGCCTCCGTGAACACAGAAAGCGTTTTTTTCTCTCTCAGTCACCAGCTAAATGCTGCTTTTATTGCCGCTGCTCTTGGTCCAAGATTTTCCCTCCGCTTTCAAGTCTGTAAAATGCCTGTAGAATGTATAGCAGCAGGGCTCTTATCATTATGCAATTATGGCACTTATGCTGTTCAGCACATGCCTATGACGCTCTGTTGGTTTCTTGATCTTTTCACTGTGAGTTTTGCAAAAGCTGTTGAACTAAACTGTGCATTATTAGTGTAATCTCCTTATCCAGGAAATCCATTTGGGTCACTTACTTGTTATCAGCAAGGGCAAAAACAGTCAATGTTGTTTTTGTCTATCTATAGCAAACAAAACGTTTGGTTTGTGCTACTGAGATATTGATTTCATAACTCTCTCTCTGTGTGTGTGTGTGTGTGTGTGTGTGTGTGTGTATGTGCGTGTCATGTGCCTACGTGCCTACATATGTGCCTGCATGTACGCTCTACAAAACTGTTATAATCTCATTCGCTTTTCCTTTTTGCGGTCACAGTGACAGATAGTGACAGTGTAGGATATCACACACAGCTAAAGAGTGAATAGCAGCAGCCATGCATCTGTCCACTTTCTGCAGCGCTATAAATAGCCCACACTGCCCCAGTAGGAGAGGCTGTGCTGTGGTAGGCCGGCAGGTCAAGCTGCCACATATGGGAGCTCTGGTATGTCTTATAACTGTTGTGTTATTCCTGTATCCCCGGGCCTCTGGCAGCTTAGAGAGTCGGAGCACATTTTAGTGGGTGGCGCACAGCGGCAGCATCGCAGAGGAGAGGAAAATACAGTGGGAGACAGCTGAGGCAGAGCGATGCTGTAGATATCTGATCAGCAAGCCAGTCAGTCAGTTAGTCAGTCAGTCAGTCAGTTAGTCAATCAGTCAAGTAGAATCAGTGTCTCCTTGACTGTCTAGTAGCTTCTCTTTGGCCTCAGTGACCCAACTCAACCCCACCTTAAAAAAGACGCCCATTGTGTCTGTGTGTGCTTGCAGGCAGCCTGAGTGAGGAGGATCCCTCCCTTTGTGAACCAGTGGGCGTGTGACATCATCTCTGGGAGGCTCCCGCCACCCCCCCCCCCTCCGTCCCTCCTCCCCGCTTCCCCGTGTCCGACCAATCAGCACCGAGGGAGAGCCGGTCACGTGAGAACCCCCAACCCCCCCCACCCACCCCTGAGTCCCGGTTGCCATGACAACGAGCACTGGTCCAGGCAGCATCTTGCTGTGGTGAGAAGGGGGGAAGAAGTAGGAGGGAGGAGAGAAAGACAGAGAGAGGGAAAAGGGAGGGAGAGGACAGACAGAAAGAAGAGAACAAATCCCAGCTAGAGGAACACCTTGCTGCCTGTCTTCCCTCCACAGTAAGTACTATGCCTTTTTTTTTATCCTCTTTCATCATCATCACCAACACAGGAGAATGAATGAATGAATGCTCGATGCACGCCATTGTCATCGGTGTTTGATAATGCGATACGGCAGATGTGTCTTTGAAGATTTCAGGGGATGACATCACGCCTCGCATAATTCTTTTGTTATGTTGGGAATGTGTGCAGCCCGCCTCACCTTAGGTAGACAATCCTTTGTCTGCACACATCAGTCAGCTTCCACTGATCCAGAGTGAATGGGTGTTGACAAACCTCACCGGTGAACAGAGGAGTGGTGGAAACCGCGGTGTTCAGTGCAATTAGGGGCAGTTTCATAACGCGGCGAAACTCTCTCTGATGTGCTGTGAGCACTCTTCTTCTCCTGACTCCTAATCTCCTATCAGCCCTGTTTTTTACTGCTCCGCCAAGTCTCTTTCTCCCTTTTTCTCTCTCACTCTCGGTTGACATCCCGTGTCCCCCTGTGGTTTGTTTAATTAGTGAAACCTTCCAAATCCAACTAGGTCAGCCTGTTCTGATTGGAGGCCTCAAATGTGGAATGTCCTTGTGATGATGGAAACAGTGCGCTTTCCTGAATACGAGTTAAACTGTTGTTGTTTTGACCTAGCTTCGGTTTTAACCTATTGCAATAGCGTGAGATATGAAAGATCATGGTGCAATGTTAACGTTTTCATGTTCAATTACATGGAAAAGAGTTGTTTTTCATTATACACTTACCCTTAATTGCAGAAATATCTTCATTTTTTAACACCGTTCTTTATAGACACTTTCCCCCCTGAACTGACCAATTGTCTTACCCTGTTAAAGGTAACACATGTAATGAATAAGGATTTTTTTGTTTTCCTGGTAAAGTTACAAGACATTATAGTGCCATTATGCACTTACACAGTCCTGCAGCAGCACAGGACCCCAATTCACTGTGCTGTGCAGGAGGAAGTCAGAAGGTTAATGTTTTTTCACCGCCCTAAAAGAAAGCATTACCAAGGCTTCTGTTTTTACTGAGCATGTGGGAGAAGGTATATGGCCTGGAGCCCATATTCCACCCCGGTCCTTAATCAGATAATCCTCATAATAAGCATTTAATAGAGGAAATAGTTGTTTGGAGGTACACTAATGATTATTTAGTTTCCTACCAAACACAGTCTTTGTCTGTGCGCCATGCAGCACTGTACTTATTCAAGGCAAATGACATTTGACTGTTGAACCAATGGTGCATGACCCATTCATGATAACCTGGGTAGTGGCTGGCATTAAATTCCACAGATACCCCACGTATCTCTTCCTCTTCAATCTTTTATAAACATGCAGGCTTTGAAGTCTGGAACAGATATTTTGCACTCTATGGCACAGCACTTCTTACATCAGTTGGCGAGTGATATACGGTCTGCTATCATGTAACACTAGCAGCAGACTTAACTATTTCACTGCTGTTGCAAAAGTATAGTGGATGAAACCGATCCTTCCACAAGGCTGAATTCAAGCTGAAGTTCACGGAGTATCTTTGCGAGGGATTACAAATAGCTTGTGTCTCTGTGCGCTCTCCAAAGCAGCCGCACCAGCCTATCTGTCCGGTGACAGGAGGTGACAGGAAGGTGTCCGCCTTGCTGGATGCTGGAGAGGGAGAGACAGACCCTGTAATGTGCAGAGAGCTGATAGTGGCGGAGAGTGGTTCCTCCTTCCAGCACACCTAACAACACATTCTTCAGCATGTGGCCTGGACACTCACCAGAGAGCAGATAAAACCCTATTTCTGACCAGAGTGTCCGAGCTTTATCTCAAGTGGTCACAATTGGACGATGCGGTGTTTCGCTAGCCTGCGGTTCAGTTGTTGAAAAAGCACATTTGCTGCTGCTGTGACTTTGATAGTTGAATGGGCTTGAAGAAGGGCCTGCATGTCGTTGACCTTTCCCTCTAAACAGCCAAGACACTTGGGATAATTATTAGTGCTATTTTTATTGGGTTATTTAGATTTACAGTCTGGTCTGCTGTGCTGTTGGCGCGTAGGTTTACTCTTGATATGCTTGTTCTAAGCAGCATGAGGAGGAGTCTTGGATTGTGATCTGATTCAAAAAGGACAAAGGAGTCTATCAGTGACAATGTGGATTTCTGTCTGTTGGCAGCAGCCACAGACTCTCTGTGCTACTGTTTCCATGTGATGTCTTGCCATATACGAAAATGATTGTGTGAAGCCTATAATTTTCCCAAGTTGTAATCTTAAGACATTCTCCACAAAGTCAGACTTCAGCCCCTGTAAAACCGCCGCACAGTGCATGTCTAGACTTTGTTAGAAGACAAAGAAATTATGGGAATTCAACAGGAATGATATTTTTCCAGGTTTTCTCCATGTAACAGACAGGTAGACAGACACATGTGCAGACACAACAGACTCGCTGAGACTGAGAAATTATATCTTAGAGTCTATTCATCTTCTTATGTCACACAGCCATGTGGAAGAATTATGCCTCCTTCAAGTGCTCCTCGTACTTCTTAGCTCCTAAGCCATATAAACGCTGTGTCATGTGTTTGACTGCTTTTCGTCCATTACTCTGATAACTCAAGTGAAGTACTTGAGGTCAACCATGTGACAAGTGCATTCCAAATTTCAAATATGGGCCTACTCGTGTTAAAATGGCAAAAAAATATTACTATTACTAAATTGAACCTGTAACAAAAGTAGTTTTTAGTTGGCTGTTTTGTATTCTACACATCAATTGTGGCACAGTGCTATTTTGCTGCTGTGGCAGAATGAAGAAGAAAAAACACACATCTGGCATGTAGTTGATGTTTCAATTAGCCAAAAGTTGTATATTTGTTCAACTAGACATAAATGTGCGTGTGTGCATGTACTAGAAAAACAATGCCAAATAATTACATATAATATAATATTAAATTAAATACATCACTTTTACCATCAGTTGTTGACATTTCATCCACCCGCTTCCTAAACGTCACATCTCGGCAACTCGTGTATGATAGAAAACGCCTACAGTCTCAGTCATATGTACAGCGCTCTAAATGTATGAAGTCGTGATATTTCCGATAGCATCTGAAGGCAGCATTACCCCCCCTGCCGCTTCGCCTACTGCAGCGTCACGTTGGAAGAGACCAATCGGATTAAACTGAGTTGAAACACGCTCGCTCACTCCAAGGAGCGGCGGGGGTTTCTCTCTTTAGAGCTGTAAAATAATCCAATTATACTGCGAATGTGACATCGTTTCGTCCCAACTGGACAACATACGATGCTATACTGTTTATATAACGATGAGTCTCGATGAAATGAGAGACACTGTAACGTTTGGGTAACGTGTTGTTATTTATAGACGTGGTTGCGGTCCCCTCCGTACCGTCGACATGGCTTCGACCGATCCCTCTCTGTCAGTTTCAAGTTGCGCCTTCTCTGCTGTGTGGCTGCCTGGTCTGGCCTTAACAAGCATTACCCGCTAAATAATAGGCCAGTGAATGCTGTGAATTTTTAGGGGGGAAACCTGCATTTACAAATGGATTCATCCTCGCGCTACACGGATGGATTATAAACACACGCTTCAAAGGTAAGACGAGATATTCGTCCCGACCGCTTGCTAAACATGGTGCATTTTTTCTCTCTCTCTGGGATCCACGGACTGCACCTCTGCACGTTTGGGAATGTCACGCTTTGGTGATTTTCATTGGGCAGCTAACGACTCAACAACATTATCTTACATTAATACCGACTGTAATATCTACAGATAGCATGTGCAATTCTCTAATGGTGCATCAGTGGCCATCTGTCAACCTTGCTTTTTTGGTGCAATATAGCAGCCTAGTCCAGTCGAGTCTAGTATGGATAACGTTAGTATCCTGCGGAATGCAGTCCGATGGATTTTGCAATTTCTTGAACGAAGTAATATAGTATACAAAGCTGAATTCCAGGAGACATTTGGCAAATAACTGATTTGGTACATGTTATATGATGTGATATAGTTTACATGAAACACTTAGATATGTGCCTCTTTCACTCAGGACAGGTTGACATTCGAGCTTGTGAACTTGCTGGACTTGTGACAATATGGCATTAATAACACAATAAGGAATTAACCGGCAAAGATAGGCTAATTACATAGTGCTTGGTCAGGCTCTTAAGGAAGAATAGCTATTGTTATTGTGGTGTTTGGAGTAAGAACTGTGATGTTGCTGAGGGTACACATGTTGTGTAAGCCTAATTTAGATTTCCTTCTGTTTTTTATATTTAGATGTTTACATATATTTATCTCCTTTTATAGCCAGTTCTGCTCCAGTGTCTATTGGAAGTGAAAGAAGGTATCCAGCTGAAATTGTCCAATGCCTTCATAATTTACTTTGTGCAAACTACCTCACCTCTGTATTTTGAGTGTCTGTTTCTGTCTGTAGTGTCATGGAGAAGAGAAGTGATATGTTTTGGTAATTTTGCAGCTTATTTTCACGGTCAGAGCTCAGAGTCCCAAACTGAATTATGCAAATCTTCAAGGCAAACAAGTAGACTCCCATTGATGTTGCTGCTGTTAAGAGTTTGAGGGTTGCACTGATCTACTGAGCCACACTGATATACTACAACAAAGTTAGACCGACACCTGTTAGACCGGGAATTTTTCATACTGTGCAAGATATGCGGCTGTCATCTTCTGTTACTAATGTCCCTTTTGTCAGAACTGTCCTGTGTGCCTCAGTTATATTTGCTTTTATGGATGTTTTTGGTGTCAGTGTTGACTGAGTGCACACCGACGGTCAACAACAATACCATATGACTCCAGCTGACCCAGATTTAGCCATACATCAACACACAGTAACAAGAGTCAGCCTGCGGCTAGATGGAGCAGTCGGGTCCTGACCTGACAGGCGCTTCCCCTGGACAAAGACTCTTACCCTGTCTTTGCGGAATGATGGAGCATTTGTTATATTGATTGGTGATATTGAACTCTAGTCTTGTCTTGTTTGTTGCATTTTATCTGGTTTCTTTTTCGGCCGTATTGGCTCCAACGATGCTAGACTTTGTTTTGGCAACTTCTCTGGGGTCACTGGCTATAGCTGGGCAGGCAGACGTTCGTCGGGATGTGCTGCCCCGCTGCAGCTCCCTGTGTTATCATAACTCAGTTCCCCTCCCAAGAGATCAGGATGTGGAGCAGAGGAGGAGGAGGATGTTTGCTGGCTGGCTGACTCAGCACAAACACACAGATAACTGGAGAAGGCTCCACTTGGGTGGAAGAAGCTAGGTCAGACTTGCATATGTAACCTCTGGTCTACAACCCCCCCTGCATGGATTGGAGAGCACAGTATAGGTGCAAGAACAATGACACTTCAATCCTATGTCTTGTACATCTGTGGAGATGGGTTGGTCAGACTCATGATGAATGCTTTTTAAAGTCACAATGAAATGAAAAATGACTTTTTCACCTTGTTAGCTAATTCTCCATATCATACACTTATCAAACAATAAATGCCACCCCAAAATACCCCAAAATTATTTTGTAGTATTTTTATATCAAAATCACATTGCTTTTACTTGGTTACTTCATGCTGTACCAGAAGGACCGTACCAGAATACTCTCACAGATTTTTGAACAATCCCCCTCTGCCTCTCCCATCATAAAAAACCTGGAAACTGGAACACAACTTTCAAAGTGAAATGGGTGGCAACATGATTTTTGGGTGTTCACCCCTGAAAACACTTTACTTTTCCTAAGACACCATGGTTGCGATCCTGTCGGCCGGAATTTATTAATTTTGAAGAATCTGGAAATTGTGATGGTTCAAGATCATGTGCAAAGCACTGAAGTTTCATCCAGGTTTGTTGTGGTCCAACCTGCCCACTTTTGAACAGTCACTCCCTATGTTATGTCCCACCCAACATGCTGTTTCAACTGGAAATACGTTTAATTATGCAAGACACCATCGAAATGCAGTTTCCTTGTGACTTTAAATGAACTCATGCACCATTGTGAATGTATTAAAACTGTCCTGCTTGGAATTAATGCAGTTTTGATGCTGGATGCACCAGTGTCATCCTCCGCATTTTGTTCCATGCAGGGTAGTGTGTGGATGAGTTCAGGGAATAGGTGAGGCGGACTGAGTCACTCTGACCCCTCACTGAGCCGTCTCTCAGAGGAAGAGAGGGAGAGAGTGAGTTCCTGTCTAGCTCTGACCCCCCATGGCCCTACAAAGTGCCCTGGATTTGGAAACACCGCCAGATGAAAGGAAAGGGGGAAGGAAGTCCTCTGAAGTCAGCTCCTGCTGTGTCATGAACAGCTGGATGTATCCCAACTGTCAGGTTTTGCCCAGAGGTCTGTTGCTGCGGTTGACTCATCAGAAGTGCGCTGGCCCCTGTGCTGTCAAACCAGCTACGGCAGACATAATGGGCCGCACATTGGGAGACCAGGTCCAGTCCGCTGTCTGTGTGCCCTTAAAAGGAGACGTGTCTGTAATTGGATGCTCACGGTATGCTGTTAACCGTTTGAGGTTTATGTTCTGCAGCAATCAATTACTGTAAGGAATTCAATATATTGAGCCAACCGTCATGTTGGCTTTTCAAACGTTTCCTTGTCTGAATGAGGTCATGATGGTTAGCCTATTCCATAGTGCTGAGTCAGCCCTCTCCTGGGACTCCTGGAAAAGTAGGCCCTCACACACTGTAAAACCCAGCTATGTTTTTAATAGAATGATAATAACTTATAAAGAGAAATGGCAATACATCTCCAGCTAAACGGCCTCGCAGATGCAACAACATTAAGGTTATTATGTGTTTATTTTCAGAATAAAATGCAGCCCAAGACTGTAAAGTATAAACCCAGGACCTGGCCTTCAGAAGGTCAATCCCAACCGCTTTCACAAATCTCTGAGGTCCTGCGAGGGCATGGCTCTAGTTAAAGCTATGGGAGCAGATAAGGTGATATCCGCCACATTCTCCCTCCTCGCTGCCAAATACATGCAATAAAGTCTTGAATTTAGAAACACAACATTATGTCAAGTGGGTGTGGAGAGCTATTAACAAATGCATTGGCTTGAAGTTGTGTCTAAAGCACAGTAAGTGGTCATAGTCCATTCACTGTGCCGATTTCCTCCAGCCACAGATTAAAGATTTAGCAGGAACTGCTTGGCTGTTCCTTATACCTTGCAGGTCAGAAGTGGGTCAGTGTGACAGCTGCATTCCACAGGCCAGTCAAATGAGGCTGTTTACATTTAGCCACTCTACTGACCCTTGATCACTACTGTCGAGCTGCGCAATCTAATTTTTCACCTCTGTGCAGGATGAAATTATCTAGTATTAATACAAGCTTCAAAACACAGGTCTACATAGTTGTTGTTTCCAGGTCTCTCACACAGCATATTAGTTGGCATGCTAGGTAGTTAATCAAGTGATTCATGAACTGCATGCATGATATCTTTAATATCTCTATCTATTTCACTGCCAACTCCACTCCCATGTGCACTTAGCACACTGGATCCTTATGACTCCAGGCCAATAACTTTGTGGAATGGAACTGGCTCTACTGGAATGTGTTGCCTAGTCAGTTTCATGATGCAGAGGGCTACCTATGCTGGTACTTGGCAGGCAGAGGGACATCTAAAATGACCTCTGGAATGGCTGTCATTAGTCACTGCCAACCTGGAATCCACTACTGCACCGGTGAGCTCAAGTTAAGTGTCCTTTCTCCTCTGAAACGCATCCTCACCTGTTGAAATCTAAACTATGCCAGACCATGTAGTCTGGGATCCACATGATTAATAAACCATGTCTCTGTCCTCTAAGAGACTAGAGAGCAATAACACCCAAGGGTGTTGCTACCCAGCGCTGGGCTGATGTAGCCTGATAGATTGAGGCCATGCTGTTACCTTTCAGGTCTTATTCTGCCACAGCTTTATGTTCCCAGACCTGCATTTGCCGTGTTTTTTCTCGCTAACAGCTTGTCCTTTTTAGCTATCAGGCTTCAGGAAGCGTCTTAACAGCTGCTGTGCCTATAGCTCCCAACCTTCCTCCAAAGTCAGGCTCTTTCACTGTAGTAAACCCTTCACCCCCCCAGAGACCACATCATATTTCACATTCACTCTCTGGTTGTGTTTGAAGGAGCCCCGGGGCCTTGTTATCTTCTTATCTGGACATGAGGCGAATTCTTCTCTGGCAGTCTTGACGGAGAGACAAGCCCACTAAAAGTTCATTCCCAGAAGAAAGTGAAAAGGCTTACAGTAGGCTTGTCTCTCCCATCGTTTCTCCCGTCAGGGTGGGGTCGCCGGTCTGTCTCGGGGATGGCCAGCGCCAGGCCACAGCGACCCTGACGCACATCAAAGCTCACGCTCAGGGGGGCACTTCCAAATGACCCACGCTTCCTTAGCAGCTGATGCTATGAGCAGTAGAGGTCTAGTCTTATCATTGAAATGTGGGGATGAGAGGCTGATGGCATAGTGGTTTGTAAGGTTGTCTCCCAACTGGAGGGCCCGGGAGAATTTCCCCTGTGGATGGTTATTCGGGTATATTTAAAAAAAACATTGCTGAAACTTTGGGTAACCCTAATTCGTCGTGCTTATGCCTGACTTAAGCCTAATTACTAGGTTATTAGCATCATTAAAGTGTTATTGCTTAGGTGATTAGGAAAATAAAACTGTTCCTGAATGTTGTTTTATAATATGCCTGTTTAGTGAGGCGTATAGATAGAAATAGGGTACAGTTTGATAGAAATACAGTTTCAATCCAGTGGGAAAGGGGTTCCCTCCATTGCTGTTAAGAAGTCCACATGGTTCCCAGCTTTGAAAGTTTGTGGATTTTAAAAATGTATACTAAGGATTTAAATGTTTTTTAAAAAGGAATGGGTGGTCTTAATTAAAGTATAGCACTAAATTCATCAATATGCCTCAGCCCTCTGGACCCCCCCCAAAAAAAATACAGAAAACCCAAAGGTGGGTATCTGCGCTGATATACTGTAGCAGTTAAAAGCACATTAAAATGATTTATTTCAACATAATTTCTTGACTTCTTGAACAATATCATGTCTTATCCCAAAAGATGCCAATTTTGAGTCCATAAATGTTACCAAATAAGACCTTAAAAGTCATTGAATAGTCCTTGAATTTGATGTCCAACCCTGAGTGCACTTTCCGTCACCTCTCCAACTCAGGCTGTCATAGCTTATTTGGAGAAATTAAATGAAACGTATAACATTATACAAGTGTTGTCTTTGATACATCTTTCTACTTCTGTTGTCAGACAACTCCATGACTGTAAAATGTGACTTTATTCAGGATCACAAACAGAACCAGGATCACAACAGGCCAGGAATTATGTTGCTTAGTTGTGACATCAGAAAGAGAAAATGACAGTGAACAAGCTAACATTAGCACTCGGTAACTGTGTGTGGGTTGTTGTCTGCGTTGTGCAGCCAATTGTGCCAGAGTTGCTGTGCACCTTTCTGCACTGGATTTTAACATTGGCATTAGTGGGACGTCTCCTTTCATGGGGTGTCTGCTTTTCCCTCCTTTCTGGTCACGTTCTTCCCCCCTATTTGTATTTATTTATTGAAACATGACTTGTACCCAAATACTTTTCACCTACAGTTTAAACGTAGTCTGTGCTGCACCTGCCCAACAATTAATTTGTCTAGCGCCTGCAGCTTGTAAAATGTGACAGGGATTAAAGTGTAATTCGGGAGGAATCTGTTTTCATGCTTTCTCCGGTAAAGCTATCAGCATGTTTCATGGCTCTGTGTGGGTGTTTGGTTACCTTCCTACTGGATTAGTCTGCGGCTCTGCACAGTTCACACAGGAAGGCCTGTCTTCCTACGGTCCTGGGTGTGCTGGACTGTTTAGTGGAGCTGGCAGGAGGGAGATGAAATGATTGAGCAATGTGAGGCTGGAAAGCAACCACTCTTGCATATTCTCACGCTATTATCTGTTGGATCCTATGTGCACAATCCCGAATTTGAATTCTGGGTGTATTCACTTGTTTTATTGACAGGGTTTGACTTGCAGATGGAAAATAAGCTTTTTGGAACTTTCTCAACTCAAACTCAAAACTCTGGTTTACTTCAGTTTTAACAAAAGTTACGTTTCAGTGACCAAAGCGAACAAAAATTTGCCAGTTTGTTGTTACAATTACGAGTTTTAGTAGTGCCTGCTTCTCACTGGCTAACCCTAATATCAAGCAAAGTATAGTCTTAGCTTTGCCTGCATGTTTACACCTACTCTCCTCCTATGCATCCTGGGCTTCACCCTAGTTGTTGGTTTGGTTAGAAAACAACCTACTCAAGTGCAAGAGGCCCTCGGGGTTGTTAGGTTGCTGCAGCTGCTTTCCTGCGGCCTGGCAGGCTGTCACAAGTCAATCTTCGGGATTGTTTGAGCCTTGGAGAAAGGTCAAGGCAACTGCAGCCCTAGTTAGAGGCGGTAGGTAGGTGGGTAGTCGGTGTAATGGAGCAGAGCGGACTCCTGGTAGCTCATTCTGTCCGTTCCCCCCATCTCACGATCGCCATACGTCTGCCACTTGTTTACCATCTGAGCTGCTCACAGCCCCACCCTCGCACTGGGATTAGAGAAAGCAAGTGTGTGTGTGTGACAGGATTATGGCTGGTGCTGGCTGTGTCTAACTGTTGCCTGTTCCATCTAAGCTTTGCTAAGCAGCCATTAGATTCTTTGTTCTTGTCAAGCACTATGGGCTTTTGACCCGGAGCCACAATGGTTTGTCTGAGGCATTGATGTTCATAAATTTGGATTTAATACATCTAGTAAATGTTGATCTGGGCTTTTTACATAGCAGACTACTTCAGAGACATCATTCCTTTGGCAGTGTTGCAATGTCATTGTTCCTGTAATCAGTTTTTTATCCTCAACTTTATTCTTGGTCTTTCATTTCTTGCTTGAATTAACTGTGAAGGTCAGAATATAATGAGCTTGTTTCTTTGTTTTTGCACTTTTGTAACCGTTGACAACAGCTAAATCCATGTCTGACATCAAGACAGGAGATGGATGACAGTAAGAATAGACTGCGAATAAAAACCTAGACAGCGTAGGAATATCACAATCAGTGAAGGCTTACCAGAACCTCTCAGTTCGACCCCCCACAAAGGAATCATAAAATGTCACACAGCAGTGGGAATATGAAGTTCACCTCAGCCTTTCGTAGGTAATTTTCAGCCTGGCGGTTATATTCAGCAGCCATCCAAACGGTCTGGAATTCTGTCTGTTTGCCGAGGCTCTTCGAAGTTTAAACATTGGCTTTGTAATTAATATGGGGGGGGGAGAGCTGACACGGTGAGCAGAGCTGTACTGTAGTTTCCCATGGCCTGCCAGAATAAGAAACATACCATGGAACTGACCTACATGCATTGTACATGCTATCCAGTTATGAGCCACTAAAGTTAGTTATTTTAAGTCTTGGCCCAGCTGTTTATATTCCTGTCCATCATGTGTCTTAAAGCGAAGAGAGATGAAGGAATCGATTTGAACATGTTTTCTTTGTTATGAAAAAACGGGGATCCACTGAGATTGGCATGTCAGGTATTGTTGGAGGTGAATCAGTTGCTGGTGTTGTAATATAATTCCTGTCCAGAGCTCCATATATTATTTTCTTTTCTTTTGCTATTTGCTTTCTGCACGGTTACATAAAACAGATGGGTCACAGATGAAAAGGTGCTGTAGCATGCTGCCCCGTCTGAAGGCATCCTCTCCTTCTTTCTGTCCTTCTTCCCTCTTTCACCTCCCCTCCTCCTCCAGCCTCCATTCCGCAACGGTCATGAGTAAGCCGAGGAAACTACTCTCTGTTGGCGATGTTTGCGCACCGCTCTCAGATTGCACTTCCTAGTTTCCTGGGAAGGATAGATCTGAGTATATGAGTAACTGGATACATGCCACCATCTCACTGCGCTCTGGTGTGAAATATGCAAATGAATGACGGAGATAGCCAAATGTCAAAATCCCTGGAAGCTTGTAGCCAAATCAGTGGATTTGAATGGGCGATGCTATTGATAACAGAACGCAGGGATAGCTGCATTTTACTGTAATCCCGCATTTTCCTCGATCTCTCTTATGGTTGTTTTCACGGCTGCATAGCTGCGGTGCCTGGTCAAGTTTTGTTATGAAAGGCATGAAGGTAGACGAAGTGACGTCGGAGCTGGGATTTGAGAGGTTTCCTAAATCAAATAGCTCTGGCAAGTACTGGCAGGCCGTTCTAATCGACCATGTTGGACACCCATAAACAAACGGTCCGGGCGAAGGCTCAGATTACCCCGCAGGCATTACTAATAGAAATTTGATAAGAGAGACCCTTTGTTGTCGCTAAATATTCCCCTGAGTAGTCTGAGAGAGAGATTTTGAGTTACTCGAGGCTAATTCTTTCACTGGCTGTGCTATTTGTACTTTGTAACCAATCCATTTGAAATCCCCTGTCATGGTTGGAATGAGTTTGATATAGGCCAGTAAATTCAGGAATGTAATAGCGCTCAAATTCAGTTAAGCCTTCTCTCTTTTGGACAGAATTGGAGGGTGCACTGGCAGCAGAACTGAGCAGGACCAGTATTAATCAAGCGTCTTGGAGCAGGACTGCCTCCGATCTGCAGTCAGTTTAGACTTTCAGATTACATAATGTGAGAAGGTCAAGTGTAGCTGGTCATGGTCTCTTTCTTGGTTAGTTTTTCTATTTAGGCCCAACTGTAGCCATACAGTTATGTACTGCACAATAAATAACACAATCCATAATTGAACAGGCTCTAATCTTGAACAGATACCTGGAAGGTGGCTTGTACAGTGAAGGTGTAAAATCATTGTTTACATTTTTACTTTGATGGAAAGAGAGTGAAAATGCCTTTAAATACTTGAAATATATTTTAAAATTGGCTGAACTACATTAAGCAGTAAGCATGCTGAGCAATAAAGAGGAATGCATCCTTGTTTCTGCTTTACTGGGCAGCATGCAGTGGAGTAACAGGAAAGATTGGGGAAGGGGGGGGAGGGGGGGGATGACACATGGCACAAGCGATGAGCTGTACTCAAAAACAGGATGCTGCATGCACATGGTGTACGTCTTGGTTCACTGAATCCCAGAACACCGCATAAGTGATGAATTTGACTGGGTGCATGATATTATTCCAGTGTGCCGAGTATTAATTTGTCAGGCAGTGATTTTTCTATGTAGTGTTTAAGTGAGGGCAACGTGAAATTCATATATTTGGCTCAAAGACTCTCGGTTGCCGCCGCTGTCGGAAATCCGTATCGGTCGTGGGAATTAAAGCGAATGGCTCGGCGGCACGGTGTAGCCTAATTGTCAGAAACAGAAGCGATTCAAAAGCCAGATGGTTCGGAGACGGGCTTTGCCAGAAGCAAGTTTAGTTTCAGTCAACAAATGTTTGCATGCTCACTGTGCTCTGAGGCTTTGTCTGCTGAAATCCCTTTGAATAGACAGACAACTGTCTCCACTCCTGGAGGGGAATTTGTGAAGATGAATAGGACAGGAGACCGCTCTCCCTGTGAAGAGCTCAGCCTAGTGGTTTCGACAGGCTCACAATGGCAATATTTGGCCAATAACTGAAAAGAGTCAGTCATTCATCCACTTTGTTGACTTCATATCTTCATTTGTTGACTTCATATCTTCATTTGTGCTATCATTCTGTTGACGTGCAGTGATAATGTCTGGATTGACGGTTCAGATAATTATACTTGCACCAGTTTCTGATCCGCTGGTTAAGAGGAACACGTTTCCTCCAGGAATGTTTATAGACTAGATTCTTGATAACTCTCCCATGTGATATCGTCACACTACTGCTGTTGTAACAGACTTTATATGGGGACAGAGTTTGACCAGAGGCTCCACAACCCCCATCTGTGAGGAATGGCTTCGTAATAAGCCTGGTGTTTGTTTACAGCTATGGTGCATAGACGGACATGTTGAAGATGAGGGAATTCTCTGTGCAAGTATCTCCGATTGTGACTAACGGATCAGTTGCCTTCATAAGCCCAAGTATCAACCTTTCAATCACCAAGAGAAGGACAGAGGTGATGCTGTGACGATGTGATGACCACTACCTGACTGCTTGTTGAAAGAGAGAGAGAGAGAGAGAGAGGGGGAGAAAAGTCTATCATCCAACAGAAAGGATACTGTACGACATCATAACATCACTGTGTATCTGTTCAGACAGCAAAGTGTGTGTTGGTGGTTCCTGTTTCTGCAACGGTCTCGGTCTCTGGAGGCTTCCCACCAGCTGCAGAGTTCACAGCGTCAACACACTTCTGTCTTGGAAAGAAGCGGGAACAGAAGGAAAAGGGGATGGGGAAAATAGTAGGAAGCAATTAAATTATGCAGGATTTCTAGGAAGTTAATATTTTGAACTGACTTGATTTTGGTTTGCTGTTTAGATTGTATTGATTTCCGAATTAGCCCAGCTTTGGCCTGTGTCCTCATTTACAATGACAGTGAACTTTAGCCTATTTCTAGCCTAAATAATGTGTACATAATAACCAGTGGAACAGAAGATACAGAAAGAGGAGATAACAACTCTGTCCAACCGTCCTCTTAGTACAGTACAATCTATTTACAGCCCGCAGGCAGGCCCTGAATGCACCACACCTGCCACTGCATTGCACCGCAATTAGCTGTACAGTCATACTGTAATGTAGCCCTCTCCGGTGATTATCTTAAATGAGTATGAGGGGAACATTAAGGGGATCAATAACTGTCAGCCATAAAGACAATGCAGCTGTCATTTGAAGGCAAACAGGAAGGAATGAGCTGTCAAATCCAACTACTGTTACAGGCATTTAGGATGGGGGATTTGGGCGGTGTAGGACAATAACAGGGCTACAGTTTAGAAGGACTAAATGTTCTGTTTGTACGTCCATTATTCTGAAGATATCCACCGCTCGGAGAGACCGATCACATTGCATCCTGTCCTCCCACCTCCTCCCTGCCAAGTCTCCTGATGGATGAAAGGAGGAGACGGGGCCGGGATATTACTTTCATCTCTAGGGTGTCCTCTGAACATCACTCATCCAAGAGCCCGAGACCCAGGACAAAGTGCTATTTAAGGATACAGGCGGACTCTCGCAAGCTTCCAGTAGCCCAGTTTGTTATTCTGTTGTAGTCAGTAAGCAATTCAACTTGCATTTACGCCTCCAAAACTCTTGGTTGCTCTTTTACCGACTCTCCCTCCACTTACAGAGTTCCACGCCAAAATCCCTTCAGTCGTCTGTTTTCTCTCATAGTGACAGGGGGAAAAAATGACATCTTTTGGACACCGTA
The DNA here is from genome assembly GCF_048128805.1 of Centroberyx gerrardi. Classification (NCBI taxonomy): domain Eukaryota; kingdom Metazoa; phylum Chordata; class Actinopteri; order Beryciformes; family Berycidae; genus Centroberyx; species Centroberyx gerrardi. Next base: position 22,936,348 of record NC_136000.1, read on the forward strand.
TCATTTTTATACTTCTTTTTTTGAGTCTCTGGCTTTGATCCTGGAATGAAAATCAAAATTGAACGCAGACAAAATAAACACGCGCAACTGTGTGAAACCCCAGATACGTTCTCCACAGTGACCGAGCAGGAAAAGGAAAATACAAATATAGATCAGCCACCACTACTTGAAATATATTTATCCAGGCGGGTTCTCATTTACAATTTCTTGCTGACTACTAGTAAACAAGTACCGCATGTGTTTAAATGAAAGCAGCGCCTTCCAACATGTAGCCTAGTGGCCTAATCTGTGAATCTATTTTTGGATTAGACGATGATGTAATACTACCAGTAAACTACAAAGGCATGCCATATGTATGTGTGTGTGTGCGCGGTGGGGGAGGAGGAAGAGGAGGAGGAGGAGGGGTGTGTGGGCTTGCATGTATTCGTGTTGCGATGTAATTCTTTAGAGTGTGAAATCCTGCAGCTCATCCAGATGTCAGGAGATTTTGAGGGTGCGCCGAGGCAAAGCTGTTTTTTTACATTCTCCTTTGCATTACCCACTTAAAACTGCATGGTCGGGAATTTTAGTGCTGTTGGAGGAAATAGGATTTTGTCGAAAAAAGGACTTTTGTCGCTTATTTCATAAACGTCACCCTCCCTCACTCGATATTATCAGTGCAGGGTTGCTACTCTTAAGCCACTGAACCAGCCAGCCGCCCAGCCCAGCCCAGCACTGTTTCTCTCCCTTTTCTTCGAGTCATAAATACAATCGGAGCAAAAATATACAATGCAGCATTTCATGTTGAGTGGACATATGAGTCTCTGCAGGAGGCTGCAATTCTGTCTAGGTCAAGTTGTCTCTGGTCGTTTAGCTGTGTCAATAGCGTTGTCGCAGCTGATCTGTAGCTGTACTGCAGCATCTTTCCACAACACACACACACTGGTGACACAGCACATCCAGTCAATGATCGCACCCCCCCCTCCCCTTCAAAGACCTCTAAGGAATGTTTGCTGCGATCTTCCCCGGGAGTGTGCCATAGGGGTGATACTATCTGCTCAATTGCCCTCCTTGGCCCTTCATGTGTCCTCCAGAACCCCCTTGCTTACAGTGAGGAGGAGAACGACCCACTGATTGTTTGTCCCAGCTGGGAATGGGGAGGGTGGCAGCAGCAAGAGATAGAAGCTGTTTCTCTTATTACCCTTCTGTGACCATTTTCTCAAGCTCACGCTCTGTTTTAGGGCGCAGAAGGTTTTCTTTTTTATTTAAGTATGGTTCCATGAGGCTTCGGACAAGATGTTTGAGATGCCTATAATCGAGCTGCTCTGCCTTTTTGTTCTCGGCCTCATAAAGCAGTCTAAATGCTGATGAATTGTGATCTCTTCCCTTGTGTCCTTTTCTGTCGCTAAGCTGAAAACCATCAGCAGGGTCAAAGAGCACAGCAGAGGAATTCCCTTCAGAACTTGGCAGGTCTGAGCTTCAGGTTTTTGTTTTGTTAAATGGGTGTTGGTGTCATTGTCTTACCTCCACTGTCATACTACAGTATGGGAACTACAGTATGTTACATGTACTGTACACTACACTGGGGTCCTTCGCAGACAAAAAGAATGGAAGGTTTCATAAGGCCCAGTCTTAATTGTAACGATTTATTGAGTCTAAAATGGTTTCTGATTGTTTTTCTGGCCAGGCAAGTCACAAAGGCAAACATAGATGTGCGTGGCTCCTACTTGTGTGTGATTGTGTGTGTGTGTGTGTGTGTGTGTGTACACATACCCACAGACTTTGCACAGCTGCTGCAGGTGCCGATAGACTTCACAGTGTGCAGTTTTTCATTGTGAAGGTGAGAGTCAAGCCGTACGCTTTCACTACCGGACTGTGCTGTGGGTTTGGGTGAGATAGAGGAAAGGGTGTAGCTGGTTATTTAAGTGACTGTGGTGGAAGAGGCCCCTTCCATCTTTGCTGGCACTGCACTTCCAGCGCTGGGCCTGACGGACTGAGGCCGAGCCAAACCCAGAGCCTGCTGTTTCCACACAGCAGTGAGGAGTTGGCAGGGTGTGAAAGGGAGGCCCGCCGACCTCTGTACCTGCCTCCCTTTCATCATGTATCGCCACTGGGACTGGGACTGCATTGGTTTCCATGAGCTAGCTGGGCTTCCTGGACAGTGGTGTACGGACACCACTTCATGGTCACCAGTCAACCTTTTACACAGTAGTAGGCAGTTCATGTGTGATTTCCTCAGGAAACATTTGCAGCTTTCCAGTAATCGTAGGCGAACTCATTTCAGTATGTGACGAAGGTGTTCCTCTTGTACAGGTCAATATAAGGTTACGGAAAGATTTTTGCCATTGTGAATTTTGTGTCATATCTGATATGACAGACATAGCTTTGATTTACCTTTTGTTTTACGCTTCTGTGTTTTTTTGAGACGTGAGGACCATGAACTGTGGCTTGTGGATCAAAGTATTGGGTGATGTCCTGCCATGAGGTGCCCCACCCAGTCCTGTCCTGTCCTGGCACCAGACTGCAACCCTATCCAGTCAAAGACAGAGCATAGGCCCAGTCCCTAGACAAGAACGTTTAATAATTAATCTATCTCCATTGTTTACTTGCCATTTCCTTTCTGATTCATAGCGTAATGATTCCTGTTCGAAATCATTCGTTGCGAAAATGGAAATCTGCTTTCATTCTTTCTTACACACACATAGCCTACACTTAGTTTTCATGGTTTCATGGTTTCAAGCAGCCTTTGAAAGATCCTGATTCTGCAGATAGTATCTCTAGAGGTCAAATGGCAAAGTGTTACATAGGCAAGCCTCCGTAAAATGATCCTGTCTGCTGAGCCACAGTGAAACCTCTAGCAGGCAAGGCGAGTTTCTGCATCGTCGCCCTGGGGAACTGATGCAAACTTAAACACAGAGACAATGCTCGGCCCGATCCTCATTACTCAGCAAACAGACTGGATCAGACGAGGTTTTGTACAGTCATCGCCACTGACACGGCGGCACTTTGTAAGGTTTCTTTTATCCTCCATTTCCCCATTATCTCCCCGTAAACTTTGCATCGACGTTGAGAAAAGCTGACCTTTAAAGGCTGCCTATTCTGCTAAAATCCAGTGTGAGAGTCGGAGAGAGAGAGAGCCCATAAAGACATTCCAGACCTGACAGCTGAGCTACAGACGCCAAAGAGCAAGAGTGATCTCTTCCCCCTGGGGGTGAAAACGCAGAACACACAATGGCTACACTGCTGCATGTCATAGCAGGTAAAAACAACAACAGAAGTCAAACTCTCACTCTCGCAGTGTTCATACAGGAGGCAGTAACACACCAGGGGGCAAGTACAGTGATTGTCATCTGAATTGCAGGTAGCAATCTAGGTGCTGTCTGGCTTACGCGGATAGAAACACTGTTGAACTGTCGCCAAATTATGTTCTTGAATGAATATGATTGTGTTTTGGGATGAACCGCATATTTCCTGTGTCTGGAGCAGGGAGACTGTGTGGAGTGATTCTGTGCCGCAGTGTTTTGTGTACACACACTCGTGCCCCGTGTGCTTCCTGTTTGGCTTTGTGTGGTGCAGTAGTGCGCTGCCTGTGTCCGGCAGCCCCGTTCCTAGACAGATAAGAGGCTGTTTTTAGGTTGTGTGTCTGCAGAAGAATGGCAGTGAGACCTGGAATGACCTGCCTTTTATCGTCAATTGCTCCTTTGATTGCTTGTCTGGCTAGCCATGTTACTTGTAGTTGTTATGATGAAGCAGCATTTTAATATCAATCAAGCTTTTGAGATTGGGGGCACTATTCCACTGTCAGACAGAACTGATGCTTAATCAGTATCTTTACAAGAAACTTGATAGTAGACTATAGTATATCACTGATAGAGGAAAGGAAGGAACCAATCATGGGGATTATGGAGATTTGAATCAAAGCAATTTAAATCCCCACTTGTTTCTGTGCTCCTTCATCAAGATTGAATTCTCCTTTATCATGATTGAATTCTCTTTACTCTGTAATTAAAGTTCTGTTTATGTTAAAGTGGAGTGTGTTGATAACGTTCTGGGCTTAAAAAGAAGAAGTTTTGGTTTTGTAAAGTTTGCTTTTCTGTGGTAATGTTTGAGACAATACTTAACTTTGTAACACATGGCTTGATTTTCTTCTCATGATCCACTCAGTTTTACGGTTCTCCTTCTCTCGCTCTCCCTGACAGGTTGAGGATGCCTGAGGCCGGCAGTTAGAGCCCCCCCCCCCACCGGAGAGACAGAGGCAGTTCCAGGGCTCGGGCTGGACCCAGAGACCCCTGTCTGGGGGTGAAGGGCCCCTCACAGCCCTGCGTGAGTCCGGACCATGGGGGATGGAGGCGTCGGTGCGGCCGGGGGAGACGGGGTGAACCGGTCCCATGTCCTGTTCGACAACTTCGTCCAGGCGAGCACTTGCAAGGGCACGCTCAAGGCCTTCCAGGAGCTGTGCGACCACCTGGAGCTCAAGCCCTGCGAGTACCGGGTCTTCTACCACAAGCTCAAGTCCAGACTCAACTACTGGAAGGCCAAGGCGCTCTGGGCCAAGTTGGACAAGAGGGCCAGCCATAAAGAGTACAAGAAGGGCCGTGCATGTGCCAACTCAAAGGTAGGTCTGCATTATGGGAAACGGTATTATTCCTTTTATGACTCATTTAAAGCTGCACTAGGCGAGAGCCAACAAAAATGTGAACCTCAATAATTAGAAATCATGTAATGTGATGTCAGTAAGCTGCACACAGCATGCTCATGATTACCAACCTGGCCTTGTTTTATACTAAAGGATACCAAGGGGATGACGGAGCCCTTGATTGCTGCTGTTTAGGAGACAATTTGAACTTAAATTAAAAGTAAAGTTTACTTAAATAATTGCCTTCATAGCTTTTTTACTCTCTTCTATGTGCATCTCACCTTTGCCTGCATTTATATCTTCTTAGGATTTGTCTTCCATGTGTCTTGCTCACGTACTTCTTGTATCCTATCTGTAACATCTTAGTTTCTCTCTCTCTCACCCCTAGTGTCTGATCATTGGTGCGGGGCCATGCGGCCTGCGTACAGCCATCGAGCTGGGGTTCCTGGGGGCCAAGGTGGTGCTGCTGGAGAAGAGGGATGCCTTCTCCAGGAACAATGTGCTCCACCTCTGGCCCTTCACCATCCAGGACCTCAGGGGCCTCGGGGCCAAGAAGTTCTATGGGAAGTTCTGCGCCGGTGCTATCGATCATATCAGTGAGTGGACATCACAGACTTTTCCCATCTCTCCTGTGTTTGCACTACCATCGTCCGAATGCCCTCTTGATAGTGGAATTTGTTGTTAGTTTTGCAGTTTTTATATCATTGTTTGACTCTTTCTCTCGCTCTCTTTCTCTTCATTCTAGGTATTCGTCAGCTTCAGCTGATGCTGCTCAAAGTGGCTCTCCTCCTGGGCATTGAGATCCACGTAAATGTCGAGTTCAAGGGTCTGATCGAGCCGCCTGAAGACCAAGAGACTGAAAGTAAGTAACTCAAACTGCTGCCAGGCAAAATTACCCTGTGTTTCATCAGAGAACTGTCTGTCAGAGAGTCTTAGCTGGTTCTGTTGACGTATTTCTGTCTGATTACACATGCTGTGTTTTCTTAGGGATAGGCTGGAGGGCTGAGATCCACCCCAAGACACACCCTGTCAGCGAGCTGGAGTTTGATGTCATCATTGGGGCAGATGGAAGGAGAAACACCCTAGCAGGCAAGTACACATTTACTGACTGGGAGTAATGCAATAGTATGAAACGGTTATAGTACGACACAGTTTTTCCTTGACTCATCAAGGAAAGCAAAAACAAGAGTTTTTCTTTTCATGTTGACTTGGAGGCCAATCAGAGAAATTATGATCTCACTTGCGCACAGCTGTGGTCGGGCGCCTGACCTCACTCCATTCCTCACGTGCGCTTAAGAATGTGTGTTTGTGCACATCTGCCTGTGTGTTTGTGTGTGCGTGTCTAGCTGCTACATCCATCTTCAGAGACTAGGCCTGCTCCCGAGTGATCTATTGGCAGAGCAGAGCAGAGCAGGAACTGGTGAATTGGCTGTCTGTTTCCTGTATGAGTGTCTGGGCCTCACAGGCAGCCACACTGGCATAGCGAACCCCTGTGGAGCAGACTACCATGACCCCTTTCAATTCTACTGCCTGTTACATCAATGAAGGGAAGCAGGCTCCCTCTGGGACAGCCATGAAGTGCGCTCGCACAGCTTGAAAAAACTAGAAAGTTGTTTATGTTGCCGTGATACATCTGGTTGCATTCAGGATGTATGCATTTACACGGTTTGATGTGATGTAAAAGCAAATATGGGCATTTAAAGCGGTAGAAAACCCGGTGCGGAGATTTGACGGATTGCTCCCTCCATTTCGGAAACCTTTGAAAATGTATGGTGTCACAGTTCACCGTCTATGTAATGATCTGAACCCGCCTGACTCCTGACCTCGAGATCACATCCTCTCTGCTTCCTCCTTCCTCTTTCCTTTTCCCCAGGGTTTCGGCGTAAGGAGTTCCGGGGCAAGCTGGCCATCGCCATCACGGCAAACTTCATCAACAGGAACACCACGGCGGAGGCCAAGGTCGAGGAGATCAGCGGCGTGGCCTTCATCTTCAACCAGAAGTTCTTCCAAGACCTCCGAGAAGCAACAGGTCTGTTACATAGAAAGTTAGAATTCCCAACCAGTTCCTGTATTTGGAGGGGTTTTGCAAGAGGATGTTTTGGTAAAATGAAGGAAAGCGAAACAAAAGATCTGTTCTCAATGTGTCCGATCGTCCAATTAAAATGCTTGACGTCGGGTTTGATGCCAGGCCTGCCATAGGAGTTTACTGCTGACATGGCAGTGTCCCGAGGCCTTTGGTTTTGTGCTGTGAGTCATGTAATTGCCGCTGTTGTCCTCTAATGATGACGTTTGCAGCGGGTTGTTAAGGGACGGTCGGCCGCAGAAATAGGGGAAGGGATTGTTCTTTTTGAGAACGTATATAACAATACTTCTTTTTATTGGTCTCCTAAGGAATTGACCTGGAAAACATTGTCTACTACAAGGATGACACGCACTACTTTGTGATGACTGCCAAAAAACAGAGCCTGCTGGAGAAGGGAGTCATTCTGCATGTGAGTGATCAAAGGCTGCAGCACACTGTGTGTGTGTGTGTGTGTGTGTGTGTGTGTGAGAGAGGGAAAGAGAAAGACAATTGTTGAATCTGTCAGTCTGTCTCTTTTTCTCTCTGATACAGACATGAATGCAATATGCACATACATGCTGACAAAATCACACTTCTCTTTCTCTCTATCGCTCTCTCTGTTTCTGTCTGTCTGTCCCTACCTCTTTCTCCATCTTTCAATCTTTCTCTGTTTCTGTCTAGTATCGGCCTAATGGTCTATCCAAGCCAACAGTGTGCAGGAACAAACTGCCAACTCAACCACACTTGCTGAGAGTTTGTGCCCTCATAATACACGGTAGTTTCCTTTGCCTGGCCACTTTCCCCAGGAAGCCGGAAAAAGTCTTTAGGAACTCCACTCAGGGCTTTACATTTCTGGCTTCTATATCCAAAGGTTACTGAAAGTGCAGTGTGGTTGTGTGGTGGCTTTTAGATTGCACATTCTTTTGAAAGTGTGTTTTCGCCAACTCAGTCACAATCCCTACTCTTCTTCCATTACTTTGGGCTTTTTTTGATTCGACACAGAATGGGAGTGTTGATTTGTCATCGATTCAGTATTTAAGGTCCACTGCCCACAAATGAGTAGCCTGACCCCCCCAAAACACACACACACACACACACACACACACGGTTAGTAGGAGTCACTAGGCACATGTTCATGAAAAGGCGCAATTTACTGAAGTACTACTTGCACAGTAACTTCTGTAAGGTTCCTTTTAATGCGATGTCCTAGACAGATCCTTTTATAGCAATGGAAATGACTGTGTCCTGCTCCTGGGAACGGGGTGGAGGAGGGGTGGGAGGGCTGGCAGACGGGTGGCGAGTCCACACAGTTCCTCGGGCAGCGCCATGAATCAGAAAACAACAGCCATTCAGATCTTCCACTAGCCCCCCCCCCCCCAAACCACCTCCACCACCTCCGTCACCACCAGGCTGCCTGGCATGGGCCGACCAGGGAGCTTGAAGAGGGAAGAATGCGCCTCTCACCGCCCTCTTTAAAAACATGTCACTTTGGAAGCATGCAGTGATTTGATGCTACATGTCGGAGAGACTCGCGAACAACACAGTTCAGTCCACTGGAACTACTAGGTCTCTCTGTAATAGAGTGAAGAGCAAAAGAAGCTGTCACCTTAAAATATATTCTTTCACAGGCACATTTTCTAGGTAATTGGTAAGGTTTAGTTATTCCTGCAGCATACTGAAATACATTTTTTAAATACTTTTTCCATCCTACCTTTTTCTTTCACTTATTTCGTGAATCTTAAGTTGCCATCACACATGAATACGTAATAGTGACAGATTAACTTCTCAGACAAAGGTAGCGAGTCTTTCTTGTTCACACAACCAACCACTGTTTCCTCAGAAAGACTAGCAGATGAAGATAGGGCCAGTCAGCTTTTTTTTTTTTTAATTGTAGAGACTTTTGCTGTAAGGGATTTCAGTCTGCTAATTTTCTAGGATTTTTGCCTTTTATCCCTCATGCTCAGCTCGGCTAAGGAGGCTAGTTATTCTATCATAACCATGTCTCTAACTGTCCGTGACAGCTGCCGACAGATTCATGTGCTTGTATTTTGGCGTAGCTTCAATTTGAAGATCTTTTTCCCCCATGTACAAAACAGTTAAAGTCCCCATGAATTGAACTCTCATTACTTTTACTTCTGGATAACAGAGTATCTTTAATGGTGACCTCATACTGCACCGATAGACGGAAATATAAACTCTAACACAAGGATACAAAACGTTTTAGTAGTTCCAATTCTCAGCATCTTCCCCCGCTTTTCATCACCACCTTCTCCTCTGGTCCGTCTCCCAGCGCCCTCTCTCGCTCTCATTAGTCTTCTTCACGGTCTCTTCTGATCTAAGCCCGTTCCCTTACCTCTGCTCCTCTAGGACTATGCAGACACGGAGATGCTGCTATCCCGGGCCAACGTGGACCAGACCGCGCTGCTGTCCTACGCCCGTGAGGCGGCGGACTTCTCCACCAACCACCAGCTGCCCACGCTGGACTTTGCCATCAACCACTACGGCCAGCCCGACGTCGCCATGTTCGACTTCACCTGCATGTACGCCTCGGAGAACGCCGCCTTGGTGCGCCAGCGCAACGGCCACAAGCTGCTGGTGGCGCTGGTGGGAGACAGCCTGCTGGAGGTGAGCGATATTGTGTAGCGTTGTTCTATTCTTTGATATTATAAGTGGATTAGGCTGGAAGGGAGAATTTGTATTAGATGTACTCCCACCTCTGTGGAAAGTGATATTGACCAAGTGAGAATTGCATAAGATTCACACTTGACAGAATTCTTTCTTCTTTCTGGTTATATGCATTGTGTATTCTGTTAATGCTTATTTTGATTCAAGTGGATATCAGTGTTGTTTGAGAAGGGATGTTTTTTTTCAGATGGCCTTTAAAGCTGTTGCTGTTATAGTGTGAGAGAAAGCGTGAGAAACTAGGTGATCCCCAAAGGGTAAAAGCTGCAGAGAAAAGCCGTTGCGGTGAAGCGAATTCAGAATAGTTCAAGTTGTTCCCTTGAAGCTGGCTTCACAGTTCCACTCCTCTTTTGTTTTCTTTTTCTGATTCCTCCGTGGCAGTGTTTGGTTGTTGAATGTGTTTGTTTACTGCTGTCTCCAGCCCTTCTGGCCCATGGGCACCGGCATCGCCCGAGGTTTCCTGGCAGCCATGGACTCGGGCTGGATGGTGAAGAGCTGGGCTCAGGGAAACACCCCTCTTGAGGTGCTGGCAGAGAGGTGAGGGAGTGGAAACACTGATGCACACACACTTCGGACTCACTCTCCCCCTCTCTCTCGCTTGCACACCCAAATGCTCGCACACACACGTTCTCCCTCTTCAGCACACCCTTTTATCTCTTGAGTGCTTTACTAGGAAATGTGCTGGTATTAAATCTCGGGTGTCAGTCCCACCTCTGGTTGTACTAATGGGATAAGAGGTTCTCATAAGAAATGAATGGAATGTGACTCCTCTGTCCTACAGTTACTCTCATGTTCCTTTCTATAACAAGGTTACCATGGTTTCAGCCTCTATTTCCATGGTTACCCCCCAACTACTTAGACTCTGATTATGGTGTATGTGAATATGTCTTTCTCTCTTTACTTTAGGGAGAGTATATACCGTCTGCTGCCCCAGACCACACCGGAAAACGTCAGTAAGAACTTCAGCCAGTACAGTGTGGATCCTACCACACGTTACCCCAACATTAGCCTTAACTTCCTCAGGCCCAACCAGGTGGGTATGAGGGCAAACGCTGCCTCTCTGTCTATTTATTTTTTTCATTTTATAGATGGAACTATTGTATCAGTTTGAAGACTGAAGAAGAATACTCAGAAGTAATAAAGTGAAGGATAACCACTATGAAATTACAAATTTTAATGTTTTATTAATGTGGACATTGCAGCTCCGGCACCTCCTTGACACAGGGGAAACCAGGGAAATGCGCATTGAAATTGAGAATGTGATCAACTCATCGACACCCAAGCTGGCCAGGAATGGTTTGTAACTTTTACATACTCAGTACACTTTGACGAAAGGAAACTGTAATCTGTTTCATTAGTGTGATTTTAAAAAAGACATTAGTTGATATGCTGATTGTTAGTTTCTACTCAGTGTGCAATCACAATTGCTGAAATGTAATAATGAACTATTTTCACTCTAGAAAATTACCTGCTTGACAAGCAGTTGCGAGGTAACACAAAGTCTAAATGCATGGTGTTGCTTTTCAGGGATTCCTAATGGTTTTAACAGTTCTAAAGTTTATCTGCTATGTACTCATGAATGTGTTATTTTAAATGAATAGAGGAATGATGGTACGGTATGTGGATGGACTGATTGCAGCCTCTGAAATTTCTTTTGCGTGCACTAACTCGGTCATCGATATTGTCATTTCTACTCACTAGTTATGTTCAACATAAAATGTCACATCTAACAGTTTTAAAGGTTTAAAGAGTTCTGCATCTCCTCCTAACCTCTCATTTGCATTCCTTCACTCCTGTATATCTCAGTAAAACATTTACATCTCACTGTTCATAATTTGTCTCACAGACTGGTTAAAACTGGGACTAACATGGATGATGGGACCGTGGATGAAACAATCTTATTGCTTATTGCTTAACCTAGCCTGAAAAAGGCCATGTGATTGCCTAGCAAGAGATGTATACCGCTCCAGAAGCGGCTTACATTTCTTGTGATGTGTAGTCCAGGCTCTGTTCAACCTCCTCTTTTAGCATCAAGTGTCTAACTTTCTCTTTTTCCTATCCCAGAATCCATAGCTCGATCCAGTAAGCTGCTGAACTGGTGCCAGAGGCAGACGGAGGGATATAGGAATGTTAATGTAACAGACCTGACGATGTCTTGGAAGAGCGGTCTGGCCCTGTGTGCCCTCATCCACCGATACAGACCGGATCTCATGTGAGTATTTGAAAGAAATACATGCAGCACAGACACGGCAAAAGGGGAACAGATTAAGCCATGATGGCAAATTTGTTTTGAATTTGTGGACTCTTGTAAAAAAAAAAAATTGTCTTCTGCAAACTCTGCGAAGCGTATCCCATTATGGTTACCGTGAAAGGGTTAAAACGGCTGCGGTCCGTGGCATGGCTTGCCTGCTGTGTTTATGACGGTTTGTTGGTTACGAGTGATGTTTATTGTCTGGTTGAGACCTTGGTTTAGGTTCGTATATCACTGCAAACGAGGTGACAGCTACCAGTCACAATGGCCCCTCAGGTCCCACCCACATACACACACACAGAGTGCACAGCTCCCCCCTTCAAACCCTCTATAAACAACACAGCTTCCATCCACAATGCCTAATGCGGGTTGTTACTCTCTGAAGGCAACACAGCAATTATCATTATAATCTATTAGTGTCTGTGTGCTGCCTGACCTTTACCAAGTGGTGTTGGAGTTCTGCTCTGCTGCCTCTTAATAGGCCAGATGATCGGAGGAGGGGAGGGAGACCGATAAGTACAAGCACCATGGGAAAACTGCATTCACGTGTGCACACATACAGTACAAGGTTTCAACTATTGTTAAAGCACTTATTTTGGACTCAGTGGAGGGTCCATTACTTTGACTGATGTAATGTTCCCAGCGCTAATGCTTTTAAATGGGTTATATGTGATGTTGAGCTGTATTGATGAGCCATGTTAAATGGCATTTGCAGCCATAATGGCATTTACAGTAATGCTACCCGCAACATGTAGCCTGCTGTACAGAAATGCTTCATCATTAGTGTTTGCAAGTAATGCAGGCTCAGCATTAGCAGGGTCAACATCCATTATATCCAAAGCTGTTTAAGTGGCTCTGGCTGGTCAGTTATGTGCTGAGATTGTGACTGCTCAGGGGTTGTTTTCTATTTAACATTTACTTTATGTCCCTTACATCACATCCATACTTACCTCTCTTTGTCCTTTCACGTCCCTCTTGTTCTCTCTCTCTCTCTCTCTCTCTCTCTCTCTCTCTCTCTCTCTCTCTCTCTCTCTCTCTCTCTCTCTCTCTCTCTCTCTCTCTCTCTCTCTCTCTCTCTCTCTCCCGCCTTGTCCTCAGTGACTTTGACTCTCTGGATGAGAGGAACCAGGAGAAGAACAACCAGCTGGGTTTTGACGTGGCGGAGAGGGAGTTTGGCATCTCGCCCTGCATGACGGGCAAGGAGATGTCTTCTGTGGTAGAGCCAGACAAACTCTCCATGGTCATGTACCTCAGCCAGTTCTATGAGATGTTCAAGGACACAGTGCCCCCTGGAGGTAAGAGAGGGTGTTGCAGAAGGTCGGTTCGTTTCATAACCTGATTTTTGGAGGCGCATGCATGGGAGTGTCTGGATGGGATTCTGACTGTAGTGCAGAAATGTTGTGAAAACTTAATAACTCATAATCCTGAGGGCATTTTTAAACTGCTGTTTCTTCATCATAATCTTCCATTTCCTATGTAGTCATTTTTCTATTCTGTTTCTGTTCAGATAACCACAACCTGAGTCCTGAGGAGAAGGCGGCGCTGATATCTAGCACCAAATCTCCCATCTCCTTCCTCAGCAAGCTTGGTCAGAGCATTGCTATATCCAGGAAACGAAACCCCAAGGTCAGTGTCCAAGAAATTCCTGTCAGCACCCCTGAATTCTCCAGCATTTCATTGTTGTGGTAGGAGTTGACCTCTGTCTGCTTTAAAAATAACTCCTGACATGTCATCAACAGGACAAAAAAGAGAAGGATGTGGACGGTTTGGGGAAGAGGAGGAAAACCAGCCAGGCGGGTCACTCTGAAGATGTGAGTAGCACACAAAGTAGTCAGAAATGGCTTTCAGATGTTGAGCTTGTGATTATTATATTAACTGTTGATTCAACTATTCCTGATAGCAGCAGGCTAAAAAGTAGGTCAAAACTTAAATGGCTTCCCCTGCCTTCTCACAGGAGGAGGTATCGAGGAGCAGCCGCGACGACAGGCCGTCTGCCTCCACTGCCCTGTCGGAGAGGAAGATGGACTCAGCCGCTGTGGGGAACCACAACAAAGTCAAGGTCATGGCCACCCAGCTGCTCGCCAAGTTTGAGGAGAACGCTCCCGCCCAGTCCGGCGGGCTCAAAAGACAGGTATGGAGAGACTCACATGGCTCTCTGTGTGTGGTATTACAGTTAGAGTCTCTTCAGTATTTGTTTGGAGAGAGCTTTCCACCAAGTGAAGATGGATGACTAGGGCAAAGATGATTGCGGTGTTCAGATTTGTCTGTCTCGGTTTTCCGTGCACACATTGTGTTGCGTTTGTCCTGACAATGAATATTCCGATGAACATGTAGATTTTGTGGCGTCTTGACAGGACCTTCAGTCTCATGATGGACGAGCCGTAGGCCACTGTATTAATGAGCTGTGGTCCAGAATGCTAATTTTGGTGAAGCTGCCCTTGTGGGATATTGTTCTTGGGTGAAGTAGGTGGCCTCATAGTGCTGACTGGGCTTGCAAGGCCTGGGTGAATAGGTTCACAGAGCTTTGGGTTGCTAGCTACCGGGGACCAACAGAGCCCAGGCGGTGGGAGGGAGGTGTGGGCCACGGGAACACTAGACGCTATTGTTGACATAGAGAGAAAGACGGCTCTCAGCTGTTGTCGTTTCAGAATACGTCTTCTCTGTCCGTCTGCTGTGTGTTTTGGAATAGCTGCTTCTGATATGATCTTTCATTATACAAAAGCTTCTGTTTGGGTGTTGCTGAATGGTGTGTGACTTTAAGGTTTATGGGGAAGGTTTGGAGGATTTAGCTATGAAGGCTATGCTGTATTAGTAATTTGTTAAGTCTTCATCACCTACAACCAACCAGCCCATTAGAATGCGAGATGTAATCCAATCCTGCCTATGCTCTTATGCTATTCCTGTGTTGGCCTGCGTGGCATATTGGGTAATATCACACTGCTGCCGTAACTGTATAGCAGTTGTGTGGGTGGGATACTTTATGTATAACAAACAGCAGATTTCATTTCTTTCCCTCTATCATTCATGTATATTCTGCATGACATTTACTGTCTAAAATTTCCAGGTATTGTTATAAATGCATGCCATATAATACTGTAGTATTCTTTCTCTCAGCATGTTTTCCTTATGACCCTTTGTCATTTCCTTTTGAGTTTTGAACAAGGTCACATATTTTCCAACCACCATGACACCATCCACCCATGATTCACTTCCCTCTTTCTGTCTCTCTCTCTCCTCTCCTCTCCTCTCCTCTCCTCCTCCCATCATGGATCATGACTGTGACTCATGGTGGCTCGCATGGTTGTTCGGCCTCTCGTTGGCCACGCTTGCTGTCACTCATCTTTATTTGACCACAAAGGGGGAATCTCTGCCCAATCTGGACCGCCTTCTGTCCCCTTCCCCGCCCCCAGCCCCCCTGAATGAGCCAGTCCGCCTGGCGCCTGTCCCGGCATGGAGAAAGGTAAAGAGTGGACCCCCTCCCTTAGAGATTCTGTTTCTAACCCCTAGACTGACCATCTAACCATCTGTCTCTCTGCTGTGTGATAGTGGGGAAAGCTGCTTTGTGTCAAAACAGTAGTTATACCACTTGAGCCGTCCCCTCCCTGTAGACAGACTGTAGATCTGTTACGGTGTGTGTGATTTTGGAGCAATCACCTCCGTAGCTCAGGTGCTTGAAAATCTGTTGTGTGATTAATTTAACTGAGAATCGAAACCTGCAAAATGTTCTAACCTCTGAATCAGATAGCTGCTGTGCATCTCGCAGTGTGTGTGTGTGTGTGTGTGTGTGTGTGAAAGAGGTGAGAGAAAGAAACAGATGAGTGTGCGACACCGTCATGGTCTCTCCTGCTTGCTTCTCTTCTCCTGGTTCAGAGACGCACTCAGCAGCAGGAGCAGCTCAGCATTCGCTACAGAGAAAGGGTCAAGTGTCAAACCCTGCCCGACAGAGGGGAGCAGGTATGGTTAGCCATGCTGGCCTGGTACGCCCCCAACCCCCCCCACCTCATCCCCACCCCTGCATAAACTCTAGGTTCTTCCCCACCTAGAGAGGGAAACGGACTGGAGTTCCAACCCGGAAGCGAGGGGAAGGGAAGGGAAGGGGTTCTGACCATTAACAGGAATGTTAAGAAGCCCACTTTCTGTTACCTCCTACTCAGTCTGTCATCGCTCATTTTGAGTTTCAATCAAACGTATGACCACAAGTGTCATATAGCTTTCTAATTTTTATGTTTCTGGTGTCAGACAACTGCACGACCATGAAAACATGACTAGATTCAGAGTCATAAAATGCTAAAAGGCCGGGAATTATGTTACAGTGTTGTGAGGTTAAAAAGATAAAACAATAGCCAAGCTAGCATTAGCACCCAGTAACATGCTGGGTGCTAACTCAGCCCCTTTCTGTACAACAAATACATGAAACTTTCCAAAAACAGCATAGGAAAATATACAGTATGTTAATGTCATGATTTTCAACCAGCTTTAGCCTTTGTTAGCTAGTTAATATCTCAGTTGTTTAAGACAAGTGGGTTCTAAGGGTTAGGCATGTGTTTTCTGGAAAAACAACAGACACAAGACAAGGATGTTGTATACATTTTCGAAACATAGGAACAGTTGTAGCAGCTTAAGCAGCAAGAGACAGAAAATATGAATTTTAACTTTGGTGTTAATGGGAAGCGTCCTTACATGGTGTCTGCCTTCCCCTTCTTTCATGTTGCGTGTTGTCCTCTCCTTTTCTATGGGCTCAGAGTTCCAGTTCAAGCTTCCCTCATATGTTTCTAGCTTCATTAGGGGACTAGATCTTGATAGCCACCCACCAGCCTGCTTGTAGGTGCACCCAGATGTAGCTTGCAGAGAAATAAGAGCCAGCGCTACATTAGCTCCTGCAGCCTCAACAGAAGAGCTGTAGCCAGCTCACTTGCTTGGTTGACACCCTGCTTTACCTTTCTCCCATGAGAAACACAGAGTCAGCAGTGCCAGCTAGTTTTCTCCTGCTTGATGCTTAGATTAGTTGGCTTTTTCTTCCCGTCAATAGATTAAGCGTTCTCATCATCGGCTGTTTAAAGCCTCAAGCTCCACTGTTTTAAGGGGATTTCATTCACAGCTGTTCTTGAATGACCTCTCACTGTTAATCTTTAGCCGAGCTAATTAGCTGAAAGTCAACTATAAAGACTTGAAGTAGGCATATGCATAAGTAATCTTAAGTAGTTCTCCACATAAAGTGGATGGGACGGACTCTTTAATGCCACTTTTCCATTTAATGGTTTTTCTTGTATATTAGTTAACTCATTATAGTCGCTCCTTAGCTGCACTCATCATAAAGTAATGCTATCTTCATGCCTTGTCTTTATGCTTTTCTTGCCCCATTTTTCCCAGTGCTTCCCTTTAGGTTTTTATGAGCAGTGAGGAGAAAACACTTGCTTCCCATAGTTTCTATAGGCCAGGCTTTAAACTTTATGACGGGGTTAATTCCTACACCGGTGGATTATTTTTCTTTTTGAAATGTCTCTCTGACAGCCGTTGGACTCTGGGTACACAAAGTGGTTTATTTAGCCTGTGTTTCCACATACACTTTGTGGGTGGTCTGTGTGTGTGTGTGTGTGTGTGTGTGTGTCAGGCATCGCTAACATGAGTGCGTTTGCAGTGTAACGCACCAAGTGAACCTAATCGTGGGTAGTGGGACATCACACTGATTGTATTAACCCAATAGATTAGTTAATTGCCAGAAACTGTTGATAAAAACAGAACTAAGTTGTGTTGAGTTCATGTCCAAATAATTATTTTTGAGATATGTGTGTCTCAATTTTACAAGCTTTTGAGAGTAAATATTGCAATTTAGTATGCCAATATCAATGGAGATGAAAGAGGGTACGACGTATTTACTCTACTAAGTGATGGCTCGCCGTCATCATCTTCATCGTCATCTTCATCGGCATCATCATCATCATCATCATCATCATGATCTTCCACTCATCCTCCTGTTCCTCATCTCTTATCTCTCAAGGCCAGAAGCAGCACAGACCAGCTGTCCAGCTCGGGCGCTCGGAGCTGCCCTAAGAAAACCATTCTGCTCCCTTCCTCTTCCTCCACCTCCTCGCTCTCTCTCCACTCACAGGTGACACGCAGTCTGTCTGTCTGTCTGTCTGTGCCACAAATCCAACTGTGCCCCTCCTCCCTCCCCTTTTGTTCTCTCTAAGCCGTCTCCCTAATCGCGTCCCTACCTCAGCTTTTACCTCTGCAGTGTGTCGCCTAAGTAGAGACTAAATCATGTAGTGATGTCATCTTCCTCTCCCCGCATTAACTTCCTAGAGCGGATACAATCTTGAGAAAATAAACTGTGTGGTCGTTTGCTTCCCTGTGAGTGGGAAGTCTAAGTTAATATGAGAGGAGCCGCTTGTTTTCATGCTGACTGGTGTGTAGGTGGGATGTGGCGCCTTATAAGTAGATATAGACTCAGGGGATATTGGGTAGTGTCAATTCATTGTCATGCACTGCCAGAAATGGTGCATATAATCTGTATTCAGACACAACAGTCAACAGTACCATCATTTTGTAAGGTCCTCTTTTCCCTAGATGCAGACCCAAGTGTTAATATGTCTTGTCTGCTCATTTCTGCCTTCAAGCATTCGGGTAAAAGTCCAGAGGAAGACAAACCAGAATATGACCAGATGCCTCTGAACTACGGGGTAGAGTAACTGTTGTCGCATGAATATGTGTTCAGCTTGTCACTACTAACTCGCACCGTTTTTCTGTGATTGGTTCTTTTTAATGAGCTAATGGCGAACGTTTACGTAGCTTTTAAGCAGACCAGAGTGTGGAACAGGCACAGCCAAACCAGGCTTTTCCATCAAGTCTCAATAGAGTTTCCTCGACAGGAGTGGGAGCCGCTGCACCTGGAAGACCCGGGACCTATTCACATCCCTAGCATACAGGAGAGGGCTGACTGCCTAATCTCCAAGTTTAAAGGCAAACCTGACAAACGCCCAAAGGTGAACACCATGCATGGGCATGTTGTGGGAGCACGGTTTCCTGGAGTGGTTTTGAGATGTAAGCATCATAGCTTGATGCCGTTTTAACAGACCGGTTCTGTTTTGCTATGAGTGGTGTATGAGTATTATTTCATATTAGTTTGAGTTGTATCGTGTTGGGACATACCTCTGTCTAAATGCCTGAATTGTGTCATATTACCTACATGATAAGCACATGGTAGTCTCTGTATACACATCCTCTCAAGTTTGAACCATCCTTCTTTTCTGTCTCTTTCTCCCTGGAGCCAAAGAAAAAGCCGGCCCGTTTCTTTTTAGAGCAGTGGCACTTGTCCCGAGGCCAGACCGAGAGCTCGCCCCTCTCCTCTCCCGACTGTCCCAGAAAGGTTAGGGCTTGGTGCTGTGGAACTGAGATTTTAACAGATTACCAAGTGCCTTACTTAATCATAGCCTCTTATGGAAATTTCACTGTGAGACTAAGACCTTATTGGGAGGCTTAATTCTTGTTTGTTAACTCTACTACTCAAGCTTGTTCAGTTCATTTAACCTAAGTGCGGTCTACTGTCTTGCTTTATATTTTTGTAAGAATGCCCTAGCTGCTAACATCAGACATTGGTCCTTTTTTCCTCAGAGAATATACCCAACTAAATAATTACATTGGAAATGACAATATGACTTAATTTGAAACAGGTCCCCTATAAGTGCTAGATCCCCTTACTAACTGTGGACAATTCTTTTCATAGTTTGCTTATTCAGACTTGCATTGCTGCCAGGGTGCATACATTAGAAGCTGTCAGCCGAAACTATCAAAACAATGACTAACAACCCCTCTATGGCCTTGACCACAATAACAAGCTGTTTGGAAGGGCGACTGTTTTTGGAAACCACTAAAAAGGGAGAGCACAACTGAATTTTTCCTCCCATTATATCTCCTTTGTGATCTAATAACGCATTTCTCTGCAGGAGCAGGCAAGGCCTCTGCGGTCTGACGACCAAATGCCCTTACATGTGCTTAGTATTCAGGAGAGGGCTGAGCAACTTGCCTCTCAGTTTGAAGGCAAGCCAGCCAGACCACAGGTGAAACATCCCCATCCACCTTGGTGCTTCGTCAGGCAGCTTATGTTTTAGCACAGACACCAAGCTTTCTTCTCTATACATGTTGTTAAAGGAATACACCAACTTTTTGGGAGACTTCATCCATGTGTCTCCAGTAGACTGTTGGCTATGTTGCTCCATGCTAACACTTTATTCAGTGATAGTAGGTGACTAGCATTGAAATTAGAACTTGTTACGGCTCTAAAGCTAAATTGTAAGTGATCTGGAATCATGAGATAGGTAGAATTTACTTGAAATATGATTACAAAAATGATGTACTGTTTTGAACTACCAGGAACTACTTTCCCTGTTTATATAGAGCGATGGGAGACTGTGCATGGCTAAAAATCACTGCACAGTTTGTTGTTCACCTGAAATGGTTCTAAAAAATAAACAGTAGCTACATCAACTATATTGAGTTAAGGATATTTCATTTTTTCAATTTATGAGTCTGCAGGTAGGCATAATAAGAACCACTAACAACTTTTTATTGCTAAAAGGTCAGTCTTTCTTACTTTGGCTAATGCTAGTCACCTACTATCACTCACACTGAATGCTAACGTGTTAACATGGAGCACCAGAGCGAATGGCGTAGTGGGGACACATGGATAATTTTGGTGTCTATGTTGCCATTGCTTAATGGGTAAGTTGACCAACAAGCCAATCCCCCAAAAATGTGGTGTGTTGTATTGCAAATACAAAGTGAAACAGAATATATTAGTAAAATGCAAAGAACGGTACAAGTGAATTTTCACATCAGGTTTTTCAATTGTTTGCCGTATCTCTTTCCAATCTTTCATTTTCCAGCAGTAACTTTATTCCTAACTATATCCCCTCTCTCCTTCCTTTTCCTGGAGCCTAAGAAAAAGCCCTCACGTTTTTTTATGGAACAGTGGCACCTGGCCCGAGCCCCGAGTCCCCCCGAGTCTCCCCTCTCCTCCCCTGACACTTTCAGACAGGTAGCTCTCTCAGTCTGGCGAGGAATGGAGAGTGTTGACACTAACACACTGCACCTGCACACTGCAGGGAGATATCATCACTGTCTGGGTTGACTTGACTCAAGCTCTCTAGAGACTTATTTTAAAAACTGGCTGTGAAATGTGAAGCAACTCACTTGCAACCTCTCTCCTCACAAAGTAAACTGTGAATGATTTGAATACCTTATCTCTTGCTCATTGTGGTTGTTCAGCTCAGTATGTGGGCGAATAATCAGTCCCAGTGACTGTGAGTGATTTCTTTTCGAACAGATATCGACATTTTCTCAAGTGGGGCGTACTGTCACTGAATTACAATTCTTTGCAGTCGTTTTGCCTTGGGAATCCCAAGTAGTTGTTTTGGGTTGAAAGAGCAGTTTGGCAGAAAAAAAACCTGATCTACTGTAATTCCCATGTGGACAAGCGCTGTTCCAACTGGGGCGGAGTAATCACAACTTTGCAATGCGGTGGGACTGCAGCACAGCAAAGTGTGCTCAAATCCCATCCATGATAATCATAGTTTTCATGGCTTAAGACTGCTTTGGACTAAATGTGACCTCAATTCTTCCTCTAGGACATAGGATAAAATGCTGTTTTGGGATTTTAATAGATCGAAGTCTAATCCTGTGGTAGACCAGTTGAGAATTTAAGCTGAAGAAGGTTTCATATGCTACATACTTTGCTGAATTCAGTTGGTTGCAAACCAGTATGAACAATCATTTCCCGCATTGATTGTGAAAGAGTCAGTGACCATCACATTTTTTATTCAATTTTATTCGTCACACGGCAGTGCAGCGTGAATATGTGTGTGTGCATGTGAGTGAGTAATGTCAGTGTGTACATGGGTGTGTAAGCCTGCATAGTAGTTTTCATACAGGACATTGAAGCACAGAGCCACCCAACAGCTGTCGCCTCTCATTAAAGAAGTGGCATAGTTGATGGCTTGTGATCTCTTTTAATGTCCCAAATCCAATAATGCTTTTTTGTGGGCTACTAAATGCACTTATGGAATGGAATGGATGACTTATGGAATCATTTTGTACATACTGTATGACTGAGGGCTGAAGTTATTTAATCAGCTTTGGAGTTGTCGTTATGAGCTATGTTTGGTTTGGCTCTAAGTAGTATCCGTTAGGCGGGGCTGCCAACACATCTACACGCATGATCGACCAAACATGCAAACGTGGCTTTGTTTACCCTCTCATCTCTCAATGTGCTGTCAGACACTGTTGCTTGTGAGCACCTCCCATCCTGTAGCGCTTGTTACTGTCTCTCCTTCCACATCCTCTCCTCTATCTCATCAATGTCGTTTTCTGTCTTTTCACTCCTTGTACCCATGTGTCGCCTTTCTTCTTCATTCGTTTTTTCCTAATTTCTCTCAATATTCTGCCCTTTTTCTCAATGCTGTTGATAGCGCTATGTAAGGATGTACACAGGGGGAGTTGGCTCATTGACTGAGCAGATAGCCAATCAGCTTCAATCTCAGGAAGACCCCAAGCCCCTGCTTGAAAAGAGGGAATTGGTAAGAACCACTGTTGTGTCACTAGGGTAGAAGGCATGCGGTTGCTGCAAATCAGGATCTCTCTTTCATCAGAGAGTGTTGTTTTGACATAGTAATATGTGGTGATGAGTTTAACCCTGATCCGTCTCCCTTTAGCGGTAGAGAACTGTGTGTGTTTGCTCAACAACTAACTGTGATTTAGGAAGCTATTCTGTTTGTGAATAAATTGTACAATAATGAAAGATATGTTTTCAAATCCCTGTTTCTATAGATAAATAACTTTTGACTTGTGATCCTACAGATTAGCACCAAACCCAATTTATCTAAAAATGGCCTCGTGTGAGCTTGTGGTCTGATAATTTCCCTCACGTCTTTGTTGCAGTCAAGGCTCTCCTCTCCTCTTCTTCTCCGTCTTTTTTGCTTTTCCCTTCTGTTCCGACTCTGATTCCGCGCCCTCTCCCTCCGCAGGGCTCTCTGAGGAAAGAGTTTCCCGTCAACATCGGGGGCAGCGACGTCTGCTTCTTCTGCCGGAAGCGTGTGTACGTGATGGAGAGGCTGAGCGCAGAGGGGAAGTTCTTCCATCGCAGCTGCTTCAAGTGCGACTACTGCGGCACCACACTCCGACTGTCCTCCTACGCCTTCGATGTGGAGGACGGTACGTCTGACATTAAGATAACTTGCTCTTTCTTCTATCTTTAGTCCATCTGTCGTATAATTCTTAATTGTCAGCAGCAGACATTGCTCATCTTTTGCTGAAATGAGATGAATTGCAGAACTAGAATATAACAGCGCAAATGATGAGGATGAATTATTACTTTTAAGGCTTGGGCTAAAAACCAAGCAAAAAAAACGTATGCTATGAATTGTATTATACAGCATATTCTATGTTCTAATAATGCATATGTATTCAATGTTAGCATACAATATCAAAGATTGTTTGTAAATGCTCCACCTAAAATGCAACATAAAGGGTATTGTTGTAGAAGACATGATTATCTGCGATGGCCCCGGTGTTATTATGCTTTGGTACATTGCCCTCACAGCCCAGTGCAGCCTCATGATTTCATATTTTTTCCTCTCTGGGAGGTGTCTATTGTGCTCATGGACAGACACCAGATTGTTAGATGGGACAGAGTGGCTGTTTCTCCTAGACCAGTTAGCCGTGGGACTGAAGCCCACTGGTACAGCATGGCTTGTTCCTGCCCACTGGGGGCCTGAACTGAGACGGAAAGGAGGAGGATTTTTTGACTATGAATGACACAGTATACTTCTGCAGAACCGATTCTATGGAAAAATGCTTAAGATTTTGGACTCTGTGAGGTGATAATAGCAGAATGTGTCTATTATTAGAGATTATGCATTCACTTTGTTTGCTTAATTGGTTTGTCTGTCTCCTTTATCCTGCAGGGAAATTTTACTGCAAGCCCCACTACTGTTACCGTCTGTCTGGCCAGGCTCAGAGGAAGAGGCCTGCTCCGGCCCCTGCTCCACTCCCTGCTAAGGTACCTGCTTACATTTACTAGAATAAATGCTGATGAAATTCGTTATCAAGTAACTCATTCACTGATTACCGCTAAGGTCAGGGCTCTTGTGTCTCCCAACGCCTTGCTGGGTTTGATGTCTTCTGTCTCTTCACCCCTGTAGGAGAACCAGGCACCCCAGATCGCTGCAGTGACCGTGGACGCCCCCGGAAGGGCGATGGCAGCCGCAGCCCCCTCGGCCGAGCGCCAGCCCTCAGGTACCCCACTTTCCTCTCTTGCCGCGGCGGCCGTACCCCGCCGTCTGGCCCGGGGCGTGGGAGTCCCGCTGCGTACCCTCCGCCGCACGCTCTCCTGGACCTGCCACCAGGTGGCACGCAACCCCCTAGACTCTCCCTTCCTGTGTACCTACTGCATCTACCTCTTCTGCTGTTTCACCATCAATGTCCTGCTCAACCTCCTCTAGCATGACTCTCTTGTCCCTTCCTTCCTTCCTTCCTTCCTTACTTCCTTTTACACTTTGCCAACTAATTTCAAATGTATAGATTTAGCAAAAGCGTTCTCTTCTGACTGTACTGACTGTAGCTTGCTGAATGGTCATGTAAATCTTGTGATTCTCCGTTTGAGTATATGATTTATTCCTTGAAGATGCAGCATTCTTTCTGTTCCTGTTAGCATCCAGTTTTTTTGGGAACTGAGAGGATGACTTGCGATTGGCCTTGGCCAGTTAAGCGGCTCTCTGGCAGCTCAATTTTAGAATTGAATGCTGCATCTTAAATCTCTCTCTTTCTTGGCTTGGAAATTAAAAAGAGTCAGGCAAAGTTTGGAGCTTAACTTTTCTGCTGCTGTAGCTGCACTCTAGACAGCAATAATAACCATTTGTAGACCTTTCTTGCAGCTGCTTGTCCTGATTTTATCGGCAGACCTGGCAGTACTTAATGCCAGCTTTCTTGATACAAAATATTGACATATAGAGACATATAAGTTATTTGTGTACCTAAAGATAATTATTTTGCCTGCCTATATTTTAATGAAAGGCCATGCTTTATTCTATTGTGATTGTAACCTCCTGTGGCCTGTGACTGCTTTCTTTTACCTCTACCTCCTTCTGTGTGATCTGCTCAGTTTAGAGCCTGCTTTGTGATGTGTGTCTCTCTCTGTAAGCTGTTTTGCACCTCTCCCTCTTACTGAAACTCACCATACTGTGATGAAGTGCCTGTATCGGTGCTCGTGATTGGTTCCTTTGTAAGCTTTACCTTTCCCCCCTCCTATCAGAGCAGCTTAAAGCTGAGAGCTATCGTAGTGCTTGAATTAGTGCCTGTGATTGGTTCTCTTGCGATATTTCCTCCTCCTCTCTCAGACCTTCTTGGCTGCCCGGTCCTCCTGCATCCCTCAACCTCCCACCCCCAGCCACATTGCTGCTAATACCCACTTGTGTTTGCTCAATATACTGCATCTTTGCTGCATTAATTGCATTGCATATTAAATTTAAATATTGATATTGTTAAAAATAGTACTAGAAAGAATTCATTTAATAGATTGGTAAGAGAATGACAGCGATCTACTGGAATTAATAAGTAATGTGTAGGCCTGCTACATTGTGTGGCAAGTGTAGTATATCATGAACAATGGAGATAGTTATTTGTAAATATTGGAGCAAATTAATATGACCTCAGTTCATCATACATGACAACATTTGGGAATGACTTTGAATACAAATTACATCTACTAAGTCGTGGGCTATTTTGGTCTAACTTAGTCTTAATTTCAGGGTTAGTTTTGGAAGATAAGAAGACTAACCATAAAATTTGAACTGATTGTGCAGCAGGACTTTTCTTGTCTTGAGTGAAACAGGTGATGCATTAGGCTCTTGCATTTTCAGTCATCTTGCGTAGTTCAGAATACCTAAGAGAAAGGTACCATAGCAGCTGTTTGACCACATCCTTCCATCTACATAAGGTAACATAAGCCACAGTATCAAATATCACACATTCACTGTCTCACCAGTCCTTGCTTCGGTGGGGTTTGCATGGGGTCATTGCTTACAGCATTTTCAGTCATTTTGTCCTAGTTGGAGGGCAAGTTGATCTCTACTCAACTGAGTGGAGAGACAACATGTTAAGTATTAAAAAATGGGCAGAATGTGTTAAAAAGCATTTCTATCTGACCCATTCCACTCTCTAATCTCCAAGTAAATCCTAAAGACTAACTTTAGAAAGAATACAGTTTTAAGATTTTGCTTCTCAGGATGGGAAAAAGGCAAGGCACCAACCTTGTACCTGTTAACACAAGTACTATGGTAGAGGAATTATAGAGTATTAAACATATTTGTGTTTCACGATACTATTTGCTGTAGGAAAATGATCTAATGCAATAAATTCCTTTATAGATCTTAATTGGTGTGTCTTTGTCGATTTGTCCTTAGAATGCAAGGTGTCTTTGGTGGGAAGAAGTGATTTTGCGACAAATGCATGAGGAAATACTTATGCACTAGTTTCATTGTTGGATATTGATCCATTGATCATTTGCAATGTGTGATGGATTTGATGGTGCTTATAATAGATTGAAATGGCCATTGCCAAAATTCATTTTTATCCATAAATTTATCATTGCAGCACTTTCCATAGATGGTCATACAGTAGATGCGTTCCAGTCCAGTTTGTGAGTCCCAGCTGTTACAGTTAGAAGCCTAAACGCGTCCTTTCAAGCAATGCTGCATGGCTCCTGCACTGCAGAGGGTTATTATGTTCCAGCTCTCCTCTGCTCCTCTCCTCTCCTCTGTAATGTTGTCCCTACCTGATTCTCAGTTGCCTTTTTTTTTGTACCCTCTCTCCTCCGCCGTGGGTGCTCTGCCTTCTACCCTCCACCCTGGTCTCTCCAACCATCCGGTCCACCCTGGCGTCATCATTTCTCCAACCTGGGGTCTCCTCCTTATGCTCCAATCTTGCGTTGGCAACCCCAGGTCCGGAGGTCAACGGGCTGCAGGAGCCCAGCCTACCTAAGCGACTGAGGGGAACTCCGGAGCGCATCGAGTTGGAGAACTACCGCCTCTCCCTGCAGAGGGAGGAGGAGCTGGAGGAGGTGCCGGAGGAGACGCTGGCAGAGCACAACCTCAGCAGTGTGCTGGACAAGGCCACCGATGCTGACCTGGGCTCCAGGTAAGAGCGTGAAGACATGTATGATATGCTCTTTGGCAAGAACGATGGACAGCGTGGAGAATTCTAGGATTTCTCATTTGCTGAAATGATGATACTGAAAATTGGAACTGATCCATTTGCGCGATTTGTTTGTTGACATTTTATGTTGCTGATGTAGGGGTTAAGGTTAGAGTATTTTTTAACTGAGGTAAAAAAGCAATCATCTCAAGGCAAACACCAGCGCTCTTAATAGAAGCAGGTGTGTGGTGTAGATCCGCAAGGGAAGAAATCGTTTTACAGCCACAGCTGAATTCTCATATTTTTCTCCAAATGTCACTTTAAGACATTCCATTACATTCAGTGATACAAACAACTCCCTCTATCTTCCTCCTAATGGCCTTGGTGTACATTTCAGTTGACTCCTCAGTAGGGATGGGAATTGATAAGATTTTATTGATACCAATGCCATTATCGATTCTGCTTATCGGTCCGGTTCTTTATCGATTCCCTTATCGATTCCCGATCAATTTTCTGTGTGAAAAAAAAAGTAGGCCTACAGGTTTTCAGCATCAACGCAGCTGTTTTATTATCTCGAGTCTGAACACAGTGTAGAATGTCTGCCTAATAACATTTGAACATGTTAAAATAAATTACAATGCTCCTTTTCTTAAAATTATATAACTTGGAAAACAAATACGATCTTTAGATGGTTACCCTAAGATGTTTCAACATATTGCTGGTGTTTCCACCCTTAAGGCTGCGTTCACACATAGCTTTTTTCCCCAACCACCAGCGCCCTTTTCTCATTAAAAGCAATGGGAAGCGGCCGCAAGGCGCACAAAAGGCGACGGCTCCCGAAAAGCGCTGCAGCGGCGTTTTTTTCGTCAGAGCGGAGCGCTTTCAAAAGTTGAGAAATGTTCAACTTTTCAGAAAAGCGCCGGGTGACGTGAACCGCTTTTTCCCAGCCGACCAATCACGATGACAGAGACGCTGGCCGTTTCCCATAGCAACAACAAATATGGAGAAAGTGAAAGTGCCGGTGGAGAAATTGGACGTTGTAATAAGTGAATTTCCGTTACCGCAACAGCGATCATAAAGGCAGTATGGATTATACTGGACATGTATTGGAAATATCTGGTAAGCCTTTGCTTGTTGCACAACACTGTTCTGTCTGCTAGAAGTGAACCAGCTGGTTAGTGAGCTAGCAGCTGCTCAGCTAACGTCAGGTGACGTTGCCGTGATCCGCTTCTTATTTCTCCTCACAAAAAGCGCTCCAGGCAGCGCTTTTTCCACATCAAAAAACGCTATGTGTGAACACAGAAATGATAATTTTACAGACGTTACAAGTAGCACTGTTGTCATCTTTCTTCGTGAAATGAAGCCACGCTTTGGACCGTTTCTTCCTCTCCGCCATGACTCCTTCTTGTTGCAAGTTTCCAGCAGCGTAGATGCAGAGTTTGACGTCATGACGCATGAGTTTTTGCAATGCGCATGCGCAACTGTCAGAAAAACATGCCGGCATCGATAAAAGGAATTGATAACCTCGGAGGCATACGATTCCGATGGA
Source organism: Centroberyx gerrardi (assembly GCF_048128805.1). Lineage (NCBI taxonomy): Eukaryota > Metazoa > Chordata > Actinopteri > Beryciformes > Berycidae > Centroberyx > Centroberyx gerrardi. Next base: position 22,964,690 of record NC_136000.1, read on the forward strand.
TCAGACAATTTGGAACCGGTTCTCAACTGGAACCGGTTCTCGATTCCCATCCCTACTCCTCAGCACCTGATCTAAGAAAACGGCCCAAAAGTTCACAGGAGAAGCACATGGAAAATCCAAAGGGCATGGATTTATACAATCCTACAGAGAATGGACATCAGTTACTATCAAATATGGATAGGCTGAAATTCAATCCTTCACTGACTCCTACCTCTTCTAACTCTTTCCTGTGACTCCCCCTCTGTTTTCCAACAGTAGTTCAGAGTCGGACATGGAGGAGGAGGACGAGCAGGAGGAGCAGGACCAGGAGGAGGTGGAGCAGCAGCCCCTCAGCCCCTCGGACCTCGGCGGCGTTCCCTGGAAGGAGGCGGTGGAGCTCCACGCCAAACTGAAGGGAGACGGCGACCATGGGGCTGAGGGAGAGGGAGAGGGAGACGCTCTGGCCGACGCAGTCAGCAGGGACGGGGAAGTGGACGAGGAGGAAGACGAGGAGGAGGAAGATGAGGAGGAGGAGGACGATGATGACGAAGAGTCAAGCGATGGTAAATTTCGTTTTTCACTCTGGGATTATTAAATGGTGCTGTTTCAGCATGGTTCCTGTAAATGTTTACACCCTGTCCAGACGTCATTAGACCTATCAGGACGATCTAGAGCTCTTTTCATAGAAATCTGTTTCATCTGTGGTGTCACTGTTTCAAACATTGGTCTCCTCATCCTCTGCCTCTTTTCTTCTCCTCCTCCTCCTCACGACTCCCCTCTCTTCTTCTGTCCCTCGATGTGTCCCACCTGTCCACTGTGTGTGTGTGTGTGTGTGCGTGCGTGTGTGTGTGTGTGTTTGGGGGGGTTATTTTCGGGGCTCTGTCTCCCCCTGCTGGCAGAGGGGGAGTACTGCCCCTGGGAGAGGGAGCTCCAGTCAGGCCTTTGGCTGGAGAAGTACCTCACAGATGAAGAGGATGTTGGTACATTTAAAGGTAGCAGCACTGCCTGTGGATGCGTTTGCAGTAACTCTGATATATCAGCCTGATATATATATATATATAAACAACCCAGGTTTGGGTTTCTTTTCCTAGGATGTCTCCAATAAGAGTGTGGCTTTCATTTTTGTTGTTCTTGTTTGGTTGTGATTGTGGATTTTGTGTTCTGTTTCAAATGTGTGCCTTTTAAGATTTAAATATTTCATCCCTTTTTACCCTGTTAACACCTCCATTTTGTGCAATATACGGCTTTAAAACACTAATCTGATGAATGTCATAGATTTGTAGGTGTTTGCATTCTACTTGGTTGAGAGTGACAGAATAATTTGGTTCAACAAATTGATAAGAGTTTTTTCCCTTAATCTTAAATGTTTGATGCTCACTTTTATGGTTTGACTTTTGTTGCAGTTCTAGTGCATGCAGCCTCGACCTCTCCTCTCTGGTGATTTTTTTTTCATTGCCACTGTATTCTAATTGGCCTTCTTTCTTCTATTCTTGTCCTGTCTTTTCCCTCTCCCTCTGTTCATTCTACTGTATCTGCACAACTGTCTCCATCTCTCTTCGTCCCTCTCTCCTTCCTTGGCTCATACGACTTCACCACACCCCGATACACAACATTATCACTGCCTACCATGTACTGTTCGCTCAAATCCCGACACCCACATGTAGCCAGGAACCTACAGATCCAACAAGTCCTGCAGCCTGTGGACCCTCAGGCCATTCCAGGCTTGGTGAGAACACACCTGGACTCGGAGGGAGACAAGGAGGGCCAACCGGCCTCAAGCTCCCAACTCTCCCAACCCTCTGAGCTCACGCAGCCCTCCTCCACAGGTAACCCACCCAGAGGAGCTGAACCCTGGGAAGGCTTCGCTGGGCAAGTCCCAGGCTGTAGGCCCCGGGGGGGGGGGACGGGGGGAGTTGGGGACCGTGGTATTTCACTGTTATCAGTGTGGCTGCTGCTGTTCTGTTTGTGTGTCTGTGATAGGAGGAGCCACCTCCCCACTAACCCACCTGTTGCATATAATCATCTGTTATTTTGGTTCATTTTGTTATGTTGCTTTTTCCGTGGAATGTCTAATTTTGTGTTCAGTCTTTTAAGTTGTCATTCAGTGTTGCTGCTGGTTCTCTGGGGTGAACAGAACGTTCTCCAATCACATCCCAGTGCACCATAACCCCCTTGTTAATTCTTTTGAATTTTGTTCTGCTTTGTTCTTTTGTGTTCTGCTCTGTTCTTTCTCATGTGTCTAATTACTTGTGTGTTATTTTCCTGCCATCTCTCCCTCGTTGTTCTATATCTCCTGGTTTTAATGTAGCCCCTGCCCACACATCCGCCCGACACGAGGCAGTGAGAGTCTGGTTGGAGTCCATGTCCGGAGGTAGCACAGACTTAAAAGGGATCATGAGATCCCATCTTAGACTCGTATTCTATCTGTCTATCAACTGGCCTGTCCTGGAGCATGCAGAAACACATGCGGAGACCAGTAGACTCACAAGCATGCATGCTGTAATACTGCGACACTTGAGAGCTCAGCTCTCTTGGGTTCAGATCAACACCTGCATTTCACTTTTCACAACCTGACTTCTCACCCTATCCTGCCAAGTCCCAATAGATGGTTACTATGGTTATCTCTTCAATTAGATAGACAGAAGGTACTTAATATCACTGTTTTTTTTTTTTGCCTACAATGCTTTCAGCAATTTTGGCCCAGATATGTAGGGTGTGTTGTATTAGTGAGTACAGCTGTGGCCTCTGTTACAGTTACTATTGTTGTGGACTAACCCCTTAATGGCACTTGTACTTTCCTGAAGTCCAGGGAATGGGGCTGTTGAGGTTCTGTGTTTATTGGCTTAAAAGCTTGACATTAGATTACCAAATGAATGGAATGTGAGCCCTACACCTACATTTCTATTCTTGGGCAGCGCTTGCAGGTTTTCTGGGTTAAAAGTTTCTTGAAGTTCTGGTGATCAGACTCACTTTAATCAGATGCTTTTACAGTACGTAAACCCACATGAACAAAAGCATATTTAACAGTTTACTCAGAAGTGATGGTTAATGTTGTAATATTAGATTTCAATCTTACTATGTCAACAATTGCATGAATTAGATGTGTGGGTCCTTTCTCTGTCCGAGTTTTTCGTTAGAAAAACACTGAATATTGTTTCAGAGGAGGGATTCCTGCTCGTCTCTTGACCAGTGTCATTAATGTCTTTTGATTGCGCAGTTGCCTGATTCAAATGTCATCCATTTGCTAAAGCAGAAATGGATAAGTGCATGTATCTAATCACTAATGCTATTCTGTGCTTATTTTTTTGTTTATGTTTGACAGACCTGTATGACTTAATTTTTATGCTAAACTAATGTCAGTATGATTTTCTTGCAGAAGTTTTTCCTTCAAGTTTCAAAATTGGACTTTGTAGAATTGGTTTTGAAGCCCTTTTCATCTTCTTTCAACCTTTTAATCCCTTTCTATATCTGTGCTCCACACTCCAAATTGGTCTTGATAGCTTTTTTCATTAATTAATTCATCCTTGCGCCTTGGCGCTTTATTTTCAGTTTTTTTATTTTACCCTGCAGCCAGAAACCTCAGTAAGGTTGAGATAAGGTTATGTTGTTATATAGCTGAGAAAAGTTCTCTCTTACTCACTCTTTTTATTGACTGAACAGAGCGCGTAATAGCCAGCTGACTCATTTCTCGCCATTTCTTTGTCTTACCAGAACTGTGTGAGGATGACGACCCGGAAGCAGAGGCAGACAGTCCAGATTTGGAGCCTGGTACAGAGATGGATCAAGGTGGGCAATCAAGATAATAGAAATAATGAAATGATGAATAAACTGCATTGGTTAGTTTTATACATGCTAAATAACTTTTGTAGTTTACAAATAACAATACATATTTCATAATGTTATGTTTATGTTCCAGATGACATTCCTTCAGATGCAGAAGCTGAGGCTCGCTTGCACCAGTCTGAGCACACTGAAGCATTTCCTAAGGAGGACAGGAAATCAGAAAGTCTGGGAATGGCCTCTAGTGTTGGTAAGCAACTCTAACAAGCACAAACTGCTACATCTCACAAATCATTCCTTCCAATGAATCACTCATAGATGTAGTTATTTTTATGTAAATGAATGGCAGTACAATAGTTCATTTTGTGCATTCAGGACCATCCAGCATCAGCCCTATGCAGAAAGAAGATGATGTTGTCTTCTCCCCAGTCAAACCATCTCCAGAGCCTGAGACACAGGTAGATATCTCTACATTTATCAAGCTGCAGTATGTGATGCTTGTTTTGACTGAATCCTGATCTTCCCTGTTTGTTTTCCAGGTAACCCAAACATCTCCTTCCTGCTTGGTGAAATCTCCTGCAGCGCGCTTTTTCCCAGAACCTTTTGCACCGGAGGAAGTGAAACCTGAGAGGACGACTCCGTCTCCAGTTGCCAAGAGCCCGCAGTGTCCTTCCCCTGCTCTTGTCCACACTCCTTCCTCTGTCCCTTCTCCTGTTCCTGCTACTGCTTCCGTCACTGCCCCTGCCTCACCTCCTCCCAAGTCCCCCTCCAAATCACCCATTGGCTCCCTAGTCAGGTCGCCAGTTGGGTCAGCAGTCGGGTCACCAGTCAGATCCCCTGTCAGGTCACCAGTTGGGTCGCCTATCCGCTCCCAGCCTGTCCCTCTACCAGAGACTTGCACACCTAAATCTCCCGTCTACCCTCAGCGCTCCATCTGCCCTCTGACGGGCAACCCCCTCTCCCCCATCTGTTCCCAGCCCTTGCCCTGCCACGAACCCTCCTCACCCCTCACCTCCGACTCCCCCGTCAGAACTCAGCCTGTCCCCGCAGTCACTTCCACGCCCATGGCCAAAACGGACACGCCCGAGCCCTCAAAGGACATGGACTCTTCCCTAGAGGAAACCCCATCTAAAAAGACGGATATCATTGAAGAGTTTTGGCTGAAGAGTGCTGAGATCAGGAAGAGCCTGGGTCTTACGCCTTTGGACCGCAGTAGTAAAATCCTAGAAAAGAGCGTGACCCAAGACTCTTCCTCTGCCAAGTCCCAGTCTCCGGACCTGTCAGAGGAGCTGAAGCCTGCCTTTACTGGACGCTCTGTCATTCGCAGGCTCAACATCACTCTTGAGGGTCAGGTCATTACTCCCATTACTCCTGTGGAGCCCAAGAGTAATGGCTCTGATAAGAGAGACCTGAGCAGCAGCTCTGGCCTGGGCCTCAATGGGAGCACGGCCACCAGCCAGACAGCAAACAGTGACATCTATAACACCTCCGACTCCACCATGCTCACCCCTCCCTCCAGTCCACCACCACCCGTGCCTGCCAACCAGTCTCCGGCCATGTTCAGGCAGCAGAGACACCAGGTGTCCTGGAGCAACGGAACAGAAAAGCCGGCGTCTGAGCCTGCCAAGGAGCTGGCACACACGAAAACTAAGACCCCCGTTCCTGCGCCGAGGACCCAGCTGAGCCCTGTGTCTGCGCCCAAGCCTGCCCCCAGGACAGTAACGGCGACATCGCCACTCACAGATCCAGGAACAGCTCCAGTGGTGGTCATGAGGGAGAAGAAGAAACCTCGGCGGGAGGAGGTGAGGAAGTCATTTGTGGAGACTGTGGAGGAGATTCCGTTTGCTGATGACGTGGAGGAGAGCTTCGACGAGCGGACACCAGAAACGAGCACGGACAGATTCTTTACTCCACCCACCAGCAAGCCCAGCAGGGACAAACCCCCCCTCCACCTGGCCCTAGCCATGGAAAACGGTAAACCCAACATCCCTGTCAACCCAGCCTCAAAGCCCCAGAGGGTGACTCAGTTCTCCCCAGAGGCCAAGGAGATCGCTGAAGAGAGAATGAGGGCCAGAGAAAAGTCTGTCAAGAGCCAGGTTTTAAAAGATGCCATGGCCAAGCAGCTGAACAAAATGAAAGAATCTGAAATAGCCAAGGGTGCCTCAGCTAAAGTGGCCTGGAACGTAACCTCCGATGCCACTGGAAAGAGTAAGAAGTCGGCAGGATCTCCAAAGACGTCAGCCGTGAAAGCTCTGGAGTCCAAGAAGGCCGAGACGATCCCCGAGCGTTTCTTCAGCAGCAACAAGAGTCTGGACAGCTCTGTAGCTTCGTCCGAGGGCTCGTCTGGGAGCAAGAGCAAGAAACGGAGTTCCCTCTTCTCGCCACGTAAGAACAAGAAGGAGAAGAAAGCGAAGAATGAGAGCAGTAGGCCCTCTGGCACGGACACGGAGACGCCGCCCAAGCACAAGTCATTGTGGAAGGCTGTCTTCTCAGGGTACAAGAAGGACAAGAAGAAGAAGGATGACAAGTCATGTCCCAGCACGCCTTCCTCCAGCTCCACCACTCAGGACTCCGGGAAGAAGAGAACATCACCTGTTGGGAAGTCATCAGGTGAGAATGATGATCAAGAGTTTTACAAGAGCTTAAAATGCTTTTTTAATGTATTATTCCATACTATTAGGGATGGGACGATATATCGAAATTCTAATATATCGCAATACAAAAATGTGACAATATGTATTGTGGGAAGAAAAATGAATCAGTGATATTAGCTCCATTTTATTCTGCTGTAGTAATCACAAATGAGACGGCTTGCCCATCACAATTTCACAAGCTCTTCATCCAAATTATATTATTTGCACTTTGTAATGACATTTTTAAATTGTTGTTTACTTTCTAGCAAGGCAATGCCATCGCTAGAAAGATTTGTGGCTCAGAAATAAGCTTAATTCTGCACAGTCAGACTTTGTTGTCATTCAACTTTTATTTATTACATGGCATCGTGGTTGTCTCGAATCGTGAACCCCATATCGCTTATCAAAGCATATCGTGCGTTAAACAGATTGCCCCATCCCTACATACTATGCTTATGTGCAAGAATTCCACAGAAAAATAACACAGATGCTATTTATTTATTTACTTTCTTTGTTTATTATGCGTTACAGACTTGAAATCACGCAGAAACCTGAGCTTCTCCGAGGACTCAGACCTGTCCTGTGATGATGTTCTGGAGAGATCCTCCCAGAAGTCTAAGGCAGATGTGAGTAACAGTAGACACAATTAGAGGTGTGGCATCTTTGTCACTAGGTGGTTAGACATCTCACCATCATATCTAGTGCATCTGTTTCTGTTTTGCTTCTTTTAAAGCCACTTTCCTTTGAACAATTTCCTCCATTTATAGCAGCATATGGACATCTTTGACCTAGTGTCAGGCATCCAGAAGGAAGCGATAAAGGAGGAGAAACTGGAAAAGCAGAGGAAGAGGGAGTTAAAGGAAAGAATGAGGGCAAAAGAAAGACAAAAAGAGAGAGAACGAGAAAAACAGAGAGAACGAGAAAAAGAGGTTGATCGAGAAAAAGAGAAAGAAGAGGATGAGGTATTGTGCGGCAGAGGGTTAAATAGTTTTGAATTTCAAATAAACGTCATAGTGCAAATATTGCAAATGAAATGTTGATGAATGATATTGGACTCACTGCATTTTTTAACCTCTCTCACTGGAATGAATAGTAAAGTTTTATTGGCGCAGATCAGATTTTCTACTTCAAGTTAATGTAGTTTGCCCCTAGCTATGGAAACATGATTACAGGCTAACCTCAAATGCATTTTGAGTAATTATTTTTCCGTTGAAAAGTAATATTTGTATTATTTATGATCAAAAATAATTTATTTCCTTAGTGGATCCCAGAACAAACCAAACTAAACCAACAAATAGTGACGTCTGTTAGCAAACTGGATAAACATTCTTCGATTGATATTATGAATGGATTCATACATCCTAAAAGATTTGATTCATTAGATATGCTTGTGGTATGAATCCTATTAGGAAAAAAAATTGAGAGATGCAGAATTGGGCACAATGAACAAAGCGTCTACAATATGAGTCCTATTTATTTGATTCCATTTGCATTCATTAGGCTGAAATTCAAAAGTATTCAGTCTACTGCTGCTCGGTCTGTGTGTTTCTGTCGTTCTGTGGAAGTTTAGAGAGATACATTGAGTCCAGGGCCAGAGGCATGCATTCATTATCCAGTGTAAACACATTCAAAAAAACCTCTGAAAGTCAAGCTCCCATCGTATTTTCTTTATTTTGACAATTTGACTACATATATGAAGAGTATGGTGACTTAAAGATGTTGTTAAATACTGTTATGAATTCTGATTTGGCCATTAATGTCATAGAGGTTTATACTGCTGGAAACCGGATCCTAAAGCACTTCCATGCCTGCCTGGCCTTGTGTAATTCAATAGGGACCAACAGGAGTTGCGTAGTTTAGTCTCTAGTAGTGTTCTGTGACAGATGTGGTGTTTCTAGCTGTGAATTCATTAGATCTATTCTAGTATAGATTGTTTCAGAAGTATTACCACTTTGTGACCAAATAATATCTGTGGTCTTACAGTATGATTAGTCAATTTATTTTCTGGTTTGACTAATTAATGATTAACATAGAGTTACAAAATGTCACTGCACCCTGTCAGACCTTTTGTGCTGGTGTGGGACATTAACATTGCCTGTTCTGATTGTACCAGTAATTTAGCTGAATGATTACATTTTTTTTTATGTTGACTGATTTTAACATAATCATTAACCCATTTAATTATATCATCTGTATCATGTTTGTTTCCTCCTTTTTTGTTTTGTCTTCCCCAAGTCTGTTTATGTCCCTCACGCACTGGCGTTCAAGAGATCGTACGCCACAAAGGTAGTATCACATACATTCCCATTGATAACCCTTGTCACCCCCCACCCCCACCCCCCCGCGCATGTGCCAATTCACCGCCATAACCCCCCTCTGTGCGTCTAGCCTGGGCATTCAATTATTGACTAACCGTCCTCTCTGGATGCATGTGACAGCCGGACCACAGCGCCCCCACACTGCTGCAGGTCCAGGCTGTTAAAACACGACTTTACAGCACTACTCACCTTTCTGGTCACAGTGATCTCTGCAACTCTTGATATCAGGGGCTGCTCCTCTCTGGTATAACCTGCCTATCTGTCACTGTGGCACTGTTCCTACTGCAGTGCGGCTGTTGGATAAACCTGGAATCCTGACATGTTTGCTTTCTCAACACTATTCTCTCTTTCTCCTGTTTTGCTGCAGCTTTTTGATATCTTTATATGAGTCAATAAGGGTGGACCCTTGCTTATTCACATATTGCATATTATTATGAAAGATTGACAAACTTTGCAAGAAGAAGGATTTTTTTGTTATTTTATGAGAGCCGTGAGAGCTGCAGTGATGTGGTGTTTTGTGTTAGATTCCTAATTAAAGCCCCATAGAGCCACAGGAGAAGTCTCTAGACATATTGTGAAGTCTTGAATCCAGTTCATATTCCAAACTAGAGCAGGTTGTGTTAGTCCATGTTGTCTCTCACCTTATAGAAGATCTACTGTGAGTCACGTTTTCCCCTTCCTCTCCATTTTGTGCCTGAAGGGCCCGGGCCCCATGGAGCCAAGTAGACCGCGCTGACAGGCGGACGACGAGGCTTCTCTGACGCGTGTTTTTGTTGTTTCACCAGAAAACCTACACAGAGGAAGAGCTGAATGCCAAGCTGACAAGAAGGGTCCAGAAAGCTGCGCGTCGCCAGGCCAAGCAGGAGGAACTCAAGAGGCTGCATAGAGCGCAGGTAACTGACCAGTAGGAACTTTCCCTTAAACATTGGAATAAAGAAGTTACTGGCTGAAGTTCACAACTCGGTCCAACTGCTAAACCTTGAAAACTTTTAATTATTAATGTATTTTTTTGGGCAAGACCCTAAAATGATGTCTTTGATGATCATCAAAACAGGCTCGCACACAGATCAAGACAATTCTAATTAGCCATTCTCCCACGGTGTTGCTAGAGATTAATGTTTAATGAGGGTAAAACCTAGAACCAATTAAGAGTGTCGGAGATAACCTCTCCAACCTTCTCCCTAAGAAAGTTTTCAGATAAGTAAATAGTTATTGGCAGTAAATTTGATAGGTGCTGTGTGCCCATGTGAGATAACTTGAGTTGCTTATGATCTATTAGTGCCTCTCTTTGTATGTGTGTGTGTGTGTGTGTGTGTGTGTGTGTGTGAGGGTGAGCGCTTCATGAAAGATGGGAGTCTAACCTTCTTGTCCCTTCAGATTATCCAGAGGCAGTTGGAGCAGGTGGAGGAGAAGCAGAGGCAGCTGGAGGAGAGGGGCGTGGCCGTGGAGAAAGCCCTGCGAGGGGAAGCAGGTAACGACCCGTCACTCATACCTTCACCCCTTCTCATTGGTTTTTCTCATTGAACTGGCCGCAGCCCACGTGGTGCGGTCTCAGGATCATGAGATAGTTTGGAGATTTCCATCCATTCCACATTACCGGTCTGCAGTTTCAGTCTGTCCTCTGAGCCTGGGTTTTATCTCTATGGGATGTTTTCCCAGAAATGGGTTAAGAGCCCCTTTGGGAATAATAATAATAATGCTAATGATGATGATGTAGCCCAGGACTGCATCATGTTAGGAAAGCTGTCCCTGTACGATCAATTAGATTGTTGAATTCACTGGTTGCATGCACTGTATTTATTCAGTTGTACTGTAGGCTATTTCAGAGCTGTATTACTGTCATTATTGAGATGTAAACTTGAGCGTGGAAAGGCATATTTGTTTCTCCAAAGCAATAAATCCAAACCATGTTTGACAAGGGACTATCACAGACAACACACTGACGCGGTGGAGAATACATTATTTGTTAGAGAGCAGTACAGTTCATTATTTCGTACATTTTTTTATAAGCGTGTGAAGCATGAATGGCGCTCAGTAGCAATAACAATTTAGTTACGTGATGAGGGTTTGGTATGAATACAGTATTGAGTTATTTTTAGTGTTGACAATGCATTCCATCCTAATTTATTTAATGGTGATGCTTGCCTAATGAAACAGAAGTTTTTATAATGCAAATGCATGCACATAGTTTTTGGATGCATTGTATAGTGATGAGGGCATTTCTTTTTATCTAGTCTTTAATTAGAATTTGGCCTTTTGTCCCTCTGACTAAATAACAGTTAATTTTTCAATTGTCTTTCTAATCGAATGTTTGAAGATGTTTTAACCTGTTTACTACTCTACTCTTTTAAAGGGTTGTATAAAGGTACTTATACATTACCCAAACAGCACAAAAGAAGATCAGGTATTAGATTTACTGTAGTTTCTTTTTTTTTTTAAACACCATTTTTAACACTGTTATGTAGGTGCCATCTGTGGTGACACACTGCAACAGTTCTCCATCCTTGAACATTTTGATCTTTGTTCGTTCATAACATGTCCGTCATCGTCCGTCCGAGCTGCATGCGATCAGGAGAATGTGTGTCCCGACATAGATTTGTGTGTATTCATTCTGGATGTGGTTTTGTCTCAATGTGGAGAGTTTCTGTTCTCTAATCAAGACTCGGATCACGTTATTTTATTCTAAATACCTTGACAATGTAAGAAACCAGATTTGAATTGGTTTTGCAGGTGCACAATCCCTTTATGAAAAGCTGAAAATATTTTCTGCAAATATTTGCTATGGCTGAGTGACATGATGGGGATACTTGCTGAGTTCTTACCCATTACAAACTCAACTATTTGGTATTGTTGGAAGTACGTAACAGCAATCCAGAGTCATTTCTGACTTCATCTATATTACTCAAAGGTCACACTTTACACTCAGTTGCCCTTTTAGTCTGTGTAATGATTATTAAAGCACTACATCATTGTAAGCGACCATTGGTACATGGTTTTGGATATTACATAATGGAATGGGGAAGTTATTTTCCCCTTCTGTGATAAAAATCCCTTCCTATCCTCATTACAACTTTGTAAGATTAAATTAAATTTCATACAATAATATACAATTGACAGTTTGTTCTCAGAAAGAGTGGCTATGTATAAAACACCACTCCTTCAAATTAAGCATACAGAGCCAGTAAACAGCAATACAGCAAATCTATGTAGCAGTCTCATCATTTTGGGAAATGCCATGTAGTTCTGCAAAAGCTATTCTTTACTGCATTATGCACCGTGGTGAGTACTGATGGACTCTCTTTGTTCTGTGTGTTGCTGCAGTGTGTATGTGTGTGTGTCTGTGTGTAGGTGTGTGTGTGTAGGTGTGTCTGTGTGTTTGCAAGAACATGCATGACTTTGCTGTTGTTGGAGAATTTTGTGTGCGTGCCCAGTTTGGGGCTGTGTGAAATAACTCCTATCTCTAATATATCCCTGTCGTTGTAGACTATTGGGGAGATTCTAATTACAGTGAAATCCTGGACTTGCATCTGGGCGGTATGTATTTCAAATCTGTCGCTTTCAACTAACTAACCTAATGGCTAACCCAATCTGTCCTTCTCCCCTTGACTACTTGAGCTTTGTACCCCTTACATCTACCCTGGTTGGCTGGCTGGCTGGCTGGCTGGCTTTAGCCTTGCTGCAATACTTTCTGCTCCTTTGCCCCCACCGCCCCACCCCACCCGCTCTGATCTCGCCAGTTCAAGCACCACTTGCATCAAATAAACATCACACACTTGCCTCATGTTGTCCTCTTAAGACCCCCTTTGATCTCTTTAAGTGATGTGGTCTTAACATTTTTGGTTTGTTGATTCTGATCTGGTCTTGCATGGATGTTAGGAAAGACACATTTGTACAATTTGGACTTCAACATCAAGCTCAATTATCATCCAATTGTAATTAGATTTTATTGAACAAAATTAACAGATGAAGTTCGACCTTTGACAGTTATTGGAAATTTACATACAGAAGGGACACATGTTGGAGCATGCACACACGCATACATACAAACACACACACACACCTTGGAAAGTATTGTATTATAATTTCCCCTTGACTGACCCCTACTAAACCGCTGGCCTGGCTCCTGATAACCGGCTTCCCCTCACAGCTGTGTGCTGCTGTAGTTTCGTCCTGTAGTCCTGGCTACGGCTCCCCTGACTCTCTCATACCTGCTCAGTTGCATAACTGCCCCAGTGTGTGTGTGTGTTGTGTGCTGCTGAGAAGCGGCGTTGCGACCCTTGACCCCTAGCCGTCCTGTCTAAACTGTGATTGGCCAGCAGTAACCGAGTGTCCCCCCCACGTCCCATAGTGGATGAGACGTCTTGTGGTGTCTGGTGTTTTCTCTGTGGTAGACTGTAGCCTTTGTTTGAATATGACTGAAATGCATCCTTTCCTCCTAAACCTAGCTTTGTGTTAGACAACTAGGTTTGTTTATTGCAATCATTTCTGGTTCAGTGACAGTGAGGTGAGGAAAAGGTGCATTTCCAAGTATTCGAGCAGGGCCTGTGCTTCTCTGTGGTTCTGTCCCGCTGGTTGTTGTTGTCACTCATCAGACAGGAGATTGCGTGGAGTTTTGTCAGGGAGAGGTGCATACTAACCCAAAAGAACAGAAATATGGTGTTGTGTCAATTCTTCTAACCTCTCCCGAAAGCTGTTTACCTAACTGGTTGATCAGGCATGATGATCCAGTTGCAATCAACTCAACTCTAACCCGTTTGAGTTAAATCTCTAAGTCTGATACGGCTTCTTCCATTGCATGCGGTAAGTATGTGTGAACCCTGAAAGCAATGGTTTGGCATCTTGCTTTGAATGTCATAACTGGGTGCGGTGTGTCTCGAGACTTTGGGATGAATTATGGAGGAGGAATGCTGCCTATGTAGGTGGATTTTTGTCAGTGTTACTTTGTGTTACCGTGTTTGGTGGAGTGATAAGGAATGGTTGCATTTTGACTGAATACCCTTCAACAGAGGCTAGATGTATGCTTTATCAGTGTGGCGGTGTTCAGGCCTGCAGGGGGCGCCAAAAGCTAAAGCCAGGGAGTCTCTTTTATAGGTGGTCAGGAGCTGCTGCTGCTGCTCTAGCAACAATACATTATCTCTGTTTATTACTTTAATAATCTTCAATAATTGCCAGCGTTTTTATAATTCACTGTAGCTCAGTGCTACAGATGCATTTCATAGTCATGTTTTTATGATTCGCCGAAACCATAGGCCTTAAAATCTTAATGGCACTCAGTTGTTAGGGCATGATAGCCAAGTTTGTTTCAAAACAGATATTCCACATTGCAGTTTTCCCAACAACCTTTCACTTTTTTTTTCTCTGTGATAGTCCCTTGTAGTAATTATCCAACATTTCACACTCCCCAGCTCTTTCACTTTTCAGTCTGTGCGTAACAGTGTCAGTTTCCTCTGTCATGTGATGATACATAATCCTTTCTCCTGTGTTTCTATCAGAATCTGTTTCCCCCAGTTATCTCCATTCAGGTTCCCCCTTCCATTTTTAGTTATTTTTATATCACTTTCTACTTATTTTCCCGTCTTAATTTTGAGGAGATGGTTTTATTATGCTAGCAACTACTCACTATCCGTGATCTCATTTTCTCTGAGAATAATAATATTTGGAGGTTCAGAGTATTGGTACATACTCGAGGAAAAAAAAAAATCCTAATTTGCACTTCAAAAGTAGCCACACTTCAAAAGTAGGCACACTCAACAAATTTGAGTGCGGCGCTTTAAACGGAGCTCATGTAGTGTTCACCTGGAGGAGCTGAAACATCTTTAAAGATGAAGTAATTATCTTCTACGGGGGAGATGCGGTTCTCCTCTAGTGATCAATAATGGCTTTTATAATGGGATTAATCCATTTGGTGGAGTCTTGTAAACACCAGACCGTGTTAGTCCCTCTCCAGACAGAGCTGACGGCGGACGGTCACGTTCCCACCTGTTTGAAGAGTACAGATACAACAGCTACAGATGAAAGATCAAACAGGAGGATTATTTTCCCTCTCCCTCCTTTTAAGATTTCTTTCTTTCCTATTTTTACTCTCCTTTTTCCCCCCTCCCTCCCTCCCTCCCTCACACCGCACACAGCTGATCTCTCCCATCTCCTCTCTCCAGGTGATTTGTCTTCTCCCTATCATAGTGCTCTCGCCCTTTTTTTGATTTTCTCCTCGATGTTCTCTCTTCCTCATCGCCCCTCTCTTTCCCCCCGCTCCTCCGGCCTCTCTGTGTCCTCTGCACTTTTTTTTTCTCTCTCTCTCTCTGTCTGTAACTTCTCTACTCTCCCTCCTCCATTATTTCCGCACTTCTTTCTCTCTTCTTGGCCACCATTACACCCCACCCACCCACCCACCCACCCACTTTGCTCCCTCACACTGTCTCCCTTTATCTTGTGGAAGTTGAGCCCTTTGTGGGGATTCCTCGCCGAAGACCTCTCTCCTTCTGCCCCTGCTGTTCCCCTGAAGGTAACGTAACCTCGCCGCCTCCGCTGACGGTTGTGGCGGGTTACCATGGCAACCGTAAGGATCTGCAGAACCCCCCTCCCCGTCCCACCCTTCCTTCCCCGCCGGGTCACCTGCCAACCTCTCCTCCTCTTCCTGTCCTCGTCCCTTTGTGTGTGATCAGGCTCAGTAGATTTCCCCCAAACTCAGTGAAGTGTTCAGGCGTTCGTCCCGAGGAAAGAACTTTAGTATATTCATTAAAAACGTTGCGAAATGCATCGTTTAGAAACAGAAAACATGCAAATAGCATCGCTGGATACTGTAAGACTAAGTTAACCTTGTCAACATTAGGTTCACAGAATGCACACTGTGCCAGAATATAACATATTTTGGAGATGGTGGTCTTCTGTTTCTTTTTTTTTCTCTTTTATTTTTAAGTACCATAACAGCACACAGAGACTTGATGATATTCTTAATCTTGGCTGCGTTGTTTGAGTCAACAGTTTAATATTTCAGTTGGCTTTTTAGCTGCCTTCTACACCACTTGTGAGGATTAACATGTTTTGAGATTAGCTGTCTCTAGCCTATAGCTCAACAACACATCACAAAAGCCTCCAACCCAAATCACAGAATACATTTAGCTGTGATGTGCTGGAGTATCCTCATGTAACCCCACAAGCATAGCAACACTGAAAAAGGAAGAAGATATTTGATGTTTCTCTCATTATTAGTGGGTAGCTGCAGTCAGTTAAAGGGGAAACTACTCTGCTGTAGTGTGTGTGCGTTCAATCAACAGCATGTTATCTGTTTGCTGTTCAACTAATGGAAAATGAATAGTTGTACAATTATGCACAACTCTAGTTTTTCAATTTTTTAGCAATTCTGCCCCAAAGCTTAGGATCAACGTTATAGGTGTGTGAAGTAATCATGAAATAATAACAGAAATGAGTGATGAACACCTGAGAAATTGCTAGCTCACGGGCAAGTTTGCAGTTCAAAGAGTGAGAAATTTGCATGGTGTGAAGATTTGTTATAAATATTCTAGTCCTAGACAAAACAAGGATGAAAAATTAATGGATCATCTGGTCTGTTCCCGTATCTAACACCTGTCAGTGGAAATTCTGCCTGAGCTTCTAATCTATGTAGAGAAAAATGCTTTTGTTTTTTGTATGCGATCTGGTTTTTCTTTTTTCTTTTTTTTTTTTTATTGCTGTTGTTGTGTTCTACCTGTGGCTCTTCTCTCCTTTGTGCTTGGAGCCTTGGGCTGAGGGGTGCTGGCGGTGGAACAGATTGAAATAGAATAAGAGACAAAAAACAAAAAGAACACCCGTTGCAGGATACGTTGGAAGCTCAACCTTGCTTTTTTATAATTCCTCCTCTGTCTCCACGTTGTGTTCTTCCCCTGTGCGAGGAACTCTCTCCCCAGCTTTGCCTCTCTCTCTTGTCCCTTGTCTGTTAATTAGCGAAAGCCGGCCCCCGAGACCACAGCCATGCGATTTATGTGTGTACGATGTTTTTCCTTTTCGTTTTGCAAGAGCCTCCTCTTCCCCAGCTAAGTATGTCACGCTGCATCGAGGTTCGCCTTCCGGTGTTTCATTGAAACCGCTTGGCTCCACCTGCTGCAGTCAGATAATGAGAGAGGGAATGTGACGCCACAGCAGCGGCAGACCTTTCTAAGCATGCCATGTGGACTGGTCTCCTCTGTAGAGTTGGGACTGCAGGAAAAGTCTGTGGCTGACTGATTGCGCTGATTGCGATACCTGCAGTACTGCAATGCATGACGCCAGTAGTACTGAACATGCTTCTCCCTGAGGCAGACTCAATAGAGGAGTGTGAACTTCGCTATTGGTCTCAATGATAAACCATCCCATGTACATTTGACCTTGTAATTGACTATGTAAAGAGGGGAGAATAATTCATGGATTTTTTTTTTTTTTCTCCCCTCGAACCGCTCAGCATAAATAGGATCTGACAGGATTTTATTTCTGCTGGTGGGTCAATATGTGGGCAGTGGGAGGATGAAGAATTTCCATAGGTCCTTGGGTATAGTTCTGTGTTATGTCTTGGCTGCTTATTGGCCTTTTTTGACTTGCCACCCACTCTGAAAGGGAAAAAAAAAAAAGATAGGAGGAGGCGATTGCTTCCATAGCAGCTGTGTCTGACACCAAGTCCAAACTGGGTAACACAAACTCTCAACTTTGCAACAACAGGTATTGGCTGTGTGAGAGTGAGAGTATATATGTGTGTGTGTATGTGTGTGAGTGTGTGCGCACACGGACCAAAGTTGATACCTGTATCTCCGCGCCATCTTCTGTGCGTCATCAGCAGGATGGCCCGACTGAGCACGTTGGTGTCGAGTCCATCCTGCCACCTCACCGTGCCTCAGCGAGGACATCCTGGCTTGGCTTTCATTTGCACATTGCCTGCGTCGGTCCGTGTGTGAGTCAGATTCAGTGTCGCCCTCTGGCCGGCCGACCCCTCACTCCCACTCTGTCCTCCCTCCTTCCCTCCAGGCATGGGCAAGAAAGACGATCCCAAGCTAATGCAAGAGTGGTTCAAGCTGGTGCAGGAGAAAAACGCCCTGGTGCGCTACGAGTCGGAGCTCATGATATTGTAAGCACATAACTGAAATCTTGAGATCGATGCGCTTCTAGTTGTTTTGCCAGACGTGGACTAAACTTAGTCATACAAGAAGTGGTTTCAGTCGAGCGATCTGATTGGTCAAAGATTAGTTCCAACTGTGCTGATAATCTCCATAAAGCACGGCTCGCTGTCTTTTATTGGTTGCTAAGCCAACTCTTGGTCGGATAATGTAATAAGTTCAAGTTCATTTATTTATATAGCCTTTTATCACAAGCATGTCTCAAAGGACTTTAGCCTAACTAGATCTAACTGAATGATGTAACACAAACACAAGGAAGCAGAACAAAGCACAAGCAAATTTTAATAACTTGTCAAACTGTAACAAAAATATAAATCTAAATGGGTCAAAAATTGAGTAAAACCTGTTAATGCAATACATTTCCAGATAATGTAACAACATGACATTATTACATTATCAGGTAATTATTACTTAATAAGGGGTGTAACATTTTTAACTGATGATGTAATAATAATATTGAGTAATAATGTGATATCTTGTAAGAATAAGAATATTACATTACTGTATTATTATGTCATCTGTTAAAATACGTATAATGATGTAATAACAGTATCGAGTAATAATGGAATATCTTGTAAGAATAAGAACAATATTACATTATTAGTCAGCATTATTATGTCATCAGTTAAGAATATGTTTCACCCCTTATTGAGTAATAATTAATTGACAATGTAATAATGTGATGTTAATACATTATCTGGCAATTTATTGCATCACAACAAGCATCACATCTGACTAATGATGTAATATTCTTATTCTTACAGATATTACATTATTACTCAATATTGTTATTACGTCATCAGTTAAAATTATGTTACCCCTTGTAGGTAATAATCACTTGAGTAATGTAATAATGTAATGTTATTACATTATCCGACAATTATTACATTATCAGTTGCCACAACACTGCTTGAAATCTTTTCAGAAATGCTGAAAGCTGTGATTCACCAGTGAAAGGAACCTTACTGTCTGCTCTCTCTCTCTCTCTCTCTCTCTGCCTTCCTTTTTGTCCCTAAGTGCCAGAGAGCTGGAGCTGGAGGATCGTCAGAGCCGACTGCAGCAGGATCTCAGGGAGCGAATGGCTGTGGAAGGTGAGTACTGAAATCTTAATTAGCTTTCTCCCTTGTCCCCATAGCTCTAAGCTGCTCTCTTGTCTCTGTGTATCATCTCTTCTCTCTCTCTCTATTTCTCTCTCTGTCTTTTCAATTTTCCCACACGCACTCATGCTCCTTCCCCCGTCTTTCTCTTTTTTTCTTCCCCTCTTAATCCCTCACTCTCCCCTTCTCTTTTTTTTGTTTTCAGACCACCTAAAGACGGAGAAGGAGCTGGCTCAGGAGAAGCAGATCCTGAACGAGATGTTGGAGGTGGTGGAGCAGCGCGACTCCCTGGTGGCCCTGCTGGAGGAGCAGAGGCTCCGGGAGAAGGAGGAGGACAAGGACCTGGAGGCCGTCATGCTTTCCAAGGGCTTCAACCTCAACTGGGCCTGAGGGGTTGGCGAACCAAGTCCCGGGGGAAAAGCGGAATATGGTCATCCAGGGTCCGTGATCAGAGCGGTCTATGTTTTCCTCTGTGATGAAGACGGACACGGGCCCCTTCGGTCCTACTGTCACACCTGCAGCAGTGAATGTGTAGAGTTTCTCCCCCCCCCCCCACACACACACTATGGCTGTCACTGACATTGCAGTTGAAGCGGTCTGTAACGTTTACATATCCCAGTTATCACCTCGCCTCACTGTCTCTCTACGGGCGGGAAAGACGGGTACAGTCGCAACTTGATCGTCGCAAGGCTTGAAGCGGACCCTCTCGAACAAGGGGGGGGACCTCGGGAGAATGTTTTGTAAGACTTTGAGTTATTTCGATCTCGATCATCTAAAGGGAAGAATGCGGTTAGGTCCTGCTGATGTAAAGGAATTGTAAAGATTCGTGTTTTTGTGTATAGCTGTGTAGAGCGTCACGTTTTCAGTGGTTGAGGGTGGGTTTTTTTCCGGAAAGGACTGCTACAGAGGTGTGTTGAAATACCGGAGGGACGAGGCGGTCTCACACTCTCCGGGTCTCCTGTTCAGCGGTGACTTCTGACTGTGGGAGGGACTTCCTCTGCTGAGGCTGCCTTTCTGTCCAATCACAAACTGGCTTCCATTATCCTAAGGAGTCACGAGGAGGCCATGAAAAACTCATTTTACTATTTTTTTCCCCCTCTCACAGAGTGTTTTGTGAGTCGACACTAAGAATCCGTTGAATCTGGCCACGTGTTTTTTTTTTAATGTATTTATTAGCTTTGTTTGCTTTTAACAGATAAACAATTTTTGATTTTCGTTTCATATCCTCTGCATTCACAGGAGAGTGCCCAGAATCTCATTAACTTGCACTTATGTCTACTCCTATTGAATACTCCATCACCTATAAGCCA
Organism: Centroberyx gerrardi; assembly: GCF_048128805.1. Lineage (NCBI taxonomy): Eukaryota > Metazoa > Chordata > Actinopteri > Beryciformes > Berycidae > Centroberyx > Centroberyx gerrardi. The sequence continues at coordinate 22,984,947 of NC_136000.1, forward strand.
TTGCATGTCAGGAATGAAGACTGCAGGCTCATAAAAATGAAAAAAAAAAAAAAGTGCATCTACATTGTGTTACATTGTCTTTTGACTCTGAAAAACACTAGTGAGCACAGCTAAGGCTTAGAATACCTAATAATATATATATATGGACACTTCGGCTTCTCACTTGACACTTGCATTGGTCTGACTGTGAGCGAGTGTGTAACGATGGGGCCTCTCCGTTAGACGCCATCCACTGTATATCATACCGACCGTCATGTTTACAATCACTTGTCCATATTCTATATTGGATGTGTAAAGTTTCAATATTCCTAGTATAGTTAACGGTGGCAAGATAAACCAACTGTTGAAGTGATTCATCTGGGAAGGAATTGTCTTTTCAGGTTCCTACTGTGTAATGGTGTTAACATTGTGATGTCATCATTTACGAAGCTGATTTCTCTCTGTTGTCGACGGGAGAAATCGGTGTAGCACACATCGCTCATTTAGTGCCACAGGACTGTCTCCGCTGGTGGATATGCTGCAATATTAAAGGAATAAACCACAAGAGCTTACACACTACACAAGAACTTACATCAGTATATGGCAGTGTTAATACTTTGCCCTTGAACAAGATGCCTTTTTCATTTCATTGTCGATACTTTACAGTTTTCAGATTTTATTTTAATTTTTTTCTCTTGAGTTTACTTGTTTTTGAGGTATTCACGTTTGCGTTTCCCACTGGAAGTCAGCGTTTTTGTTTTGTCTTTTTTTTTTTTTTTTAATCAAATACTTTTATACAACAGGTCTTCAAACAAACAGCAGATTTTAAATGTAGAGCTGAAGAGATGCAAGAGGCGCTATGAACAACTTGCATTCGATCTGCAACAACAGGAACATGTCGTTTATCTGTTGGGCATTTGAATCTAATAATAGCCTTTTTGACAAACAGTAAAAATCCAGGTGGTCTCTGTTTTACAGCACAGAAACATTAGAGCAAGAGGCTTTATTTATGACTTGGTATGAGCTGTGAATAAAAAGTTACACGATTTCAAGGCTTTGTTGTTTTAGATGGTGTGTGATAAGTTTGACATGATTGTATTGATATTTATTAACATGTGTGCAAAACTGTATTATATGTAAAGAAAAATGAACCCTAATTTTTAAAGTGTTCTGTTGACACATGACCTGTAATGTAAATGCTTCATGTAGCTAAAATGCATAGGGGTGTTGGATGTATGCTGAAATGGCAATAAAACAATGCAGTTGTTCTTTTAACTCATCTCCCTATCTTTCTTTGTCCATACAATGTTTTTTTGGGGGAGCTGGCTGTAGGCATTTTTTTCCGCCCAGCTGTTATCAGCTGATAAAACTAAAGAATGTCGAAATAACCATCTGTCGTCCATCCAGCCAATATGTGCAAACTTCCGATCCAAATTTTCAAAATGAAAGCCTTTATGCTGAATATACTTGATTATAGCCTACTTGTTTTTGTGTAGGATAATACAAAGCACCAAGTAACAAAAAATAATACATTTACGAAAACATGTGTTATGTGAAAATACATTTGTATTTCGATATCATTTTTGTTATTTTGTAAACTCGGTGCTTTATTATGGTTTTTCCCTAGAGTCGCTTTTATTTTGAAAGTACTTTATGGTAGTTCCGGTGTTGTTGTGGCTCACTGTGTTCGACTTGACGCACCTGAGATAAGTTAACCTCTGTTCCGAAGAGTCTGCAGGCAGAAGTACAAGATGATTGCTTCGAGTTTTAGGGACTGCGAGGTAAGTGAGGGACCTTCAGCATTATTCGCACAGTAAAGAGAGAAACTTTTTAGCAGAGTGTCACACCAGAAAGTAAAAGCCTACTCTGGTATTGTCCCACGATAGACCAACCAATGTCTGAGTTGGCGTTTATGTAATTATTTTCAACGCTAGAAGGTATCAGGCTACGGACGTCACATGAGCTTAATATGGGGCAGAGTGCGCGGGGCTTGTTTTGTATTCTGAGATACTGTGGAGAGGGAGATGCTGCAATTTCTACCAGAGTCTATAAGGTTTAGCTGATGGTGCATAAGGCAAAATTTTGGAAAAAACTATTTTCTGGGGGGCAAACTATCCTTAGGTTTTTAATTTGATTTTATTAACTACACTTATATTTGGTGTTACATAAAGTATACATATAGATAGGGCTATAAGATATAGAAAATAGTTCAAATTCCAGACGAAAAATCACTATAATATTCCTACACATACTGTGTCTTGATAGTTAGTTTATAATATATAATAATAATAATAATAATAATATTAATAAATAATAATAATATATTTTTTTTTTATCTTGTTCCTCTGATATTCCAATCAGGACCTGTCGTTTTGCTGTGATATTTGTGCAGTGTCATGATAAACTTTATTAGATTACTAGTGCTTTTTCGTGTGTTCTACTCTCCCAAACCCCAGTTCACTATACATTTCATTTGCATACAGTAATGAACCTCTAGCACCTGCATCCTAAGCAGTGGTGTAAAGAAAAGTAAAAGAAAGTAAAAGTAAAAAGTAGCTCATTTAAAATCAAAGTAAAAGTTACTGAGTTACTTTTCAGAAAAGAGAACGTTGTCAGATGTGATATTTCCCATGCAATTCTAGAAAGACGAGAGGACAGAGTTCAAGCTTGATTCATTTAATTGTAAAAATGAGAAATTACAAAATAAAGTGCACAAACAAAGTAAAGCCAGATTACTCTTCTCACTGTGAATGGCTCCACAATTTGTCAATTTACACTGGTCCAGTTTCTGATGCTGATTGAGAGCCACAAAAGCTCAAAAGGATGTGATTTAAAATGTCAGCAAAAATGTATTTAAGTAAAAGTAAAATTACTGACTTTAAAAGATACTCAAAAAAGTACAAGTACACAAAAAAGCTACTCAATTACAGTAACGGGAGTAAATGTAATTCGTTACTTCCACCTTTGATCCCGAAGGCAAACTTGTGCACTATAGCCCACTGTACCTTCCATAATCTCCCCAGCTCACCTGAATCAATGAGAATCTGCTATACGGCTGCAGTATATCTTTCTATGTCTGAATACAGAATTTGCATTGACATGTTTATGTATTTTGTAAATACTTGCGTTCACAACAGGCGTGGAGGGCAGAGGGTCTTCCATTGTCCACCAGCAGCAATGAGGCTTGCAAAATGTATGATGCCGTACTCACTCAGGTAGCCTAAATACTCACCAGGTGTCTTTTGCTCTCTCTCTCTCTCTCTCTCTCTCTCTCTCTCTCTCTCTCTCTCTCTCTCTCCACTCTCTCTCTCACTCACACACACACACTGACATTGCCTGCAGACTGTCTCCAATTAAAGTAATACAAGCTAATGCTAATAAACTACTTCCCTGTTTTGTTTGGCACTCAGTATGTGACCTGGCGTAATGATGAAACCCTTGGAGGAATTGAAAGATGCATGTCTGCGATCCAGGCTGCTGATCCAGACTTTGGTAACTGGAAATGTGGTCAATCAAGTAGCAAACTCATGAGACGAGTTGTGGTTTGATTAAGATAATGATTGTCTAAAGTTGCAAGTAATATGCTCATGTCATAATACTGAATTCCCTTGTTACACCATTAGTGTCAGCAATTATCTGCAAATGTCATTCAAATTTACTTAACTGTAAGCTGGATCCCTAGTAGAGACTGTCTGATTTGGACTCAGTGCTGCAGCTGCCTCCTCTGCACTCTGCTATCTAGACGTCCCTGTGCTTGTTAGCCCATTATAACATTGTTTGTATCTGGAACAAACCTCCAGTCAAACACAGTCAATGAGGTGAGGTTTGGTGACATGCCGACTCGTCAATTCATCACCTCACCAAACCAGCTATTCCTGCTGTTGCTGTCTAGTTACAGCATATCATTTTATCAGCCAAGCACATAATGGGTGATGCCCTTTGTTAAAAGAAAATATGAAAGGCATTTATTTATTGGAACCAATAGTTCATGAGTCATGGATTAAAAGCTTTCACTTCCCCCCTCAACTTTTGTTAAAGTTTAACAAAAGTTGAGCAGAGGGCAGGGAGCGTTGACTTCAGCTGAATGAGTTTATTTGAAGGTTTCTTCCTGTTCGGCTGCAAAGCACAGGGAAAACCTTTTACCAGCACGTCCAATTTGGCGCTTAAACCGGTGTGCTGCAGTGACCAGAGGCCAGAATGAAAAGACGATTGTTGTGCTGTTCCTCCCCCTGCAGTTATGGGCCATGTGATCAGCACAGGACTGGAGCTGGCGGGAACGGGAAGCTCCGTCCGGCTGAACGAGCGCCTGGCCGGCGCTGTGAGGCGCACGGTGGAGCTGGCCGCCGCTCAGGACATCACCCCCAGAGAGAGGCTGCATGTCCGGGCCATGGAGCTCTTCTCTCGCGGGTGAGAACCGGTGTAGCCACTGGAAAGACAGGGAGAGATGGACCTATGAGTAGGAATTTGAATGTAACAGGCCAGTGGTTTGCAAAGTGGGTTCCCGGGAACATGAGAGGATCATTTCACCAACATGTATTAGATAACTCATGTGAATTTGCTTGTTTTGAATATAGTTATCACTCTCAGCTACAATCCCTTACTTACAATGTAGAAAGGTGCAGAATTCCCCCTTATATCAAAAATGTTCTCAGACATGACAAAATCAAATATCACAATATTTTAGACTGAATACCTCGATATCAATAATATGATGATATTTTGGGGGAATGAGTATTTGTGCTTTTATAAGATATTTACACTCAAGAGCATTTTGAAAATTAGTAATGATCATTAGTAATCAGTAATGTGTAATCAATAGTAATGTGCATATGATGAGCAGGTAAAGCCAATCATTGTTCATTTTACTCAGCCAGAACAGCAATTTATTTCACAATATTACAATAATCAAAATCCCAGACGATATCTAGTCTCATGTCACAATATCGATATTATATGATACATCGCCCAGCCCTAGACATGGGTCCCTGAGACAAAATCGTATCAAGTGGTGGTCCATGAACTAATGCATGGATCTATAATCGATAATGGGGTCCTTGGGATGAAAAGGCTGGGGACCCGCTGTAGCAGGCTGTCAGATAAGGCTTCAGTGCGCTCACCAGTGGCTCCTACCAGAGAAAACATCAGCGGGCCTATCTCCATGGCGGGCCTATCTCCATGGAAATAGGCCCGCGAAGCCTGCGAGGGGACGGCACCTGGTCACACCGCAGAAAACCACAACTATGTGTTTGCCGTGCCAGGCGGCTCCTCCTCCTCTTTATCGCTCCCTACGATGCAGTCTCATCATTCAGATCCAGAGTATTCATCTCTCGCAGTCTATAAGCCAAAGACATTCCTCTTTTCATTTTCTCCCACACTCTGGCCCGGTAATATTAGTATTTTATCTCCGGTGTCTTATTTCCCCGTGGTACTGTAGGATATATTATACGGAGAAGACATTCCGCTTCTCAATATTGTCTCGGAGAAAAGTGTTATATTTCACGCTCTTCTTTTCTGATTCCCTTCATCCGAGACGGGAGCGTACTGGTATCTCTGCGATTCTCGTGGCGGGCTGGTTCTATTGCCGCTCGGGAGTTTATTGCCTCACAGAACTGTACCGGTATTTAACGGCTACTGATGTTCCTCGCAGGAATTTTCCCAAAGCCTGCGATGTGTGGGAAGAGATTCTGCTCGAGCACCCCACTGATCTGCTGGCTCTCAAGTTCTCTCATGATGGCTTCTTCTACACCGGAGCCCAGACCCGGATGAGGGACTCCGTGGCCCGGGTGCTGCCTCACTGGAAGCCACATATGCCTCTATACAGGTACAGAAGAGCAACCTGAATGTAGCTATCACCAGCGTTGGGGTTGTTACTGGAGAAAATGAATACATTACACATTACTCGTTACTTTCTTTCTACTGTGACATTATTACTTTTGAGTTACACCCTAAAACAGTTGTGCTGTAAATATTGCAGACCTAACATAGCTCACATTACCAGCAGAAGCAGTCGAAATAATGACAGACACAAAATCTTTCTTTTAATTTTTAATAGAGACAGAGCCCACAGTGTTAAATTCCGACTTTCCGAGTCATATTTTCCACTTTGTTGGCTCGTTCATCTGCGCTCTGCTCATAAATTCAGATATTTCCAACATGACTTGAAGGCAGGAGAAGACAAGGGGGATCTTTTGATAGATATTACACCATTAAAGTCTTTAAAGAGGCTAAAGAATGTAACAACCCAGATCAGTAACTGTAATATGATTACTGACATTGGAACAGTAATACTTTGTTACAGGAAAACGTAATTTCAGTGCAATAATTACCTCCAACACTGGTTATCACAGGACGGGACACATAAATATACACATTTTAAGACATTCGGAGCACTTAGTGTCATTGAGTTAGGTTGTGCAAGTGACAGTAAGTGACACAAGGATGTGCCAAGACAGTGTAAATACTAATATAGCCTTGCTGCTCAGGGTCACAGAGTCAGCAAATGAGAACCTTTATTGGTATGGGTGTGTGGGTGGCGGTTACTTATTGGTGCTTAGAAAGTAAACAGTTGTGGAAGAAGCCGGCGGTGATGGAGCGCCGCCATCCTCCAGAGCGTCATTCCTCACACGGCGAGGAGTTAAAGCAAACACAGCCTCACCCTGCAATCATGCAAATCCTTGATGGGTGAGAACTGGCAGGGAGTGATATTGTAAAAGAGAATGTGCTCCTCCACTTTATCTGTCTACTTGAAGTATAGAAAGGAGTCAGCTTATGTTTTAATATTCAAGCCTCAGTGTGATTGCAACATTGATATCTCCAAGCTGCGCCTCTGTGACAGGGCCGCTTATTTATGTCACCACATTCCCACAGAGAAAAGAAAGGCCCATATATATATATATTTTTTTTTTCTCAGACAGTAATTACTTGTGGAGCAATCAAAGGTTAGCGATGGCACTTGGCGCGTGAAGCACGTCACAACAGTCGATTCCAATCTAATGATCGTATCGACTATTTTAAAAGCAAATTGGGGTCTCTTCAACTCTGCCCCATTTATTCACTCTTAACTGTCTTTGTTGTTGCTCCAGGCGTGTCTCCCCACAAAATCAATACATGCTTATTATCGCCCTGGAAGACGTAATAATCCCATCATAAATTGGACAGGTAGATCAAAAGTTCTGTCTGCCTATATATTTTTGTAATGAGATTTTTTTTTTTTGTATTTGTGCTACCAGCTACCTGAAAGGACTGTATTCTTTTGGTCTCCTGGAGAGTCGTTCCTACGACCAGGCTGAGAAAGTAGCTAAAGAGGTGAGATTTTCTTCTCCATTACAGCCTGTTGTACACGGTGTTGCTCTTATTGTGATCAGGTGGTGCAATTTGTCTCTGCCTGAAGTCATTTTGCCATTGAAGTCCAATAGCAAATAGCTCACTCAGACCTCACAGGGATGACTCGTCTCTGCTGAATACTTGATGCAGAAGAAGAAGTCATAGTGACATTAGGGTGAGTGTGAAACAGTGGAGCAGCACAAGCCAGCCGCAATGTCAAAGACGGACAGAAACCGAGAGTTAAGCATGCCGATATTGTTATATTGGCGTTTTCTTGTGGCACAGAATCATACTCCTTTTTTCTGCACCCGTGCTTCTTTCTCCTTTCTTCCAATCCTCACTTTTTCTCCTCATTCTTCCCTCCGTCCCTCTGTGCAGGGCCTGGCTCTGACCCCAGAGGACGCCTGGGCCGCCCACTCTGTAGCCCACGTCCATGAGATGAAAGCAGAGCTGGACAAAGGCTTGAAGTTCATGGAGAGCACCGAGAAAGACTGGCAGGTACGGTCAATCGTTTTTCTTTTTTTTTTGTCCCTTCCCAGTGAATTACACTGATGAGTCACATCTCATCACCTTCTTACAAGCTCCATCTTGGGCGCCGCACACTGAAATAACAGCACGAGTTGAAATGCCGCTCAGAAAATTCATATTTCAGATGTGTGTTTGCTTAATTTCAGGGATGTGACATGCTGGCCTGTCATAACTATTGGCACTGGGCGCTATACTTCATCGAGAAGGTGACGATTATAATGAGTTTTCTCAGTCAAGCGCATAGCTGGCAGTAGGAGTGTTTGTGGAAATTCTATTTATGATATGCTCCCCCTCGGGTTATTTGAAGTGTAGAGTTGATTATATTGGGAGATTAATTTGTGTTTGCATCTAGGCAACAGACTTTATCACTAGTTTATCTCTCCTGTCTTAAGTTATTCTGATTTCTCTTTTCCGCTCTCCCCTTCTCCGCAGGGACAGTACGAAGCCGCTCTGAACATCTTCGACAGCCAGGTCGGTTAGCGCTGAGAGGTTTCATCAAAACGTTAACGCTATCTCTGTCTGAACACATACGGAGACCTTTCGAGAGCGATGCCTGTGCCGATACACAGGGGATGCGGAGTAAAAGCAATGTGTTGTGCCCCTGTGAGTTGAGAGGGCACGTGTGAGCAAATGGAAGTCAAGTCCATTTGACGATACATATCACATACGGCGCGAGAGCCAAACGCATCTGCCCTTTCCAGTGTCGCCTGTCACACGTGATGATTTTTTAATTCGGTTGTTATCCAGAAATAGAAGACACAGATGGAAACCTAAGCCACATGATGTCCCGGAGCAAATTTCGTAATGTTACTTTGAACTTTATTGATTCTTATACCGGCTAAATTCTTGACTGTTGAACCATTCACTTTGGTGGAATCCAGCAAAAATGTGTTTTGTCATGGTTCTATCTCCTGTCATACCTAGTCTACAGTGTTTGAGGTGGATGGTAAAACTGTGTCCCGTTCCCATAAGGTGTCCAGACGCTACAAGACCGCTGGAGCCATTTTGGACACTGTAGACGCCTCTTCTCTGCTCTACAGACTGGAAATGGAGGGTGAGATACAGTCTGATCTGGGCGTCCACAAGGCCTGTCAGCACTAGGGTCATTGTTTTTCCCACTGACAGATGGATATCCACCATATATCCATGTCCTTTCACTGCAAAAGAAATGTTCATTTTAAATAGTCATACAATCTAGCATTGCCTTAAAGTCTTTTTTTCTTCCCTAAAAGCAAGTGTAAAAAAAAAGGTCCCAATGGACTGAGATAATCGCACTTGTTTTCAGTGCAAATCAACTTGTTTCATGCGTTTTCTTGAATTGAACTGAAGTGTTATTTTCTCAATAGTACTAGTGAAGCGTTCTGTGTTATTCTGCCTTGTTTCAAGATACTGACACTCGAAAACTCCTGAGACAAGTGAAACTGCTTTCTGAAATGTTCACTTGTTTTAAGGGAAATTGCACTTTCATGTGATATCTGTGTGTGTGTGTGTCAGGTGTGTGCGTGAAGGACCGCTGGCGGGAGCTGCTCCAGGTCACGCGGCCTCACGCGGACGACCACGTGACCTTGTTCAACGACCTCCACTTCCTCATGGCGTCGCTGGGCGCCGGGGAGACCGCGACCTCCCGGCGTCTGCTGGAGGGCCTGCGGGAGGCGGCTAAGTAAGTTCCGCACCGTTTCTCCCCTCCCCGCCGCACACCTCAACACACTGTCAGCGTTACATAAGCGGAGCCGAGCAGGCCTTATGTAAAACTGAGACGGCAAGGAGCGTGAGCGTAGGACGGAGAGAGAGAGAGAGAGAGAGAGAGAGAGAGAGATACAGAGGGGATGCAATCAAAAAAAAGTGAATTCGGAGCTGCAATCCGTCACAGAGAGCAGGGCTTTCCCTCTCTGACAGGCGTTGTGCTAGCAGCCGCTGCCCCTGTGGATGTGTGTGGTTGTAATGTGTTCTGGCATCCTGACCACGGGCAGCCTGAGCTCTCCATTTTCCCTCGCACACAACCCACAGAAAAGCCACCGCATTTAAAAACCAGTCCTCGGAAAATGTCATGTTTTTCTGGCCGTTACGTAACGTAAAGAAAGTCAGCAGAGTTTGGAGGATGAAGCACCTTTGGGGCAAAAGCGGCTCTTGAAAGAGTGAAAAATCAATTCCTCAGTGAGGGATGGAAATTTTCTCCTTAACTCCACTCTACTTGGAATCATCAGGCAACGCTCTATGAGATGTTTGAGCTTTGCATTCATTTAATTCCATCACTGACTTGTGCCATGTCACGTGTATTACCTTGGTTTGGAAGGCTTGCATAGTTTTGCATAATCCACATTTTGCTATAATGTCATTTTACATACTTGCTCTTGCAGTCAGAGGCAGTGGCAGCCTTTAAGCATTGGCTAATCCAAAAAAGCCTTACAACTGTATGGGATCCTTCGCCTCAGAATAGAGTGAAACCCACTCAGATGATTATGCCTTTCACAGTTCAGTAGAGTAATGCTATAATACCCTTTTCACACTGTAAAATAAAACAAGCGGGAGCCTTATCTGCAGAATTTGTTGTTGATTTTCATAATTAATTTCATCCTATGATGATTTTGGAAAATGAAAGACATTACATATTAGTGTCATTCAAGAATCTAAACAAATCTCCTCAATTAAAAAAAAATATGGCAAGAGCCTAAATGTGTTGAACAGCTAAATTGGAGCTAACTATTTATCTTTTATCTCTTCTGCTTCCTGAAACGCTCTCTGTGACAATCCTGTTGAAAAAGCTCTATAAATGAACTTACTTGATTTAAATCAGAGGCTTGACCCATTTAGCAGCAATCCAGCTGCTAATCTGAAAAAAATCTAAGCAGATCTGGGTGAAAATCCTGCCTGTTTTCCTAGAAAATCCACTCTAGAAAATTGTTTGGCGCTTTCATGTGAATTTAATAAATGTGCAAGCCGTGACTTGGTCTCTTTCCACCCCTTGGTGTAACAGCTTGGTGAGTAGTAGATAGATGTACAAAAAAAAACAGCATTACCCTCCTTGCCAAGCAAAGTTTACTCTTCCGTATACTTCCGAACTTGCGTGCCAAAAAACATTCCATCTTCTGCCCAAGTTTCTTAACCACCCTCCCTTACCGAGACGTGCCTTTTCTTCCTCACCCGTACTCTACCTCGCAGAGAGCCGGGGGACTATTACCAACTTCAGATGGCGGAGACCATCGGTGTACCCATGTGTCAGGCTCTGGTGGAGTACGACCAGGGCAACTACAGTGGGGCTGTGGAGCTCCTGCACCCCGTCCGCTACCGCATGACGGAGATAGGAGGCAGCGATGCCCAGGTGAGGTCCACAGTGAGGGGTAATCGTGGTAAACCCTCAGCAAACGAGCAACAATTAAAAGCCAAACCGAACTGCAGCTCAGACTTGAGGCTTTACTTTCTCCGGATATCACTGATCCTACTGGATGGTGTGTTCATGTGGAAGACACTGAAATCCCTGTTGTTGTGAAAGTAGGCCACTCATCTCAGACAGCCGAGTTAGGCCAGAAGTGAAGAACGGGCTGCATAATAACAACTACAGCCACCCAGTCCATTAATACACACTTCTATAGAGTTTGTGAATGTACAGCACAATGCATCAGTATGAATAATGGATCTCTGTGATGGATGCTGATGGACTTCATGCATCGTGCGTTAAGGAAACCATCCCTCCAGGGGCAACAGTGTACATATAACACTAAAAAGGTAGAGGGAATCTATTTTGAGTGTTGCTACTGTTTTGTGTGTTTCCTAATGGTTTTGCTTGCTATTGTTTGCAGAGGGACATCTTCAATCAACTGCTTATCCATGCGGCCATGAAGTCTGAGAAGAAGCAGCACCAGAAACTGGCAAGGTAATGTACAGCAGGGACTTGAAGTCGAACACATGGTTCTGCATCTCTGTCCAGTACGATTTCAGTCCTGCTCCCAGCTTCTTTTTTCTTCTTTATAAGCTACCGAGGGAGCAGCAGAGGAAAAAGGATGATCTTGCGCAATCCGTACCACTGGATTTCATCATGATGCTGTATAAGTCACTGCTGGGGCTGCTGCTCGCTCTAGCTGTCTTTGTGCCGCGCTCCCTCTGTGCGCCTACAGAACATGAGCTGTATACCCCCATTATATAAGCAGCACACCATGTTACACCTTTATTTATTGATCAGATTAGCCTCTCAGCCTGTAGTCTCTCCGTGTCTGTGTTCACGTCTTTGTTCTGTCTGTGTTCTACCGAATTCCTCCAGATGTCTTCTGGTGGAGCGTGATGCTGTGAAGCCCAACTCCCCGCTGACTGATCGTCTGATCCTGAGAGCCCAGGCTCTCCATGGCTAGACTGGCTGCAAGCTGCACAGAGCGGTTCCTCCCCAAAAAACATCAAAAGCACCAAGACAATCCAGTTGGTCTGATTTTGGACAGGGACTTGGGACTGTCGTGAAGACGGGTGGCACCTTCACACTGCCCTCCCTGGCTTATTATAGGGCTGGGTGCTGACCTGTGTAGCCTTATAAAGCTAACAAATGATCAAATTCTCACAAGGCTTAGGGCTAAAACCTTGAGGTAAAATTAACCCTGTGTTGCCAATTTGCATTTTGAAAATCCTAAAACTCGCATATACATGTAATTATGTGCTTTATGTGAGCGCATTCTTTTTGCTGATATTGCTGTGCTCTTTAATCAGTATGGACCAGTGGGGTCAGTTATTTAGCAAATGTTGAAGCAAAGATTATTTCTATTGCTTTCCTTATGCAAACAGATGATTTGGAGCATAATAACTTTCTTGTTATGATGAGCAGTACTTCATTAACCAAATTTTATTAGCAAATCACATTTAAATATAAATAAATACTTTTCAGAAATAAAATCTTCATGTCAAGATCAATACAAAAGCCATGTTCAAAACCAATAAATATACACTTTGCATGTGATGACTTGGTTGTTGATTGGCACAGAGAATTGCACCACACTATGCCCGCAGGCAACGGCACATTAAAGAATGAGAAATGTACTTAAGAGTTGCCGCGATACAGTAGCAGTAAATAAGATGTCCTTGCAGATGTCAGCGGAGTTGAGTGGAGTACTGTTGGTTCTTTTCTTCCCCTTCTTCCTCTTCCCCCGTGTCGGGCCGCTTCACAACACTGAGCCAATCTCATCTTGGATCTGAGAGATCAGGATCTGGGACAGCACAATGCCTGCAATCTAGAGGACAGCAGCAGCCACTTCAGATTACAGAGCAGACTCTCAGTGACTGTACAGCCTGTACATCTCAAGGTCCCTCCGGTGGTGTGTTGTAATGCTCATTTGGCACAGGAATGAAATGTCTAAACAATGAGGTAAGGCTGCTTGGCCAGCGTTACTCATTGCAACACTGTAAACTCCCATTTAAATGATCATAATACACGACTGCTGTCTTTCTAGGTCGTAATTCAGACTAGATACAGTTCGTATGATAGAAGATCCTATAGACCTGAACAGGGAAGCAATTCTCTCACAGAGAACACCCACATATAGCTTTTATGAGAGCTTGTTAATAATACACAGCTTGACTTAAATTTGACTCGTGCAGACAAAACTAGACATTTGTAGTTTGATCGTCGGAAGTTGCTCTAACAATAGTTTTTAGTGCGAATACGATCCCCATCACCACATGTGGAGGAAAAGAGAGGGAACATCCTCATCAGATTTACTGCACATCAAAGCAATTGGAATACTAATGCAATTGTTTTGACAGGACTCATGGGTAATTCACACGCGTTCCCCTCTGTGGAATCTTTGGGGACTCAATCAGACAGATAGGAGAAAGACAACATTTCATATCAGGCTAAAGACGCATAAGCAGAGCTCAGCTGCTCGCTGTGTGAGACAGTCTGCAGGGCGACAGTAGCAAAAAATAAGTTTGACAAGTAAGCCAAGTTCTTGATAAGTGCAAATTTGATTTCATGGCCAATCTAAGATTTTGGCATGCATTATTAACAGTAGTTATTGCCATGGGATTTGAGGTGCGATTTGCAGTGCTGTGCTCAGTATGTAGGAGGGAGTAGTCGGTTGCCTCCTTTGTTAGCTATACTACAGCACATTATCTCATGCAGACTTCTGCCTTAGTTGCACATTAACCTGCACTTTCACTCAAGAGTAGCAAAGCAATAAATTAATCACATGTGCAGTTAAAGTTTCATATCCCCTGGATCAACAGTGTGCCTTGTCATCTCTGTCTAGGCATAGTTGATTTTATTCAAACAGCCTCACATTAACCCTATGTAGGTTTGTTTTGGGTAGGGTAGAATAGCAGATTTATTTTTTATTTTTTTATTTTTTTTTACAGGGATGGGGATATTCTAAGTCAGGCAAGCCCCAGACTGTGCAGGGCAGTGGCTGGAAGCTCTCCGATTGATGTTTGCATGTGGGTTACTTAAGGCAAGGTGATGGGTCCTGATTGATGAAGTGCTGCTCGGAGTATTTCGCAGCCCCGTCCAATGCACCCCGTGAGGTTACCTACGAGGCAGCAGCACCCATCAATATGTTGATTACTACACACTCAATCTGGTGAGCTTCCAGTTGATACCTGTATTGACCCACGTGTGTGTGAGTGAGTTTACTTAAGGTGAGACGAGCCCCGTGTTGGCCCATGGATGTGTAGGGTTAGTAAGGCCCATGCTGAGGCAGAAGGGAATGAGATGCGTGGGGTTACCTGAGGCAAGGCTAGACCCAGGGCAAGAGACCCCACCAGCAGTAGATGAGACTCGATCCACGTGACGGCTCTGTCTGCACAGCCCACTGGGTAGATTGACTTAGTCGCCTCCAGGTAAGTCTGGGTTTGCATCCCAAAACCGCACATAGTGTTGATCACCGTCTGTATGCCAGATGGGCACCAGCAGAGAGAAAGAGAGAGAGAGAGAGAGAGAGAGAGAGATTTAAAAATCGTCCTTAACCTATTGTTGAACTCTTCTTTTATCGACAACATAAACCAAAAATATTGGAAAGAGTATATTCCGAGGATACTTTTATAGGCTGCTGTTTGAAGACTCAGTGTTATTTGGCCTTGACACAGACATTAACTGTTGTGACAGCCGAGGGTGACTGTTGCAGAAGCCTGTTGTCTGCAAGGGCTTGGAGGAAGAAAGAGGGAGGGAAAGGGCAAGAGAGAGATAAAAATCCAACACAACCAAATTAATTGGATGTGACAATGTAGACTATGTAATTCCTATAATAACCGTGCAGTTGCAGCGCATGGACAGCAGGCCGCAGCACCACATCAATCCTTCTCGTGTTTAATTAATTGATTTTTCAGCCATGTAGAAAAAGGCTGCTGTGAACTGTTCTCTGTCTGGTATGATGTATAATCAATATGAGTGTGATGGATCTACATGCAGCCTTTAGTTTTCTGTCTCCGTGCAAACGAGGAGGAATTGTCAATGTCCTGTAAGCTGTGCTGCTGTGTGTGTGTGTGTGTGTGTG
The DNA here is from genome assembly GCF_048128805.1 of Centroberyx gerrardi. NCBI lineage: Eukaryota > Metazoa > Chordata > Actinopteri > Beryciformes > Berycidae > Centroberyx > Centroberyx gerrardi. Next base: position 23,000,240 of record NC_136000.1, read on the forward strand.
CATTGGGGTCGGTCCGGCATTCTGTGTGCGTCTGAGTCCGTGTGTGGGAGTGCAAATGTGTGCATGTGTGTGCGACCATGCATACATGCGTACAGTATGTATGTACAGTATGTGCATATGCAGTGTTTGTGTGCTCACGTGTATTCTTATCTGCACACGTCTGTTTTTATGCATGTGTAGGTTCTATACTGTGTGTGTGCATAAGCTCTGCAGGGAAGAACCCACCTCTCCGGGAACAGGGGTGCAGCAGGAGTAAGGTACAGCACAGCGCTCTGAACTGGGGTTCCCCTGCGTACAATTAAAGTATAGGTTCCACGACCAGTCTGTGTAGTTGTTCCACCCACAACACTTGAACTGAGAGACAGAGAGACAGAGAAAGAGAGAGAGAGAGAGAAAGAAGAGCACAGGTATATATTTAGAAACACGGTCTTGCACTGTACTGTACATTCTGCCAGTCTGGGTTTCTCCCAGGGGAAAGTCCAGGCTCAGAAGTGTGCCAGTATGTGCAGATGGAAGAGGAACACCACATGAGGAGACCCGCAGGGCACAGGAACTGTATATTGCGCTTAGTCTGTCATGTGGAAAATCCTCGCTGAGGTCAACATAACATACATAAGGCTTACTGCTTTGCGGTCACTGGCTGTGGTTTTCCTGGTTTGCTGCTCTGACATGTTTGATAAAGCGCTAGCTGTGATCAGTTTGGAGACAGTGTGTGATGTGGCTAGCTACAGAAACAAGCACACCGGAGCGGAATGGACCGGAGCACCTCTTTCTGAATGTAATCCATCAGGTTCTGCAGATCCAAGTCGTCCCTGTAGTGCACTATGGCCTTCTTCACGAACTTCCCCAAAGCATCTCGAGTCTAAGACAAGAGAGAGGAGAGAGAGGGCGGATTTTCCACAGCGTATAATGACATCAGCACATGTGTGAGTGAGACACGTAACATCTTCTTGTTAGCATTGTATGAGCATCCAACGGGATTCATCTTGACAAGACAACATGGCGAAGGAGCAGGAGCTCCTAATGCAGTGTGATGGCTGTAATAGGATGATAATGAGACCATTCACTCCTTAGAGATCAAACACTCCATCCCACACCTCTCACCCACACACCCACACACACACACACACACACACCTATACACTCAGGCTTGCACACACACACACACACACACACACTTATACACTCAGGCTTGCACACACACACACACACACACACACACACACACACACCTATACACTCAGGCTTGCACACACACACACACACACACACACACACACACACTTATACACTCAGGCTTGCACACACACACACACACACACACTTATACACTCAGGCTTGCACACACACACACACACACACACACTTATACACTCAGGCTTGCACTCTCACACACACACCTACACACACACACGCACACATGCATTTGAGTGTGTATACTCTTATACACACAAGGCATATGAGCACACAAAAAGTTTAACAGTGATTTCAGCTGCAGTGGATAATTATTTCAACTTATCACTTAGTTGTCATAATGTGGTAATTTTCCATTGGCTCGACAGCATGTTGAATAAACAAACCCCTTTTTTGCATAGTGGTAGATGAAATATGTTGCTTTAATGGTATAATGTGTAATAAGTATTGATTTGAATATAAATGGGTTTGATTCAGATACTAACATTGTGTGCTACTATATTTCGTAAGCTCTCAGCATTTATAATTGGATAAGGTCCATTTTATCCATTTATTCTTACTTTCAGGGTATTAGTAAGCTCTCGCAGTGCCAGTGCCACCCTCTCAGCATCCATAAAAGTTATGGGTTTCATACATATTAATCTTTTAATTTTTCTATTCTCTATTACTTAGAAACAAAGTAGAGTACAGATAATGGCAAGTGTCTTTCCTTTAAAACTCTAAAAACAAAAGGGAGGCATTACAGACTAAATTCAGATTTGATACATGCTAATAAGCCCAATGTATGCTAATGAACTGACTGCAAATTTCATTAAACTTGAAATGAAGTTCTATGAGCAGTTCGCTGAGGGCTTTGTGAATTGTAATTTTGAGTTGCAACTCTTGTTACAACAGGTTATGTTGATAACTACTATGAGATCAAATTATTATAATTATCAAAATAGAGTGATTTTTCATCATGAATTAGTTTTACGAAGTCGTGCAAAGGTTTTTACAGTGCACTCTCTCTCTCTCTCTCTCTCTCTGTCTCTCTTCCTCTCCCTCTCTCTCTCCCTCTCTCTCCCACCGCCTCTCCATGCGGTATGGCGTGCTCGTGGGCCTCAGTGCCTTCCGTCACACCTCCCTGTGTCATTAGCGGCAAAGTCTCCTTGAAGGGATCTGTTGAAATGGAACATTTGGTTCCACTTTGAAGTGCCGAAGCATTTGAATCATTTAGCGAGGAAGGATGCTGGGAGGGTTGTTAAACTGCTCTGTTTAGCAGCAGGCAGCGCGAACGCTGACAGAGAACACAAGGGAGAGAGGAGGAGAGGTGTATCATCTGGCACCAGGCACCTCGCCACCAGACGCCGGTGTCAGGGAACGCTGCCACCGCTCGCTGTTGTCGTTTTATTCTCTGTGGAGCCCTAATGGGAAGGTACTGTAGGAGATAAGTGGATGCTAGAGGGGGGATCCTTCCCTTCCTCGTAGTCTGCAAATCAATCATGGGCTCATATAGGGGGCTCTGACACACACTCTGACACTTAAATCCACACACAACCACGTGTAGAAACAGTTAAAGGGATGCATGTTCTCATGCATACACAAGCACATATACATTTAGACTGTACACAAGCACATACATGCTCAAATGCAAACACACACACACCCTTGTACGAGGGTAAAGTAGAAAGTAAGTGAATGCTAGAGAGACAGAGGGGCGGTTTCCTTCCTTTCCTGGTAGTGTACAAATCAAACAACAGGTTGTTTGCAGGGCTCAGACAAACACATTGATTTCTACTGAAGTGATACTGAGTGTATGTGTGCGCGCCTAAGTATATATGTATCTGTTTTTGTACATGCACCCATTTTTCTGTGTGCTCCTTCAAAAGTTAAACATTGCTTAGACATAGACCAGGCAAAGGTTTTTTTAAGTTGTATCTGTGTTACCACACATAGTTTACAAATGTACAGTACGTCCAAAAAAATTGGAAATAATTTCACAAAATCAGTGGAGCTCAGGGGCATCCATGGTCGATGGTGTATTTCACTGTGGAAGAGAACTGGAGACCAGTTCTGAATGATGGATACATAAAATGCTGCCTGATACCGATTCGCTGCACTGCCTTCACATTATTGAAGGCAGTGCAGCGAATTATTATTGAATCACTAAACTAGTATCCTGAGTGCGGAATAGTCGATAAACGCAACAATACCTGATCCGAGTAGAAGAAGCCCAGAACTGCTATGGCCAGCTGGGTGAGGAAGACCAGTGTCAGGCTGAAGGAGAACTAGAGAGACAGAGAGGAGCGACGTGTTGAAACACACGCATGTAATCTGAGGTACTTTATGAGAAGCAAACTAAAGCGTCAGTGTTAGTAATGCGTCTGTTGCGTCTGTTACTGTCTTGAGGAGGCGGATGTTCTCTCGGAGAGCTCCGATGCAGCCGCAGAAGGTGATGAAGAACATGACCACCCCCACCACAATTAGGATGATGGCCGGGTCGATCAGGAACGTGTCCCGCACCGTGTCTGACAGGAACGGACAGAAACAAATCCTCTTTACATACATTTTCTCCTCCTTCCCTCCCTCCTTTTTTGTTCTCAGAACAAAAACCCTGTTTAGGTACCTGTTCTCCTTCCTTCCCTCCCCCTTTTCCTTCTCTGAGACCTCTCTGAAGCATATTTCTTTGCTTCATTCCCTCCTTTCATTCCTTCCCTCCCTCACACCTCCTCCCCTTCTCCTGTCCTCCATTCCTACTTCCTTCTTCTTTCCTTCCTTCATTCTTTTAAATCAATAATCTGTAGTGGAGTATAGAGTACGATATATAATACAGTCAAAGCTTAAGTAGTGGGATGAGCTAAATCTTTTGTCCGCTCCTCTACAGTGCAACATGGATTTCATGTCGATATACACTTCAGCATGGGTCTTTATTGGCCTCTGCATACAACCAAGTGAATATAATGACGCCAGCAAACAATGTCAATCTTAAACTCATTGACCCGCTCATTTTAAATGTGTTCATGATGTGTTTATGACGCGTGTCAGCATGACTCAACGTGTGCAACTATAAAAAGGCCGCCATCTCACACCCCCACAGCTATAGGAACTGTAATGTATGCAAGCAGCAATTCCTCACAGTTCTCGCTCCCTTGTTTTTTTTCCCCACTGTGATGGCAAAGCAGGAGCCGAGGTGACATTCAAATATAACAAAAAATATTCTGTTTCAACAGTCAAGACAAGACTACAGGCACTTTCTCTAGAGTTTGGAAAGTGTACTTGGAGAAAGTACGTACCTGTTGCTTTCTGGACCTTAGCATACACCCCTATTGCAACAATCAACAAGGAGAAAACCTGGGGAAAAATAGAAGGATATTCTGATTTTCACACCCACATCAGAAAACGAGAAACACAAAACTTGAATCTAATGTCATATTGGATAGGCTGCTGATTTATGTTTTTTTCTCCTATGGTAGTTTCAGACCTGAGGCCTGTATGAGAAGAACCTTCAGAAGTCAGTACTCCTTTCTGCAGTATTGAACATGAAAGTATTGCCTATCTTAAGCTCTCTGCTAAGTTGAACTCGACCTTGGTTAGAAAACCATGGTTACTGTCTGCCCAGTCTTTACTGAGTATTTTTTTTTTTTTGTCGATTATTGTTGAAAGCCTACTATAGAGAATTCTTTTTCTTTTCAGTGGGATGAAATGCAGAGGCAGAGAGAAGATAGAGAGGGAGAGAGAGAGAGAGAGAGAGGTGGTCTGTGTCAACAGCTTGATGTTTTGGTCTTCTTAGTGTAGGTGTTTGAGATGGGTCTTTGTGCGCTGTTGTTGCTCTGTCTGAGACTACAGCGCTGTGCTGGGGAAAAGCTTTAAAAATCATTACAGTAGCAACACAAGCTCCTACTGTGTAAAATATTTAACGCCAAAGAAGTGTTGACGGCCCACACTATGCATGCAATGGATGAAGGAAAGAGCGCTTCACTAATGATGCCTCGAAACAGAGAGAACATCCAGGTAGCACAGAAGAGTGGAGCTGTAAAATGACTGTAGGCTATTTGATGCCAGCCAGGTTGTTGGTTGTGTGTGTGTGTTGGGTGTTATGAGGTGATGATGATGTAAATTCCTCTATCCAGTAACCAGGGTAGATAATGGGTGGAATTAGAGCCTCCTGTTGATTGGATTGTCAACAGTAATTTTCCATCCATGATTGTTTGTCTCACCTTGAATAACCATCTGCATGGCTTGGCTTTCATTTCCAGCCTCCAAATTCACACACATTTCATCTGATTGGCAATTGTGTGTGCATGCATGCAATCGTGCATTTATGTGCGTGTGTACTAAATGCATTTTGTTTAGTTTGGGTAAACGTGACTGTTCTGTTTATTTCTTACTACCCAGAGTCTGTCTATCAATAGCTTCAAAGGCCTGTTCTGGATCTTTTGGAGGTCAAGAGGATCCATGGTTGATGGTCTAATTTGCTTTGAAAGAGAATTATCAAACTTTTCCACGCTACGGGGAAAGTGAATTGTTACTTTGAAATGGCTGGCTTTGTCTCCCTCACATTTTTGAATCAATAAACTGTTGGCATGACAAGACAATAGCTAACAAAACACAGCACATCGATGACATGTTTTCTTCGGAGTGGCAGTATTTTCAAGGTTTTTAAAAGCAATACTGTAATTTGTCTCGGGCGCTTCAAGGTGCTGAAAAGAGGAATATTGGCTGAGGCTGACGGAGCGTGTGCGCCCGCACTGTCATTTGCTACTGTGTGTGTTTGTGCGAATATGTGTGGCAATGCGAGTGCAGTCGGAGTAGAGCAGACGCACAGTGAATGTATCCAGCTCTGTTTTTCAGGCTTTTCAAAGGGATGAATCAGGCTTCTCCTGGTGGATTGTGCGGGGAGGGGAAAGCCAGCTGAACTGAGCCGCGGGGACAGGGGGACAAAGGCCTGATGGATTAGGGCTGCAGTGTTCACTTCTGAGCCCGTCTCTGATAAACAAACACAACACAGGCCGGGGCTGTTTGGCTGGCTGCATTTATTGTTGATTGGCTCCGCGCGCAGTAAGACTAGAGCAGTGTTTGTGTAGGATTGGATGAACGGGGATATGATGGAGGTGTAGGGACGTCTTGGAGCTCTAGATATGATCCATGAGCTGAAAGTGGTATCTGTAGTAGGAAAGTGAGTGAGTCAGAGTCTAACTGTGTGTATATATGTGTATATATGTGTGTGTGTGTGTGTGTGTGTGTGTGAAAGCCACCGAGCTGAGCAATGGTGATGGAGGACAAAGGCCTGATGGATTGCTTGATGGTTGCATGAAAGTGTCTCCCATCCTCTTATGTCGCCTTCCCTACCAATCCCAGTTGTCGCATGGCCACCCACTCATGATAACAGCCAACTGTGGAGCTCATGTGTTTTGGGACTGCTTCACACCCACGATATGCAACAAGGACTTAAAATCTGCACCATACAGATCTTGTGAAACAGCGCAGGAGACAGCACATTCAATGTGTAGCACATCCAACTGTTGTCTATACAGTAGTTGATGTCTTTGAAGTTGCAGTATTTGTCAGAAAATACATCCAGACTTGATTAAAAACCTACAAACCTACAGGGCTGCCAGGTGTTTGATGGTTCAACATGAGCCAGTACTGGAATGATTTGATAAGCATCCCAATGCACCATTCAACATGTGTTACACTGATGTATGGGCGGTCTGAATGCGCATGTATTACTATTATAAATCATATTAAAGTACTGTAGGTAGCAGCGGGGAGGCTGGGGTGCTCCTACTGTTTACAGCTTAGGCTACTATCTGATTTATATTTCTCAATCTATTATTCATAGGCTATTTTTTTTTGCCTTTATATAGCCTATTTGTTTTTATTTTTTTCCCCTTTGCTTCAGAGCAAATATCTCTCTCTCTCTCTTTTTGGAAAGCTACAACTCCTTGATTTCTTATTTGTACACAGAAACATTCAGACTATGCTGCTGTCCCAGGACTGACAACAGCAGCGTTTCTCTCTGTACTGCTTACAAAACAGATCCCCTTCAACCGAGCAACTCAACTTACCCAGAACAAGAAGCTGAAGAAGAAGAGGAAATATCTGATCCAGGGGTTGATGAAAGAGAATGTCTCTGCTCGGTTCAGATTCAGTTTCCTGTCCATTGTCGGTTACTTTAGTACAGTCCGAGACGCAGAGCTACGGTGACTTTTACTCCAGAAACGCTCCCCAGATCCAGCCCCACCCCAGAGATATTTGGCCACCATGCGACTCAGCAGCTGTGAAAAGGGGTTAAGTTTGCGATGAGCTGCGGGCCGGCTAAAAAAAGGGGGGCATGGAGCTGTGACACTGCCCTGCCAGCGCTGGTAGGGCCCAGAACTGTCTCTGCTGCCCCACGAGTCAGATTACACAAAAAATATCTCTGGCCTGACTGCAGCTGAATGGTGCGAGAGCTTTGGAGTATTGTCGCCCTGTCACTGGTTTGTAGACCTTCTCTCTCTCTCTCTCTCTCTCTCTCTCTGAGTAAAACTGCTCTCTCTGCTATCTCTCTCTCGCTGTCTCCATTGCCTCAAAGTTCCCAGATCCTGCTGCTGTGTGCAGGTCCCACAGAGGCCTACCGCTCTAGTTGGGATCATGTCAATAACGGCTTCTGAAAGGCTTGTGCCCCATTCTAGAAAATTTGTTTACTTCCCCTCAGAGAGCCAGTGATCCTCTTTAAGTCCACCTGGTTGCTTGCATCTACAAAATAGTATCAGATCTTCAAAGACAAGATGCACACCTGCAAAGAAGAAAGCAGTTGACAGAAGCCGGACAAAGACAAATCTTAGAGAAGAAGAACATCTGATGTTGTTTACTGATACTGTCCAGCAGTTCATCCCTGTGCGCTTACCGCTGATGTAAATGTAGTGAATTTCAGCATTTCCATAATTTTGCATAATGTTACATAATGCCCCCACTGAATGAAAGAGCAAAGAATGTCGGGCCAACTAATGTGTAATGGCATTGAGATGTAAAACTCAACTGATAATCGACTGGCAAAGTTGGAAAACATATGTCAGAGTGAACAGAGTGATTATCTGGGGATAGATGTTACAGTACAGGAGAGATCGCACTATTATAAAGTAAAGTTCAGTATAGTGGTTCTCTGGTTTCTAATGATGGGAAAGAGTTGCTTAGAATTCACAAACGTCGACTGAACTGTCCTTGGCAGCGGGGAATATGTGAATACATAATCAGAAGGTTTTTTTTATTTATTATTTTTATCTTTACATCAAGTCTCTCCTGTGGAGTGACAGAAGGACATGAGGTCCCCCAGGTCGTGCCTGCCTTGTGTCTACCAGACGGACATGAAGGCTCAATGAGATTGATCTGTGTTTTTGAGACTGGATAGCAGCCTGGTCCCACACTGTGTCCAAAGGCGTAATTGGGAAGAGTTAGATGCTAGATGGCTAGACACAATAAAGGTTGATTCTAACCCAACGCACCGATTCACTAGAAACCCTCTGTCGTTTTCAAAACTTTTTTCTTTTTTTTTCACCTTTCAAATGCCATAAACAATGCAGCTTTTCTCCGTCTCTGAACATTTCCTCAGATCTCTGAATGGTCTGAATAGTTTTTAGTTTAATTGCATTTTATGTGATCATCACAGCACTGTGCGTCTCGCACAAACGGACTTCAGCACACAATCCAGTCTCCCTCAGATAGGAATAATGAGGGACATTTAAATACGGTAGACTTTAAAATGCGAGCTCTGAAGTTTTAAAAGAAGAACAAATGGTATGAAGCGTAGCCTTCAGCGGTATTAGTCATGCTGTTTTGACACGACTGCATATGTCAAAACAGCATGACAAAAAAAAAAAAAAGACTAGCTGCGATTGAGTTAAAAAGAGACTGAGCTTTACTTGGGGAAACAGAAGACAGATTGAGAGCAGATAGCTGCTGAAACATTCTGCGAGGCACCTACGCTAACAAGCTGAGCCATGTTACGTGGGGACAAACTAAACTGTCTCATCAAAACCAAAGCTTTCCCAATTTGGGTTAATGAAATGGGTTTCTGCCGGGGATGAGGAAACAAATGTGAAATGCTGTAAAAAAAAAAAAAAAACAACCAGGGAGGGGAAAAAAAAAAGTATTCACCGTTGATTCTATTCACTTTATTTCAGTACATGTTACTAATACAAAATAATCTGTACAAAGGCTAAAATAGGTCATATTTTTGCATAGAAGGAACAGTGATGTAAAAGAAAAGCCAGGATGGAATGGCACAATAAACTCCACTCACTATCACACAGGGGGCCTGATAACAATTAGGGGAACCAAGGGATAAAGCTCAGTACAAAAATACTCTGCTGCGCACACCATGCTGTAGAAATACTCGACAAATTGGCCGACGTTAGCACTTTCATCATCTCTCCTTTCTCTCCATGAAGCCTCTGTTCAGTTGGCCGACGACTTATTAGTTGATCTCGGCGTCTGAGGCCGGCGCTCCCTCAGGTTTTGTTATCTTAAAAAAAAAAAAGAGGCCATTTTGAAGGGGGGAGACGCCACTCTCTCTTTCATATAGCGCACCATGGGAACTGCCGTGACACCGTTTTCACTTTGCTCTTCATGCCAAGTCCTCTCTTCCAAAACCCCCTCCCCCCCCCCACCACCCAAAAAATGATTTCACAAGCCATTCAGCTTCAAACACTATTTAAATACCGTCTATATAGTTGACAGTGACAAGAAAAAAGGGAATACATCAAGAGCGTCAAGTCATAAAAGACATGAAAGGCAATGAGCGTACGGTATCGTGGGATTTTTGTGACACTCTTTTCCTTTATTTAAAAAATAGTTATGTTTTTTTTTTTTTTTTTTTTTTGAGAATGAAGAGAATGTAGTGCACCACCTAGTATAGATATTCAGAGTGCTTTTACATGTAGCAAAAAGAAAAGAACTCCACAGGACGAGGCGTACAGGTATCAGATAGTGGCACCCAGCAGAACACAACATCAAACACACCATGTCAAGAGCGTACATTTCCACTGCTCAGATTCAGCTTTGGGACCGGGGGGAAGGATTAGGAGGAGATTATTGAAAAAATATGTCAAAGGTGGTTAAAGAAAAAAAAAGATATATAAAAAAAAAAAGAAAAGAAAAACAGCTGCTATGTCTCAAAATTCCTCACAGCGGACAAAACCCAATTACTGCGTGTGCGTTCTTCCTTTTCCATCTCAGTGGCTTACTGGTGCTTCCATGGATGAGAGGGAATATTTTATACTCCCCCCCCCCCCCCAAAAAAAAAAAACAAACTTATATGAAAAATGCGTCTTTCACGACAAGATGCAAATACTGTAAAATAACATATGAGAAGCGTACTAACAGAAAAAAAGAGAGAAAAAACACAATTTACATATAATTTACACTGCTCCTGAACTTAAAAAGTACAAATGCAAACAGGAAAAATGATCAAACGGATGAAAGGATGGATAAAATGGGGTGTGGGGGGGGGGGGGTGGTAGGAGTCACACCTGGAGATGAAAGAAACATGACTTCCACAAATGTACATACACAGTCAAAAGAGCATGGGCTGATGGGTAATTTGAAAAATTAGAAGACACCAATTAAGTTAACGTTAATGCAAATGTAAGTAGGCAGAGGTACAGTTCAACAGTAAATCACATCAGCTGTAAAGTGAGTATATTTACATCCGGGTGCTAAAGGTACAGGAGTGATATAGTGAGATGATGGTGTCATCTAATAGATCACACTCTAGAAGATGAGCAGTTGGCATTTACATAATGGGCCTTACACTGGCAGTTTCAAAAGACATACTGCAGCTAATACTAGCACATCCTAATTTAATTAAAAACCCCATTTGAATATAGAGAAGCGCGGCGACAAGCGTGCAGTATGTCTTTTGTGGGCTTCACCCGACGCTGTATGCCAAATTTCCCCCTCTCTCTCTCAATTCTGACTAAATTACTTTTAACTGCCTGTGGCAATGTTAAGACAGAAAGGCATTTTTGCACCTTGTAGAGGAACATCGTGGAGACTAATCCCCTCGGAAACAAACGCTTAATGGTGTCATGTCCTCACAATGAGTGACATTGAGCCTCTGTCGTGTGACACGGAGCCGGGGCGAAAAAACATCCCAAAACAAAAAAACAACAGCATATCGTATAAAAACAAACAATGACACAATGACGACAAAATGTACAAAAATAACATCATTAATCAGCTTTCGGTAAAGCGGTAGGCGTTCATCCCTGCGTTCTAATAACGCCGCGGAACAACATTGCCTTTGATAACACAATGGGAACTAATTGACACTGGGAGAGAGGCTGAAAGTGAAGTGAAGCCTTATAACGCAGAGCGAGAAAGAACAGTGTCAGAATGGCATCAGCGCAATCCCCTCAGATCAGCGAGGGCAAAGGCGGTGTGAGTTTCTGAAGTATGACATCAGATTTGTAGACAGACATGAGTTTTGCTTTTCTTTTTTCTCCCCCTGTTCTTCCACATTCTCGTATTTCGCTTTGAAATCGGGCCGCTCTGCGTTCAGTCGCGTCTCCACCCACCACTGCTGGCAACGCCAGACGCGGCCACACAACAAAAAATGTTTATCCACCTCAAATCACATGGGTTTCTTGTGCAACTATTGCCTGCAGTAAGGTGACAGCGCAGCCTGATTTACAGTATTGTTTATGGGTAACGCAGGTAAAGCGATCTTTCTCCTGCCCTTGCTCTCTCCCTCACCGGGGGGTGGGGGGTGGGGGGTGGGGGGGGGGGGAGAACAAGTCATGGGGGTTTTTTATACAGAAAAGTCTCCAAAGAGCACGACTGTATTTCTGCGGTGTCAGTGCTGCCAGGTACGCGGCGCCCGGCTCTCCGCTGACTGAGGCAGTAAATAGGGGGATGTGTCGGGAGTTTGCGGAGGCAGCCGAGCGGAGGAGATCTGACCGCTCATGCCTGCGCATATCAGCAGCTGTCATGTCCACCCCCCCCCCCAACACCCCCTCCCCCACCAACAGGGCCACTGCACATCAGAGCCCAAAATCTGTTGCTTTCTGATGCACACACCCCCCCCCCCTTCCACCTTCCCCAAATGGGCTCGGAGAAGAAGTCATTATAAAGGGAATAAAGACAAGGGGGGGGGGGGGGGGGGGGGGGGGGGATGCTAAGAATGACTTCAGGTGATTCTCGGAGGCTTGCAGGCTGCCAGAGTGAAAGAATGCAAATTACTTTCAAAGTCATGCTTGGTTAATTTTCGTCGTTGACTTCCCTCTTATGTCGCCCGTTCGCCCGTGTAGCAGCAGTGTGCCGTGTCTGAGCTCTTAGGCTTCATCCACAGCAACGTCTCATCCCGTTTATGATAATCAGAACAGAGCCACTTCTGGTCCCAATGATTACTCGACCCAGTTTCCAACATAGCAGTAAACAACTGGACAGTTTTGACCAGTTACCTGTCTCTCTCTCATGTTGAGCTAGTCCATTATACCTACACCTCTCTCTCTCTCACACACACACACATACACACACGCATGAACATACACATATAGAAGTGGGCCGCCAAGAGCAGAAAATGCCGTTGGAAAGCGCGATGCACCGCAAAAATAGAAAGGCAGTTTTATCAAAGTCGCCAGACCAGATGCACAGTGTTCTCACTGTTATGGAGCCATGCTGACATTCAGGCCTCCTGCAGAGAATCAGTGGTAAACACACATAAACAGACGTGTCCTACATGGCGCGCTGCCATACCTATCTGTCTCGGCTTTGATCTGCCTACCCCCCCCCCCCCTCCTTCCTCTGTGACTGCAACAGAAGGAGGCGTATAGAAATCGGAGAAGTCGCAAAAAAACCCAAAAAAAAAAACAAAACTAGAGGTATAGACGCGTGACGACCGCGATGAGCAGGAATGTCAGCAGAGAGATGCTCGTTGCTTTCTGACACGTGGGAGGGAAATTGGGAGGAAAAAGAAAGATGGAGGCAAGAGGGAGTTGAGGGCCAGCGGGGAGAGAGAGAGAGAGAGAGAGAGAGAGAGAGAGAGAGAGAGAGAGAGAGAGAGAGAGGGAGGAGGAATGGGGAGAGCAGAACAGATGGATGAAGAAATCAAGAGTAAAGAAGTGAAAGGCTCTTGCAATATAGGCTTCGCTCACACAACTGATGGCAGCAGTGACGCCCGGAGACATCGTGTCTGCTCTGTTCTTGCTCCCCCCCGCCCTCCCCTCCGCTCTTGCTTCTCTGTGTTTCTATGTGCTGTTTTTCTCTGCAGCTCGGACACACACACACACACATACACACACGCACACTTCAGTCTCTCAAAGGGGGAACTACATCACCTAGATCTCTTCACTCGACAGTCCTGGTGGGGCTCTAATGAACAGCCATTTTGCACCATTTGTATTGTGTCACAGGGAATGGGACTACTGCTGCAGTGTGACAGTACAGTAGCTTTGTGTGTGTGTGTGTGTTCACATGCATACAGTATGTGTGCACTAGAATAGAGATCAATTATTTTGAGAACACTGCAAGGATGTATGGCTGCCCTATGATTCACAAAAATCCACCAATCATTCCTTCACCACCTTCACACTCACATTCCCAACATCTCTATCCCTGACTGACAAACATATGAATCGTGGGTTACATCAAACACTACCTCGACACTTTTATGCCCCCTCCGCAGCAACGTCACGTTGAATCCACCCCCCCCACACACACACACACACACACACACGGCGTGTCTGAGAGCTCATTGCACTGATCTGTTCAACACTTACATTCCACAGGAGCGTCAATGACACACTTAGAAAAACAAAAGGAAAAAAAAATGGAGATATCTGACATTTCAACGACAAAGGTAAAATCCGTGGAGTAGAAAACTAGCATGCCATGTTGGAACTTTTTTTTCGTCATTTACAAGGGAAAGGGGGGGACTTAACATTAATCAACATGAGGGAAAAAAAAGAAAAAGAAAAAAAAAAGGAAACTCCACGAGAGTATTAACTGTAAATATCAGTTTCATATCTTCTCTTTGCCTTGGAGGGGGGTGAGGTGGTGGTGGGGGGGTGGGGGAGGGGGGTATGGGCATTAGTAAAGCGTTCATTGTCTCAGAATCCTTCCTTCCAGCAAGTTGTTAGTCCAAGCAAAAAATATAGAAAATGTACTAAAGAGGAGCGACAACCAATGGGAGTTTCTTTCCTTGCCAAAAGTAGATGTCCTTTCTCTTTCCAGTTGTGTTACTCTTTGGCAAAATGGATGGTGAGAGAGCAGAGAGAGCAGAACAGAGTGGGGACCACAGCTGGAAACTGTACAGAAGGTCTGGGAGGGGGGGGGGTGGGCAAGGGATGCTCTAAGGGGTCAAAAAGGGAGGGGAAGCAGGGGTGTTTATCCAGAGTCTATCCCATCAGGCAGTGGGGCTCCTCTCCATGTGTGCCTTCCCCGAGGCTAGGCGTCGTACTTCTTCCCCGTTCTATGGATTTGGTGGAACAGCGTCATGGAGAACGCCATGCCCAGAAGCTGTGAAGGAGAACAGAAGGAGATAGTAAATAGAGATGTAAGAATTTGTGTTTGTATATATATATACATATGGATGTGTGTGTGTGTGTGTGTGTGTGTGTGGTCTGTTTGATGTTGATGCCTTGGGCTAGTATGTGGAGTTTGGGATGCACAATAAATCCTGTAGTGAAGCAAGAACACAATTTCTCTCTCTCTCTCCCTCTCTTTCTCTCGCTCTCTTTCTCAGATGGCCTTCAAACGCAAGCTCTATTGGTATCTCGCTGATGGAAAAATGTACAGCATGCACAAGCATTAAGTCAATGAGGTAAATTGAGATGCCACTGAATCAAAGTAGCCCGCTACCTCTTTGAAGTTTCCATTACCCCTGATACTCCCACATCAAACACAGTCGCAAGGCTGATCCTAAAACCATTATCTGGCAAAGTCCGGATGGCAGGGAAACTGCAAAGTATAGTGCATAGTCTTTAATAAAAAGGAGGCAACGTGAACTTCCTGCAAACAGAGGCTGGCTCCACTGGGGATCCCTTCAGTATATGATTAGCCTGAGAAAGTTGCTGATTCTCCCCCTTTAGTTCCAGTCAAACCCGGCTTCTTAAGAAAACACCACATTAAGCTGCTGCCAATCAAACACAGAGTCAGGGAAACAATAAACAGCGTGGCCTGATGGTAAATATGCCCCTGAAGCGCTACTCAGGACCAATCAGAGACCGTCTCAGTGCTCTTAAACCAACCATGAACCCCATTATCTGCACGTGCCTCATCTGTATGGCTGAGACATGCACAGAAAGTTTTGTTGAAGTGCTGCATGACAGTCGCTCCCATAGGACTCTGCAAACCTCCACCATGCATCGCTACTTAAAAAACCCATATTCTGATGTGAATATACATCTATAGAATAGTGAACAGTGCAGGGATTTTTGAATTCATTATGCACTCTCTATCAAAGTTCTACTTGCGGGCTTTCGCCAAAGTCTGACATGCCTTGCGCTAATCTGCTAAATCATTTATAAGCCAGTTCCTCGCACTTTATGTCTCGAGCTATATTACAATGTAAAGACTTATAGGGCATCAGCTTTTCATGATACTCTGTGCTGTCAAGTCTTCCACCTTGCCTTGAAGCCTGCTAATCTGACGGCTCAAGGTCCGTTTCTCCGCTCTCTCGCCCTCCCTCAACTAACTCAGAGAAGTGCATGGGGGGAGAGGGAGAGAGAGAGAGAGAGAGAGAGAGAGAGATCATTAAAATTGATGTCAGCCTAGCCTACGCTATGGGGTTTAAGTCTGCACAAAGACGTTATCAGTCTCCAAACAGTCCTGATATTTGCGTATGTTATGCATGTGTGTATTCTGTGTGTGTCTGTGTGTATGTGTGTATGTGTGTATGTGTGTGTGTGTGTATGGAGGAGAAAAGAATTGACAGGAGAGACAGAGTACGAGAGAAAGTAGAAGAGTGAGCGAGTCAGAATAAATACATGCGTGTGTGTGTGTGTGGTGGGGGAAATGGGGGGTGCGGGGGGGGGAGGAGGGGGTTGCTGTGTGTGAGAACCAGTTAATAAGACAGGATTGAGCGTGTGATCTTCTCATGAATACATAGTGGTCTGAGCCTGGCCAATACAGAACATTGGCTCTCCCTCTGTGCGGCGGTGAACTTTGAACCGCAGCCCGGGCGGCATCTCCCCCCTCTGGTGTATTACAAAACGCGCGCGGTCCGTTACGCAACTCTTCAGGGAGACTTCATAATGAAGCTACCTGGCTCTGAGCGAGCTATAGATTGGCACGCCGAAGACTCGACAGCCGCAGCGGAGTCACCGACAGGCCAGGGGGAGGGCAGCGAGAGAGAAGCGAGAAGGAATGTTGAAAGCATGAAAGGTAGAAAGCAAGAAAGAGGGAGTTGAAGGTGAAGGGGATGATGCATAGAATGAGCAGAAATATTGAGAGGTTAAGTGACAGGTGAGGACGAAACTCAGAAGTCGGAAAGAGAGCAGGTGGGAGTCATGCTCACAATAAAGCAATATCCTTCAATTTGTATGTGCTGCCCACAGGAGACAGACAACCTTAAGAGTAGCAGCTGAATGAGTGAGATTGCAAAGGTAAAATGCAGCCAGGAACGCAAGAAGGCGCGAGAAAAGGTATGACGGATCTGAGAAAAAGCTGCAGACAGCAAAATGTGAGAAAAGTTGGCCGGGACGGAGCAGAACGAGACGGCAAGTCACAAAGAGAGCAAAAAGTCCAATGCTGAGCCGCGCAGCTGGAGGGATGAGCAGGTAGGACAAAAAAGGGAACGCGTATCACAAGAAGAATTTGTCTCGCCCCTCCTCACGCCGCCTTTTCTTCCCTCCGAATCCATACCTCTCTTCTATATTCAGTAGCCCTCCTCTCCTGTCTTCTGATGGTTTCTGATGCATGGCTGCAGCCTGCCAGGCAGGCAGCCAGGTGGCTTTGATTTCTCCCAGACAGGATCAGGGTGCAGCAGACAGCGGCTTCAATATTTCAAGATGTGTGGGTGCCCACTACGCCCACCGAGGCCTTATTACCAGACCGTTTCACACCAGAAGATGGCACCGGCACAGAGGCCATGCAGACGCAAAAAAAAAAAACAAAACACGCACGCTCGCACACACTGCAGTGCGCCCACACACAAAGCGGAAAGAGGAAGAAAATGAATGGGAGAGGGAGAGAAAAAGAAAGATTGAGGGATAAAAAGCAATTCATCAGCAAGCTTCCTACCTGTACTACCAAGATGACCATGCCTATGGTTCCCAGCAGGTGCTTGTTGTCGTCCAGCCACTCCTCCACTTTCTCGAAGCAGCCCTGAAATGGACAGCAACAGCTTGTCAAGGTACCACTGTAGAAAGTGTGCGTTTTATCAGGTATAAGAATAAGAAAAGAGCATAAGAATCAGGTCACTTATTGTTGCTCATAGCATGCGGGGCTCTCAGAAAAAGACAGTTTCCACGTAGCCAATTCACAGCGTTGCCAGAAAATAGATCCTTAATGTACCTTACTCTAACCTTACTCGACTAGCAGAGGAGTAGAATAAATGGGATGATATGATGGTGTGTGATAGAGCATACATAGAGATATACTGTAGTTGGAAGAGAGAGTGATGCCTTGATGGATACATTGCAGGTATGAAAACAAGTGAATTCATAATGAGCGATCAATTTTGCATGCGGGGCTTGAAAGGCATGAAATATGGACCGTATGGACAAAGGTGTTTGGTTAAAAAAACAAAACACTGAATACCACTTAAGCTCTTAAATGTATTCCCACCTGGGTTCATTCGTAGGTCAGTCAATTTCAATGGCAGCGTATAGAGAGGTGAGGCGAGAGCAATATGGCGGTTTCAGCTATACAGTGGCGCCGCTTGCTGAGTGTGGATGATGAGGCAGCACGCGAGACTTAACTATATAGTATGTGGCCGTCTCCTCTGGGCAGGATTACACACACAGGCTTTTAGAGCTATGCATCCCCAACGGGCCGGCTCACTATCTGCCTATTCTCATTTTGGCAATTATATTACAGCTTTTAATCCCCTACTTTGGACTGGCTAACAAACCACATGCCAGACCAAGAAGGAGATTAGACTTGTAATAGGGGGCGGGTGGGGCGGGGGGGGGGAGTTGCGAACAAGGCGCTGCAAGGTTTTTGGGAAAAGAGACTTGTTGTCTCATGTGTGATGGAAGAGGAAGTTTCCAGCGTGACCAGAATTCAGAGCAGGAGGGAAACTTTAAAGCTGCTTTAAGTTCTTTAAACAAAAATCACACAGTGTGTTGTAAAGGAGCTATTGAGCAGATGGACAGTAGATTAAATAAATGATGAGATGTGTGATTTTGATGTCCCCCGTGGATCTAGCGCTGATATCAGCTCTGGTGTATAAGATCAACATAATTATTATCTAAAACCAACTATGTTCAACTATGTACGCCAAGGGAGACAAGACCACTTGGCTGTGGCTGATCCCACTAGTTTAAAAAAAAAAAAACAAGACAAAAAACTGTCATTACACCTATTTAATGAACAAAAGCACTGTCATTTTCCAGCTCACCCTGTTCCAGAACATGTTGGTGGAGTTGCGCCCACAGTCCTGGTAATGCTCCTGGCAGCAGCGGTCAGGAACCACCTTCTCCTTCAGAGCCTCGTGCCAGTCAGTGTATGCTGTCACGCCGCAGCACTTCCACTGTGGGTGACACACACACACACACACACACACACACACACACAAACACACACACACACAGGATGAGTTAATGCTGTCTGACTGTCAGTCCGGCGAGATCTCGAACAAACTTTAATAAATGTTTTAATAAGTATTGCAATTATTATCTCGCTCCGGAGGACTACAATAATGGATAACAAGCACACTTCAACACAGAGTTTGGACTTTCAATGTCCCATTAATGCTACAGCTACAAGCCAGGGAATACATTAACCCGCAACATTTCAGAGAGGAAAAAACCCCAACAATATTACAGCAAAATGGATGCTCTCATCAAGCGTAAATGCATTTATGCATCATCCCTAGGACATACTGTGAGGTGGTGTGAATTAAAGTCAATGCTAATCTTTCTGATATATGCAGATGTGCATATAATGTGTGGTGCCGTGTGTGTGTGTGTGTGTGTGTGTGTGTGTGTTTCCAAACACGTACCTCTGCCTGGATGATGTTCCAAGCGTTTCGCAAGCCTACATTGTTGTCTGAGTTGTAGAGAGCCAGCCCATCCTTCAGATCCTGCTTAGCATTCTCACTCACCTGCAGATAAAAACACAAAAAAAAACCAAAAAAAAACAACAACCTTGGTTAGAGACCTTCGTTTAAATGGGTTGGCTCAGCGAGAATTGTGCAATGGGTCGTAGCATTAATGATAGCCTTCATATCGGAGTGAGATGCTGAAGCTTGAGTGTTTGTACGAGTGTGTTCACACTATTCTGCTCTTTTCAAACTCCCGGCGTTTTTTTTTACATGGAGGTAAATGTGAAAGGTGCTGCGTTCGGCGCCTTTTTTGGCAGAACGGAGTGCTTTCTAGATGTAGAGGGAAAAAGTAGACAAAAAATCCTCTGCACTTTCCTCTGTATACAGTTAAAAAGCCTTTATTATTCGTGGCTATTTCATGTTAAAATGTTACAAAACGCACCCCCTCTCTAAAGTTGATTTCAGGCCTGCATGATGCGCATTGTTTTTTTGTGAGCCGACTAATCACAACAAAGAGGAAGCGCTGCTTCACAGTGCAGAGGCAGCTGACAGTGAAACGTTAACAACAACCAGAATGAATATGCAGAAAGTAGCGGCAGAAACGTTGGTCGTTTTCGTTACTCTCATCATTAAGTGTCAGTATGGTGCACATTAGCGGCGTTGTGGGAGTTTCTGCTAAGTGTTTGAGAGTTGGACATAAATACTATTTCCTGATGGTGGCAGCTGGTCGTTATGGAAACAAAGTGAATGTTCTGTGACCTGCTTGTTAACATTCTAAGCACAAAATGTGGCTAAGACATTGCATTTCGACAAAGAAAATAGCGGAGCAGTGTCAGCACACCCTAAGATTTTATCAACAGGATCCAATAATGAGAGAGCAAAGTAGTACAATTCAGTTACAGGTAGACAAAAAAAACAAAAACATGCTACAGTGACTTTTGTGTGACGACTGAAGACTTGACAGATGTCATGTGGAGCTTCACTCCACACAGAGCTTCAACATGCCCTTCAGCGAAGCCGGCAAATCATTTTTCCTCTTGACTGCACCCCAACAATGCGCTGAGGGTTGTGTCATGTCTGATGGAGATTAATATCTCATCGGATGTGTTAATGAGATATACAATCAGTGCTTTAGTTCTTGCACAGTCCGGGTGCCCATGGGGCTTTGCTAACTGCCAGGACAGATTGAGAGGCGCTTCAGATATGGGGTAATTATACTGGAAAAATGACATTCGCTGCCAGAACCATGCTGCGTGTCTTTATAAGCGATACAAGTTATTTCAGAAGTAAGAAAGGGAATGCACTTGCTTTAGTATTTAAAGCTTAAGGCGCCGGAGTTGGGCGTGAAAATAAAAAAAAGAAGAAATTCCCCACACAATAAGGGAAGCGGGAGCTTGTCTGTCATTGCCTGACAGAAGAAGGTGCTTTCAGCTATTCTCCAATTTCTCATCTTTACTCAGAGAGGAAGGACTAGGGTTCAGCTAAACATTGTTTGTAGGCTGCTCAGTAAATCACTAAGAATTTGTTTTTTTCTTTTTACAAAACCAGGTAAGCGAAGCAGCTGAATAGATAATGACAGCCTGCTCTTGTAAAGCAAATACAAACTCAGAGGAATGTAACATTTCACTTGACATTTCACTTAACGACCTCACACCTCAGCAAAGATCCTTATTCTGCACACTGTATGTGAGACACAGACCAAATCCTGCTTTGATCACATAGAAAGCACGATCACACCTTAATTAAAGCAGTTCAGCGATTTATCGGTGGAGAAAAAAAGCCTCAAACCTTAGTTTTTCAAAGCTGGAATGCATAAGAAAACTATTTGCTGAATTACACATAAAAGTCAAACTGATTTTTTTTAATGAGTAATTAAAGTTTCCCTAGCAATAAAGTGCTTTAGTGATCATTAATCATGCATAACCCATTTAAAAAAAAAACCAGAAACCCCTCCAAAACCTTTGAAATATGATTAGTGTGATTTCAAATCACATTCTGCTGTCTTGTGTCTTTGCTGATGCGGAGGAGCCTATCTGCGTATTGCACCTCGGGCTGCAGGCCCCATCATATCTGTCCTTGCGCGGGGAAAATGAGATGAAGAGCAGCATCATCAATCTCTGTCTCTTAGTTCGTTTCCATCCTCTATCTTCTCTCTATCTGGGCTATGTGATGCTGGCTCGCTCATTACTTACTCCTCGCAGTTGCACAGTTGACTAGAGAACAGGGGCCCCCTTCCAAAAAAAAAAACCATCATCTTCTGAATCTCCAATAAGTCTCTGAACCATCTTCCTTTTCATGTGTGGAAGTCTTTGTTACAGCCTGAAATGAAACCTAATGATCCAGATTTACCACTAACGAGAGGCAGACAAATGACTGCAGAACAAACAGAGATTTGATCATGCAACACTCTGACCCATTTTCCCCTTGCAAAAGGCACAGATACACACACATCTTTGTTGCATTAGCCTATTTTTCTGATAAAGAAAACTAACTTCTTGATTGAAGCCCATGTTGCTGGTACTGGAAATTGCTCATAAATGACAGACAGAGGCCACACTTTGTGATAAGTTTCCTCCGAAAGTCGCCGCAAGGCATCGACAAAATATCTCATGTGCGGCGTATTGACGAAGCCTTGAGACGCAGCTCGTACTTCTCATTACACAGATAACGCTCGCCGTTTCCTCCGGGTCGGACCGAGTTGGCGCTCAGCAGTACGGGACGGCGCATTCGTCACAGAAATCTAGGAGGGTTCTGCTCGGCCATCAGCTGGGAGGGGGGGGGGGGGGGGGGGGGGGGGGGGGGATGGAGAGAGGGAGGAGAGGAGAGAGAGGAGTGCGGATACACGGGATGACAGGGCAGAAGGGCAGGCTGGGAGCCATGCTTTCCACCCAGCTGAGTGTTTGCTTTCTGTCACTATGCGCAAACAGGGGAGAGAGAGTGGGCGGTGGATTGTCTCTCCACACCTGTCTGTTTGTCACTTTAGGAAGCTGTAATGATCCGGCGGGTCCAGCCAGTCATAAAACGACACAACCGCAAAGAAAAGCTAGTCCTGCATCCAGACCTATGCAGGTTTTCAAATGATTGTATTTTCTTTATTCTGTGCTTCGAACAATACACATACGATTAGGCAACTTTCTAACTTTTCCTCTCTCCCCCGTCTTCCCAAACACTCCCGAGCCGCGATACCTTCCTTTCATGTAAAGCCTGCTCCCAGCACAGGGAGTAGTTAATAATTCCGGAATAGGGAGACCAGAGGCGGTGCCATGGGTTGCTGTCAGATATGGGTCCTAGGCTTGGTGACATCTAAACCTGGGGGACCTGGTACACTGGGTTCTGTCAGTGAGCAGACACAGACTGCTACACAGAAGAGCCACACTGCCTACTAATGACCTGAGGAAATGGCCTAGACGTAACTGACAGCTCCAAACTCATTTTCGGGCAACTATGTGAAACAGATCCAATCTTTTCAGTGGTGTCTTCGCGCGAGGAATCTAATTTTTCCCGTTTAGGCGGCAAAGGTCAGATCTGTGCCATGTAGGTGACAAACTGAGACAGGAGCCGGCGGTGTAAATTCTGCCATGGCGGGATGAGGGAGGGACTGACCTCAGCACCGATTCCCTTGTATTTCTTCTAGCTTTTTTCTCTGTAGTCTCGCCTCTGAAGACGGTCGGCTAACAACTGGCTTCTCAGAGATTAGGTGAATGCTAAGAAGCGTCTGGAGTTCCTCGCTAAACACAAGCCTGTGCTGCCTATTAATTAAATTGGTATGATGGTCATATGAGAGAGCTAATCGTATTGTGTCTGCAATTTATTCACTTTTACCAAACTGCAATTTATCGCCTTGAGCAATTGCAATCTTCGAAACGCTATTACAATTCTTAATTCCAAATAAATCAGTTGTCTCGGCAGTACAATTACATTGAAAAACAGCAATAGTCTCGGCACTTGGTTCACTGAGCACATTACCAATTTGAAAAACAGGCCCAGTACAAAAAAATGCCAGCTCTATCTGTGAAATAAGATAAATGTTACAGACATAAAAAAAAAACATAGCCAAATACTGAAATTGAATTTGTGACTAGTCTGCCGTCTCCAGCCTATACTGACAGGCCAGTAGAGCTTACAGCTACCTAGGAGGAGCCATGCATCACTGAAGGATAACCAAGGATTTGGTCAAAGAAAAGCATATAATGCCATGCAACTCCTCCCTTCAAAATCTATTTCCTTAAATCTCCCTTCCTTGCTTGCTTCCTACCTGTTCCTTAGAACAACAGGGCATGTTCTCTACACATACATGTCAGTGCACAGCATGACATGACTACCTGCCCACCGCACAGTCACGCCACCTGCATAATGGGAGATGAACAGCAATGCAGAGGGACCAAGCTGAGCTTTGGAAGAGAGGACTCCAGACAGACTGTATTCCCACTATGCAGAACGCTCTCATCTTATCTTCTCTTCCCTCTTCTCCTCTTCTTCTCTCTGATGTGCCCCCTCTGTCATCTTCACACCCAATTTCTATTCCCCGTTCTACTCACCCCATCTTCACCCCTCCCATCTTCGCTCATCAAACATAGCTGATATTCTATGAATTCTTAAATAACTACAGAAACCAAAACTGTAGTTTCCACAAAAAAACAAATAAAAAAATCCCCAAATAATGTACATTTCTACAAGAGTGTAGCGTGTTACTAAAGCACCTTGAATGGAAGAACCAAACTTTTTTTTATTTTTTTTTTATATGATCACTGCTGGTCCCTCTGTGAGCTGTGCAACAGTTGATTGAGACAGCAACTCACAGAGTGATATACTCCAGTCAGACAGTCACATCCCATCTCCTGCCATAGGCTAAAAAACCCATCTCTTCAAGAAGTACCTCAGGTCACCCTCTCCCCACTGAATCGTCCTCTCTTACACGCTCTAATTTACTCTCATCTAGAAGAAAATATTCCTTTTACCTCTTTCCTCAGCTCTTATTTTGGCATTCATACTGTGTCAGCTCTCTTACATGATCATTCAAGGGTCACAGGGCTATTGTCAGGGTACTATGGCTCTCTGATCTTCGCACCCTTTGACCCTTTGACCCTTAGGACCCTAGGAATTGAAGCTGACAGTATTCTATTGCATTGCTCTGTATAAGAGGATTAGCTAATAGCAGTTCAAAATGTTCTGGAGAGAAACAGCCTCAGAGCCAGAGATCCCAAACAGCAGATCATTAGACAGGATCCTTTATTCGGCCAGTAGCTCCACAGGCCGGTGTTGGGTAGCCTAAGGCCTGGGCACTGGACAGAGCGAGGGGAGAACCTCCACTCCCACTCTGTAATTGGTGTTGGAGAAATAAAGCATGGCCGGGGATCTAACATAATTCTCCCTGTGCAGGAGTGCGAGACGTGGCTAGAAGTGTCAGATGCCAGTGCTGCTGTTTTGATGTTCTACCAGTAAGACACATCGGGGAAGTGGCATAGCCTTCCCTCCTTCCCTACCCCCTTTCTCATTACAGCAACCTTCCTACCTCCTTCATTTCATCCTTGCCCTTTTATTATCTTTCCCTGATTCACTCGCTCAAACTCTTCCTACGTACCCCATTAAGCCTAGGTCACACCAGGCGATTTTAGTACTGATTCAAAGCCCGACTGGAATCAAAGCCGGAATCAAGGCTCAAGACTGCCGACTCTGGCCATTTGACCCGACACAAGTTTTTCAAACATGTTTGATTTTGTGGGGCCGAGCCTGGTCAGGTACAAAACTCACCGACACTGAAATATGAGAGTAACACTGGCAACAGCCAATGGGAGTTCAGCTCAAGTGGGAAGAAAAAGAAATTGAACCAGAAAAGAAAAACAACACCAACTCATGTAGATAATTTACATCAGCAAGACTCCCAACTCCACCTGCTCCACTCTTGATAAGTGGCTATACAATGCAGTACAGCCAGCAGAGCAGTAGTTTAGCCTGAACTGCTCTCATTGGGCCAGATTTGTCTTGTATAACAGTCTTGTAGTGTGATCTAGGCTTTACACTCACACTTCACCTCGCTTTTTCTCTCATCCGTTCCCTTCTTCCCACCTTTCCTCCTCCTTTTGCCCCTTTACTTCACTCACACCACTCTTTCCATGCACTTCCTCCCTCTCTCTCGTCTCTACCTCCTTCCCTCCTTAACACATCCCCCTCCCCTCCCCTCCTTGCTGCCATATCTCACCTCCCTTCTTCTGCCACCCGTGTCGACCTGCTCTCCATCCATCCTTTCCTTTCCCCCCCTCCCTTTCTTCCTAAACACTTGCTCCAGTGTTTCCGTGCCAGAGTTCTGATTCCTCATTCCGGGCTAATAAACCTTCATCGGTGTTCGGCCCAGTGTGTCGGTGGGTCGACTGCGGCACAATGAGGTCACAGCGCTAAAGACGGATGGCTGTAATCTGGTCTGTGGCCCAGCCATCTGCTGTAGTCAGCTGGTTGCTAACTGCAGGCCCGGCCTTTATTATACTACTGCCTCTACACTGCATTTAATCAGAGAGCTTAACACCACTGGGCTAAAGAGGGAGGGAGGTACGCCGATCTAAGCCATACCTGGAGGCAAGACTGTTCTAGGCTGAGGGTAGAAGAGAGAAAGAGAGAGAGAGAGAGAGAGAGAGAGAGAGAGAGAGAGAGAGAGAGAGAGAGAAAGAGAAAGAGGGAGGAGAGAGAGAGAGAGAGGAGAGAGAGAGAGAGGGAGGGAGGGAAGGAGAGAGAGAGAGATATTTTTTTTTACTTTATTTAGTTCACAAGATCTTCACATTCAATAATAGTAATTGAAAAGTGCCAGAGTATTGTAGAAAAATACAGTTTCACCACAGCAAAAAAATATCATCTAAAAACAATGCCAGAAATTATATAATCATCTACTATAGAACAAATCACTTCATTATAGCAGCACTGTTGTATAAAAGCATGAATATTACTCATAATATGTTGTGCCCTTAACAGTGAAACAAATAAAGGAACTACTTCCTGACCAGGACAGCATTTCCCAATAACAAATACTCTTAGTACGAAGGTTACGGAGGTTTCCTACGAGCGATTTTAAGAAGGTTTGTAGATTTTTACAAGCATTGCCCAAAACAGCACCTAAGGTAGGAGGGTTGTACTTAAGCGAGTGTCGTACCTTAAGTGCATCTTTGGTTCAATTCTTTACGTTTCTATCACAGCACAGAGGAGGAAGGTGTTGGGGAGTATTTGGATGACAGACAGCATCACATTGGGGTCTGGAAACCACTTTTTCAAAGATTTGATTTTTTTGGCATTTCTGCTTTATTAATGTCACAGTAGAGAGGGACAGGAAAGACAGGTTGGAGAGAGGGGATGCAGCAAATGGCACAGGATTTGAACCCGTGCCGCTGTGATTAGGACTCAGCCTAAGCTTTGAAATGCTTAGTTGGTTTAGGCTTACTGTAAAAACCTTGACAATACACAAAATAACATTTTGTGCCGTTTGGGTTACGGTGATGGGTTACACTTACAAAATGAAGCCAATCGCGCAGAAACAGAGGAGGTGGTGATGTGACAACACTGTATTCACCTACCAGGCAAAACACAATAAATGAGTAAGACTTGGACTCAGGCATTCTCAGTCTATTATTATTATTGAAGGATGCTGCCAAGTCATTCACACACACGCTTTTTTTCTTCCCCAGTTCAACAATCCCTGTGGTTCAGTTATCTGCATCAACAGCCACAAGCCACCCATTTCATATATTATTTCACTTTTTACCAACTTACCCCGATTCCTGAAGTTCATCAAAGCAACAATTAAAGTCCTGAATTATGCCCTGTAGCCTGCCTGAATTTCATGTCTTTTTTGCTGTCTTGTGTTAGTGTTTCTCCACTCTGTAAATATTTTATTGTGGTTATAAACATTGTGTGCATATCTTACTGTAGACTACAATCAGCACTGGCAGTCAAAATAAACCTGCAGGTGGAAGTGATGCTTCTCTTCGTCCTTGCGACGTTTTTAGCGGTCTAGGAGTGGTCAGGAGGACTCTTAATCTACGACGGGGTTTTAAGAGCATCGTTAGTTAAGATGCTTTTGGGAAACCCGCCGCAACTTTAAGATGCTTCTTACAATGTACTTTACGGACATCTTAGGCTTACGATGCTTTTGGGAAAGGCAGCCCGGGTCTGTTCTCTGCTTTATTAAGACACAGAGAGAGAGAGAGAGAGAGGGAGAGAGAGAGAGAGAGAAGGGAGTACTTGAGTCTGTGCCATTAGTGAAGGGGAGACTCTTATGAGGGACAGGAGGGGTGGGAGGGGAGAAGAGAGAGAGAGAGAGAGAGAGAGAGAGAGAGAGAGAATGAAAGAGGTGAGACAGTGTGTTCCTCCAGCAAAGAAGCCATGTTCGTTTCTTCTCCTCATCTAGTCAACAGCTTGTCACCCGGCAGGATCACAGTTCACAGAGGCATCACTCATGACTTAATGATGACCTGTTTGAAAGACTAAAATATCTATTTTGCAGGCCTCTGTCAATACACTTTTAAAAGCTGCCAAGTGCTGTATATCTTCCACTCTTGTTAATAAATGCCTTGTGATTAGAAGATCAAATAGGAGAAGTGAATTAGCGATTCCTCTGATCACAGCCTGCAGCAGAAGATGGGGGGAGCCTCACATGGCATACTAGATTTCACTGGCGAGAAACAAGCCGGGAAGAAAAAAGAGAGCGTTATCTGAAGGCCCTGCGTGATGGATACCAATCGCCCTTCATCTAATCTCCTGATATTCCTTAACATATAATCCCACCTGAATAATATATTAGCATCACACAATTTCCTCAAGTATGCACTACTCCTTATTTGGCGGCAGTCTGAAAATGTCAATTCCAATAACAGGAAATTTGCTGTAATGACCTCGCACTGGAATGACATTTGAAGACCAATAAAGGAAGATATATTTTGGAGCGATCAGCATTATCATGGTTTCATCTCCAGTTACATCTAAGCTAGGATAAACACGCGGTTATGTGGGGAGATGGGAGGAACATAAAACACGATGGCTATTCGCTGGAGCTGGTGCGGATGAGACAAATCTCCCCAGCTAAAGTTTTAATGCAGACTCATATTAATCCGCATTTAGGAAAATCCTCAGACGCACTTGGCTATCTTTTCCTAACTTCACAGGTGATGGGGGAGGCGCAGCTGTGAAGTCAAGAGGCTCCCTATTAAGATTCCACTGGAAGGATTTGGGTTTTTTAAGCTGGTAATATTGTGGAGATAAGGCCACAGACATATTTACTCCTGACAGAGTGTGCCTGCGAGACCCGATCCAAATCTTAGAATGGATTGGCTGCTAAATGAATTCCTTTATCTGCCTGAGAGTCTAAGTTTGAGCAATAACCTCAGAACAAAGAGGGAGAATTAGCCGGCGTCCCAGGGGGGGAACACAGAGACTTTGAATATATAAATAGACGGATCTATCATTAATGTGTCCTTGAAGAGAGTCTTCACTCCTCGTCCTGCAGAAAGCATTTTTCATCTTTGGGCTGAGGCGTGTCTAGGAAACATTTGTGGAGTGATTTGATTGAGCATCGAGGAGAAGAAGCCGGTTCTTCCCTTCTCATGGCTGCCAGTAATCTCCAGAGCTTCACATACCGTCATGTGTTCTCGCCACATAGACACAAACTTAGCTTGCACCCATGTAGGGGTCATGGGAATATGCTGATCTAATGCTTGGCACCCAGAACACACACACACATATAGCTTGGGACCAATTACGGGGAGCCAACTGGTGGGGATTGGGCTGCATTGTGTGGTCTAACCTTTGACTGCTGGGTTAATGGCATGGTGAAGACATTTAACCTCCTGACCGAGACACAACGGAATCTGTAAGGGGAAACTTGGGACACTCGGAAGCAACTGAAACATGGATATGTATATCACACTCACACCTTTTATTGCATTGTGTGTTTGTGTGTGTGTGCCTCTGTGTGTGCACATGTGTGTGTGCGAGCTTTGAGACAAGGTCTGGTTCACTAAATGCAATCTGTTTCTCGAACTTTAGAATGTGCTTCCACAATATGGGCGAGCTATGGTGTAACTGTGGATTAAGTAAAAGGCAAAGGATGGAGTTAGGGAGTTTATTCAGAACAATGAGAACTAGAAGCTATAACATTCAGTCGTAACATGGAGGAAAAAAAAGTACTTACCTTATCTGAGTACACAAAGAACAGGATAAGCAATATCAGCTCTGCCAGGAGAATTATCAGCAGGACAATGAAGAACTGTCAGAGAGAGAGAGAGGGAGGGAGATCCTTGTTTTACCAATTGCTTTGGCAGTGTTATACCTAGTCACGCCAATGCGAGCACTCTGAATATGAATGTGAGAGAGAATAAGCCTCTGCTGCAGCCAAATATGTAAAATACTCTATGAGTGCCACAAGACGAGAGGAAAAACAATCATTACATATATGAGAGATTTTTGACTTCTACACCCAGTTGCACTAATCTTTTGTTTGTTCAGCGTGTTCTCATACAACATTCATATGATATCTTATATGGAAAAGCTATGCACCCTGGATTCCTACTATACCTACATCTTTGATTCATATAGTAGTATTTGATTCATGCATTTGATTTGGATTATACCTGTGCATGGCCAACATAATCTATCACTGCACAGACTAGACTAGATTGCGATTTTAGACTAGACTAGATTGTCTAGGATGCACAGGAACTATTGGACTGGACTGCCAGACATGCTAATGAGGATTGAGGTTATGGTTAAGGTTAGGCAACTAAAACAACTTTGATTAAAGTTATAGTTAAGGTTAGTGATGTTGAACTTTGGTAGTACCTTGGGTTGTGTATAGCTTCCTGGACATGATATAACCCCAAAATTGTTGATTCTCTGTTATTATATGTTATGAAACCAACAAGTGTAACACCGAAATCCGATCCGAAGAATTTCAGAGTTACACTTGTTCAAACTGAAAGGTTTGATAACATAAAGAAATAAAATCACTTAAAAAAAATCAGCAGAATGACTAGTGTTTTTATACAGTATATTGTCAGAATCTGCTTTGTTCGTGTTTATGTGCTACAAGAGTGATTTTCAGACCTGTTTCGCCATATAATGGCAGTGAATGGAGAGAGACAAAAAACGCAATTCTCCAATCAATCGCCTCTACCGGAGCAACAGATAACAGAGAATTGCCAGTTTTGGGATTATATCGTGTCCAGGAGGCTACACAACCCAAGGTACTACCACAGTTCAGCATCACTTTAAGGTTAGGCAACTAAAACTTTGGTTAAGGTTCAGCAACTAAAAGAATTTCCTTAAGAGTTGGGGTTTTGGTCAAGGATAAGTAAGAAAAACTTCTGCTGAAAATGAAAACTTCACCCACAGCAGAACATTTCTTGAGTTGAAGGTAAATGCATACACCCGTCCACCACCGGTTTCACTTAATTTGTAGAATATCATACAAAATGACGGTGCATTGCTTTTTCGCAACTATAAGTACCAATGTGATATGAGAACAGGCTCTTTTGTTTCATTATTCACCAGCGTCTGCTTGATTTTCTGGTATTTTTCACAAAGAAGCCCTTGCCCCCCACATACAGAACCACTGATACTCACTCACACACAGTCGAACATCAGGGTTTGGGCTAGCTGAATACACAGCATGCCAGACCCTTCATTAATAAGATATGGCAACATACACACACACAAGCAAAAGAGAGAGAGATGAAGGAGGAGGTGGGAGTGACAGACAGAGGGAGAGAAGGGGAATCTAAGTGCCGGAGGGCTTGTGAACCTGTGAGAGGAGTGGAAGAAGGTTTAATACCTCCTAAGATTAATTTCCCACACAGCCTTGCATCTCATCTACTATTCTGTTCTCCCCTCTTGTCTCCCCTTCAGCTTAATATTTACCAATCTCCTCTGCACAGCATGGGAGGAGGCACGAGGCGCAGAAATTATATTTTAGAAAGCCCCATTAATTCCATACTCATGTGTGTGTGTGTGGGGGAGGTTATTATATGTGCCATGGCCCAAATGAAACAGTTAAGACAGCTTGTTGTTTGTTGAATTTCCAGGTTGCCAGTTTGGCGTATCACTGTTGATTACAAGCCCTTCACAATGTGTTTGTTACAATTTTCCCGATGCTGGAAGTTGAAGGAGCAGCTTCTGCAGACAACAGTGATGATGCTGTGACTGCTCTGTGTGTGTGTGTGTGTGTGTGTGTGTGTGTGTGCGCATGCGTGTGCACACCTTTGTGGGCGTGTGTGTTCTCATTTGCTGGCAATTCACGCTTTCAAGGTTTTGAGGTCTGCTGTTTCAGCCAGATATTTCAGTGTTTTCTCTCCCAGTTTTCAGGTTGTTTTTTTTTTCCAATTTGTTTCAGCACACCATTTTTGGCGGGGAGACAGAGAGTGAAAACTTACTGCAGAGGATGTCTGGGCTTTGAATATCTCTAATCCAAAGAGAGTTGTTCACAGAGTAACTTCAGAGATAATATGTCAAGGTGGGAGCTCAGATCTGTTCGCCCCAAGAGATCTAAAATCACTCTGATGTTTCCTAACCCCCCCCCCAACACACCTCCCTACCCCCCCACCCCTCTCTGGGTTTGCTGGGATGGACAGACAGACAGAAAAAAAACCCCACACATAACAACAACAACAGACACCCAGACGCCCCTGCTCAAAACAGAATTATCTTGGCCGTAAGTAAGAAGCGGTGCCACATGCTCATCTGGCAGTGACTTAATTAAAAATATCAGAACCTCTATACTTTCCAATTAAGACTCTCTTTTTCTCATTCCGTTCCCCCCCCCCCCCCACCCCCCCCCTCACCCCCCCCCTCACCCTTCGCTCACACCGTCTCCCTGCTTCACAGTTGTTAGGCAGGTGAAGGAAGCCATGTCGAACATTGAGGATTTGGTGGGGCTTTTGACTGACGCAAGAGCTTCAAGGGATTGAGCTGTTTGCCGTGTTAAGTACCCAGAACCGCGACTCCAACTCTCATTTAAAGTTTATGCGTAAAGTTTTTTAGCCGCTCATCCTCCCAACCTCATCCCATTGAGCAAAGACCGCGACTCTCTCTTAACTTCTGTAATTAACATGAGTTTAAGACAAAATGCTTTTACAACTTTGTGCAAACAGAGCGAAGTCTAGACAGTGTATTCTTTGTATTGAATAA
Organism: Centroberyx gerrardi; assembly: GCF_048128805.1. Lineage (NCBI taxonomy): Eukaryota > Metazoa > Chordata > Actinopteri > Beryciformes > Berycidae > Centroberyx > Centroberyx gerrardi. The sequence continues at coordinate 23,032,758 of NC_136000.1, forward strand.
TAGAACATTCTCCATTTTTAAGCACAAAAAATATCGAGTGCCATTAGGCCTGTTACATAATTCAACTATGTAAGTGACACGAAAAGCCCCCCTGTCTGACAATTCTTTCACTGGGCTGTGACCAAAGCCATGGAGAAGACATGATTGCTTTGTGTTAATTTGCAGAATGGAAGAATCCCGCTGGCCAGTTCTAATTTTCCCTTCTGAGCCCCTGAGGTTCAATACAGACTGCACTCTTCTCTGTTGAGCTTGTTAGATGTGCGGCTGTGCTGAGGAGCCGTTTGGAAGACAAAGACAAACACATTGCTGAGCTCTCACTGGCCTGTGACTATGTGTCTGCGTGTGTAGGTGTATAGAGCATACACATATGTGAGAGGCTGTCTACACAAGACATTTCTGTCAATATTTGGATGAGTGATATGATGGAATGTGGCAGACTAGAGGCAGGGAAGAGAGAGAGAGAGAGAGAGAGAGGGAGAGACAGACAGAGAGTGAGAGACAGAGAGAGAGAGAGAGAGAGAGAGAGAGAGAGAGAGAGAGAGAGAGAGGGAGAGAGCGAGAGAGAGGGGCTTGGACAACCGTTTCCGTCTTTGTTATTACAATGGGTACTGCGTAGGCATGCAGATGTAGTTAACTCACGCTCAGAAGCAGGCACTTGTTCTCCTTGATGGCACCCAGGCAACCGAGGAAGCCCGTTACCATGACGATGGCGCCGATGGCGATGACCATGTTGGCAGCGGAGAGGGAGGGGAATGAGGGCGAGAAGGTGGCAAAGCTACCTTGAGACACAGAGAGCCAGATGCCCACGCCGAGCAGCCCACAGCCGCATAACTGCAAGGCAAAAGATAAAAGAGAGACAACCAGGTGAGAAAATAAAACGCAGGATGAGACACGTCAATATCTTGTCAGGATGAGCTGCAAATATATTAACAGCCTGAAAGTTCATTTTCAGCTCTGCAGATTCTGCTGGTATTGACAGACCTCCTAAACAATATAGCAGTCCATGGAGTAAAGTTAGCAGTAAACAAACACAAATCCCAGCTCAAAAACTGTCGTCAGTCAGCGCAGCGGTCTCAAATTTCCTTGTGGCTGCCAGGGGAATGGCCCACGCAGTCATCCATCACCAAACACCCCTCAAAAAAACAAGAGGGCTTACACCAATTACTGCAAATTAACCAACAATGATAAGCCAATAACAGCTCCGCAGGAGATTAGAGCAGAAATTGGACTTGGGCCGTCGAGTTGGTTTGCAGTTTGGGGCTGATTACAGAAAATCCAGAACAAACAGAGACGGAATTACTGCCACCCCCCCAAAAATGAAAACTTCCAGCTTCCAAATGCCACCTGGCAGTGGACTTGAACCTCACCTAGGGGGAGCAGTTCCCTCTGAAAATTCCACTCTGTCACGCGGCCAAGCTGGGTGCACTGTGTGGGAGCCCCCCCGCCCACCCCGCCCCGCCCCGCCCCATTGATGTCTGTGAGGTCTGGAATGCGAGTCCATTAATGCGAGAAAGTGTTTATGGAAAGCCTTGATTGGCAGAGTGGAGTGTCCCACCCGCTGGTGTGTTGGGCCATCTATCAGAGATAAGAGCCAGACAGCATGCCCACCACTCAGTGAAATATAAGCCAGGAGGTGAGTGGTGACATTTTTGCCCGCACCTAATAGAATGAAATACCCAAAGCAATCTTGCCGTGAATAAAAAACCCCCAATGAGGTAAAATATGGGTAGACACCATGGTAAATCATCGGCCTGCCCTTTCTTCTGCTCCCTTCACACCCACCTCCCCTCCTTCCTTTCTCATCTTCGCACTGGTGCTCCACAACACATTAATGCCTGTCAGCAATATGTACTATATATATATATAGATGCTAACAACGCTGCAGTGTGAGCAAATAAACACACACAGGTACACACGCATTCACACAGACACATACAATTAGTCAGGGATGCATGGATAAACCTGAACTGCGTTTTGTTTTTTTCCTCTTTTAAAGGCAATAAATAATTAATCCACCACACACGGCGCTAATTTTCTTGAACTGACAAACCGGAATTGACAAATAGCGCAGTGTGATACCGTACCCGGAAACACCTTGAGAACGAGCCGCTGTACTTTCAAGTTTGACTAATGGCACATGTCCCTGATTCTCCGCTGATCAGCAGCGCCGCACACCCACGGGCAAAACAAAGTGACTTAAAAGCACATTGCAAAGGAAACAAAACAAGCGCTCGGCTGAAAAGTGGCTCTCAGCGATACTAGCTGATGACATGCGAGAGGAATGTGTGTCTGTAGATCAGTGGAGGAGTGCCAGGGAGAGGGGAGGGGGGGGGGGCATCTCTCAGCATGGGGTGCTGAGAGATGCCTCCAGTCTAATGAGTCCTATAGGATCTAGACACATAAACCATGGGCCAGTGAAAGAGTTCAACCAGCCCCCCTCTGGTCTGCCTGCTGAGTGCAGTTTTTGCTCTCATTAACCCCGTGACCTTTCACCTACACTGGGTTGACTTGCCTCCGCGGATTCTAGCGCCACGCACACACATACAGGCGGATACACGGGAAACTACATTTCTTATTATTATTATTATTATTTTACACTGAGGACACAGAGAGAGAAAGACTATATTGTATTGTAGCTGCCCCGGGGCGCGATTCTGTGTTCGAACACAGGAAGGCTCGAGTGCTCCTGCCGAGGTCGAAGATGAGGGGGCCGTGAACAGAGCCACCGTGCCACTGAACGGCCACCAGCCTCCTGAGAGAAGGACACTTGTTTAGTCGCATGCGGGGTGACACTGAAGGCGCGTTAGATTTCTCAGCCGGAGGGAATGAGAGGCGAGGTTGAAGGACAGGCTGCGTCGCCCCTCGGACAAGCGGTGCAAGTAAAAAACCGCAATGAAACGAACACCGAGAGAGAGAGAGAGAGAGGGAGGGAGAGAGAGGGAGAGAGAGAGAGAGGTGCAACGGGTTTGTTTTAGTGCTGCAAGAGGGCCTTGCAATCGTTCCGTCGTCTTAATAATTCAGAACAATTCGATGGGAGGGACCCGGTGGCCCTTTATGCCGCCCCCCCCCCCCCCCCCCCCGATTTAAAAAATAAAAAAAGGGAGAATGAAATCGAGAACGCTGGTAAAGGTCACGTCTTTATGCAGAGTGGCCAATATACAGAATCGCAGCTGACGTCCTTCAGAAGGCCAGATTATATAGAGCGTGAGCAGGGGCTTCTAGGGAAGCAGGGGAGGAATAGGAGGGTTTTAAAAGGACAGATAGATGGAGTGGATTTACAGCTATAGTGAGGGGAGCGCTGGGAGGTTTAGGAGTCCAGGTGGGGAGGGACACTGTGCCTGCACTTAATTGTGTTTAATGCCCAGTGAAGGGAGCTCTTCCAAGTGTGTCGCTCTCTTAAGTGGCTGTGAAACCACCCAGCCCCCGCTCAATCTGTCTGATCTGTCTGTTAGAGCCTGCCAGCAGCATAGCCTAATCTCTACCGCACTTCTACTACAACTAGTACTACAGCACACTGCCACCAGACCTCTGTGTCAGCGCCAAAGGGAAGACCTATAAGCTGGGATCTCTTTGGTTATCTGACCTTGGCGCGTACGGTTGAGCTTGACCTGGAGCCTCTCCGCTGAGCTCCTTATCTTCTTTTAATTGTGGGAGAGCCGTGTTTTGACATCCCATCTGCAGGGAAGGATCAAGGAATCCCCAAGAATCCCTAGATACTGGATGTAAACAGTCATTGAGACACCTTACTGTTACAAGGGCAGTATTGTCGCTGTTAATACAGCAATTACATTGCAGTTGCTGCAGGCGTATGATTAGCATTTGGGTAGGGGAAATGTATTGGGCTATTATTGTAGTTTCTTGGTTGGGGAAATGCAACAATAACAGTTTATTCAATAATGTTCCAATTCAATTGTGGTCTGGGTGATGATGGTGTGATTCAATACAAAGACCAATGCAATGACCGTTTCCTAATCTAAGAACAGTACTCACATTATGCATAATGGTGTGTGATTCGCAAAAAGCTAACCAAATGCCCCGTAGCATTATTGAATTAGTTCTACTAATCTTACCAATCTTTACCTAATATTAAATGAATGCATGATTTGGTAGCGAGGTTCCTATCTGCCTGCCTATCTTTGCAACTTGACCCAGTTTGATCCTACACTAATTATCTGGCCATACTGAAAGACTCAGCAATGCTGCTGTGGGCTAATACTCTGCTTTCATTGTCCCTTCAATCACCTTTGCAGGCCAGAGCCCGGTGTTAAGCCACTCAGGCTGATGCATGACAGCTTCCTGGGCCTGCTACTACTGCGGTTTTAACAAGCTTCAACAGGAGATGGAAGTTTTTTTCTTTTCTTTAGTAGACGATGTTCAAATATGTACTATTTGTTGTAGTCACTATCAAACAAGTCATTGGAAAAACACTGTCAAAACACCAGCCTGTTTTGTCTTGCTGAAGCTACCATGTTTCATATTTGAGGCTGATAGCGACATCTTTTCTGATGCCGCAGTCATAAAAAAACATCTTTCAAGTTTAGAAAACAAATCTTATTGCCCTTAACATTGAATTGAGCTCAGAAAAGTTTTGGCAAAAATGAAAGATATGAGGTGAATTTTTCAAATCAATGAAAAGAGTTAGAGCTGTCAAGGAGGATATCTGACCTTTTCATGCATGTTAGACAATCTTTCAAGGGCAACTTCACGGCAAAACCGAGTCCAGTGTCTAAATGTCATCCGTGGAACAGTGACAGAGGGAGAGGAGCAGAGAGGAAGGAAGCAGAGCAGACCTGGGGGACAAAATGAACTTTTTTGGCGGAGGGAATTGGAGGACAGGAGATGTTGCTGTGTGGACCCTACAACAGGCTCAAGGTGAGAATAATTGCAACAATATGAAGCAACTTCCCAAACAAGAAGCAGAGGTTAACTAGGTCAACCAAGGGAGGGGGAGAGTGAGACAGAGAGATTGGATAGACAGGCGAGGTGTGTGTGTGTGTGTGTGAGAGAGAGAGAGCGAGAGAGAGATTGAGTTAAGAGGGAGAGAAGAAGAAGAAAATAGAGGCTGACCCTTCATCCGAGTGGCTGGCTCTGAGAATTATCAGTTGCTGCAGTAGCCGGCTCGGTGACACGGAGCCACCCGACAGGACGCCACTTCAATCTCCCCCCCTGGCTCTGCCTGGGGGTGGACGGGGGGTGGGGTGGAGGGTGGGGGGGGTTCGGTGGCGGGTGGCTACGTGACTCGAAAGTGGCCGGGAGTGGGAGGACGCCGACCTTTTTCACACTCCCAGAGCTCGGAGAGGTCACTGTGGGGGCGCGTCCTGTCGTAAAGCGCCAAGAATGACGGATTTTGTCAAATTACCGCTGTCATCTTGGACTGTTCTCATTATCACAAGGGGTTGAATGCCCCAGTGAAGGAGGTTGCGAGGCTTGAGCGAGTGAGGTTATGTGTGTGTGTGTGTACATAAGGATCTAAGAGTGTGTGTGTGCTGAAGTTGACCCTCTGAACTTGTCTCTTACTTCAGTTTATTGGCCTGACACCGAGAGTTTACGGCTCAGTGCCAAGAGTAAATGACTGGTCAAGAAGAAGCCATCATTTGCTTTACTATAAACATTCCTCCATAGAGTCTCGCTGTGCCAAACAAAGCTTTCGTTTGAGGAATCAGGAAGCACCTCTGCCACTACAGCACAATAAACCATAACAGAGGGGAAAACGTCATCCTGACTGCACCGCTTGGGGATGGAGACACTTCTTCACTTTACGATCCATTTTGCCCTTCTCTGCTACAGCATCTTTCTTTTTAATCAGAGAAAAATATATATATATTTTTTCCTTGCAGCACACATGGTTTTCTGCCTTTGCAAGGGCAGTTAGCAGACATTGATTTTGTACTGAAAGGTGACGACAGAGGATATTCACCTTGGATAAAAAGCTGATTTTTTGGTTTCTCACCATGTGGCACGGCGAGCCTGTGATTCATCACCATATAACTACAAAATGGTGAGGGGCAGGGAAACAGAATTACATAACAGCAAGCATAAGCAAACAATCATGAACGTCAAACAGAGGTGAGAACGCTTGAAAGTAAAAGACGGGCAATTTGTATTTTCTGCCCCGCAGCATAAAAAGGCCTCCTCTGATACATGCTGTGAAATAATAGGAGTCATTTAAACAGTTGACTCTCTGGAGACAGTCTTTTTCTGGCTCATGTCAAAGTTATTTTACTAAGAACAGTTCTTCCTCATGACTCGTGCATTGCCTAAAAATGTCAGCACTTTGTTTTTTTTTAAAGAAAGGTCATAAATAAAGGTTTTCAGGGTACTCCGTGACAAATGCACTTCAGCAACTGAAACAAAAGCCCAGGTGACAAGCATAGTAAATTATATATGCCACATTATCATTCATGATTCATTCTGTGTTTTACTCACCTTGTCCACCTTGTCAAAGCCTAATGAAACCATGTTGTTCTTAACAGAGAGTGTCCTTTTTGATTATAGCTCACTCAAAAAGATGCAAGGTCATTGGATCTCCTGGTACTCTCATTAAAAGGCAGCCTCACCGCACAGCAGCCTGATGAGCTGTGTCAGTGAAGACCTTGCATTAAAAGCAACTATTCTGCTGTCAGTGGTCGTGGCTACAGACTGACTGCTGATACCTACTATTAAACAGTCCGTTATCACGAGTACGCTCATCTCTACACTGCAATATTACCTCCATCTTAACAAGTTACTTAAATTAGTATTCAGTGTTAAAATCATATTTCTCTTAAGTGAAACCTGGTGAAGAAAAATCTGCCAGTGGGAGGAGGCAATTTCACTGGCTTCAAATGCAGTTTCACTTTTTTAATAAAAACATGACTTTAAGAAAGAAGGTACTTGTTAAGATGGATATACACACTACCAGTCAAAAGTTTGGACACACCACATTTTGCTTTATTTTTTACTATTTTCCACATTTTAGAATAATAGTAAAGACATCAAAACTATGAAATAACACAAATGGAATTATACAGTGACCAAAAAAGTGTTAAACAAATCAAAACTATCTTATATTTTAGATTCTTTAAAGTAGCCGCCCTTTGCCTTGATGGAAAGGCAAAGGCTTTGGAAGGAAATTCACACATAGGATCAACTTCACTATTTCTATTCGTCTAAGAAACAAATTTCAAGCATTTAAGCATAAGCCTTTAGATCAAAATGGCAAGATAATGAAAAACATAGTACATTCAATCAGGTCTGTCCAAACTTTTGACTGGTCGTGTAGCTATATTAAGTGCAGTATGGGTGACCCCCTAACCCTTGCAATATCAGAGACATGTGTTTCAGTACATCCCATACAATATTCAGCCTATTGATGGGATTAATGTAATAATATATCCAGGTGAAGTAGACGGCACATTTCTCTGTTGCATCGTGGAGGCATTTCAAAAGGAGTTGAAGGAGGTAAGAAGTTGAATTGGTTGAATAAAATCATCTAAAACCCTGATGTAAGTGGTAGACTGCTTCACGCCACAAGGCCACCAGGAACAATAAAAGGACATGACAGAGGAGCCAAGCTAGTCGGTAGACTATTATGTACGGGAGTATAGACTCAGCTTTCCAGTAACAACATCCCCCCCGTCCACCCATCCCCCCACCCCCATCATCCTAGTCATCCCCCAATGAATATTGCACAGCCAATGCGAGTTGTATAACAAGTAAATTATTCACAGGGTCTGCTATGGGGGCTGAGGGAAACAGTGCTTTCAGGCTGAGAGTAAACACTGCATGGATTCAAAGGGCCGGGGCAGATGCAGAGTGTAAGATTAAAAAGCTATATCTGCCTTGTTAAAGTTTCATTAACCCAGTGGAGTCCTGGAGGATTCACCCCATGTGTGTGAGATGACACAGAAAATCGCGCTGACCGACAGACAGACAGACAGACACTGCAGAGCGTCAGGCTTTCTACGAACACGTCCGCTTTTATGTGTGGGCAATTTAGTTTTCATTGGGTCAAAATGTGAAGTAGCGCAACTTGTCTATAAATCTCAACTCCCACTCTCTGGGTGCTCTAAACAAATTATACTGTGTAAACGTTTTTTTTTTTTTTCCAAGCGGCTTCTGAGTGAAAATGCTTCTGTGCAGATATAAATGTTTCCATAGAGGCAGTGTTCCCTCCCTCCATCACAGGCTTAGTCAAGCATCCAGATGCGGCGTGACTCTGTTAACTGTGGTGGTTCTGTGTGTGGAAGGCTTGGGTGAGCTTTCTGAAGAGAGAGCCTGTTAGATTACTCTGTTTAGGGGTCTTTAGTGACACCCCTTTTCATGCTGCAGGGAGAGCTGAACCCAGCCTCCCATCCCTCTCTCTCTCTCTCTCTCTCTCTCTCTCTCCCTCTCTCTTTATCCTGAGAAGAGCTGAAAGGCCCATTCACGGCAAAGGGACTCTAAATCAATCGGGCCAGGAAGGATTAAAGACAGATGAGCCTTTCTCTGCCTGTCCAGAGCGATCCCTTCTGTCTGCACTGACACATCCACACTCTTCACGTCTGACAACTACCTCCACCGTCAGAGGACAACGCACGGAAAGAAAGAAAGCCAGGACGACCGCAGAATAAAAAACTATTAGACATCCCTGAGTAATTCTGCCGTTAGATCTGCACCAGCCCAACAAGCTTCTTCAATCAGCCCAGGCACCCACAGGCACTTCAATTATGCATCGAGACGGAGAGGAGAGAGGAGCACCAGGAAGGGGAACTCGTCCCATGATTGGAGCCAGAAAGCTCAGGCAGCTCAGCTCGTCACAGCTGTCGGGGAGAGCGAGGGCTCGGACGGAGGCTCAGAGAGGGACGCACAGGGAGACGGAGCCTGCGAGCCAAGCGCGGGGTGCAGAGCCAACGACCCGAGCCCCGGTCCAAATACACACACAAGCTCCCTTCTTTTCCCATTCTGTAGGTGCACGAGAGCGGCTGTGGGGGCAGCAGATGCCCTCTGTCTGCCCGCAATCTCTCCCCAGTCAGCTCAAAACCACGCTTGGCAACCCAATCTGCTCAGTGCTTTAAAGAGATGAAGGACCAAAAAAAAAAACCCCAGTGATGTTCTAATGAGGACAATGAAATATAAATACATAAACGGAGCTGATAACAGAGAGAAGCTCGCTACACAAGGCGCTAATTAAACGGGAATATTGGCGCTTGCTGTTGACATCAAAGGTGCTTATGAAGATATCTTACGAGGCATTTGCGTACAATAAAAAGTCGATGTGTTAAGAAAAATAAATATCTATTTATGTGAAGGCACTGCCTTTTATGAGTGGCTGTTTTCCTGCGCGCAAACTGCCTGCCTGTTGAGGCACACAAACATTTGGCTCGAATAAATATCTCGCACTGGTCTGCCAGCGCATCCATGCCGAAAATCCTCAGAGGCGGGCAGACGGTTGGACAGTCTCCCATTGAGTTTCACTAGTTGAAGGGCTTAATGAGTATGCTGGCTCAGCAGAGGTAGAGCACGGCCACAGACGAGCGTAGGAGAGAAGGTTGGAGGCTGTATCTATTCCCAACATAGTGCCTGGAGCAGAGGAGCAAAGGGCTCAAGGAAACGGAAAATCCCTAATGCACAGAGCTATAGTGTGCTATAAGTATAAGAGTGAGCCTCATGGACTCAGCACATTGCATTTTCTCCTTCTCAGTTTCAGAGCGAACGCAAAGCCTCGACATCGCTGTAGCGCGGGCTATGAGGCTCACAGCTAAATGGACTCAAAGTAGTAAATGGCCTGCTGATGGAGGAGTGCTGAATAGCTGCAAAATAATGCGATCAGTAAGATGTACAGTATGCGCACATGTGCAGATACATAGGTGATCTCACTCTGGCTCGCACACTGTAGCACTGGCACAAGGGCAGCAACACACACAAACACACAAACACACACACAAACACAGTGGGGGCATCTTCTACTGTGGGTTCACCAACAGAGCTGTCCATATGCTCCATACACCCATACTTCTCCACTTGCCTCCCCATGTCAGGGAACCACACACACACACATACACACACACAACAATAACCACCACCACTAACATCAACAACAGTAGCATAATTAATTTTTCCTAATATGCGTAGGGACTTTGTGGGATGAGCTGAGATGACCTTGGTTGGCTGTGTTTGAGATTTTGAGGAGCAAAAAACGCCATTACAAATTTATTTCAAGTGTCTGACAATTGGCTGAAATGGGCTGAACAACAGCCTTGGGAATTCTCCCTGGAAATGAGCGAAACACTTGGGTGTCAGAACCACATTGTTATGGTTTTATCTACAGGGTCAGTCTGCCTGACCTTGTGCAAAAACAGACAGGCTGCCGGGGCCATTGTGAGCTGCTGGTGGAGGAAGGTGGTAGGAGGAAGGTGGTGTTTGTGTGTGTGTGTGTGTGTGTGTTGGGTGGTTTGTTATCTCATTTCACATTTAAAAAGCACAGAGCGGTGGCCTGGCTGGCCTTGCTGCAGGGCTGCTCTGCTTACTGCACAGCCCACCAACATCTGACCTCCTGCTGCTGCTGCTGCTGCTGCCGCTGAAACACAACATCCATCACAGACACTGGCGCAAGCACATGGCCTATACCGTTTCACTACAACGTGATGGAGGCTTACCAACGCTCCACATGAGCAGGACGAATTTCATTTACCAGAGGGTGTGGTGGCTGGCACCCAAAACGCACGCGGGGAGCTGAACTGAAGCATGACTCGATAGCTGCGCGAGGAGCACCCACATCTATTAACTGCCTCTGCTTTCAGGTGATACGCAGAAGGGGTGAGACAATTTTTAATAAATGCAGAAGAGTAACACTGCGAACATCTGAGCGTATGTTTATTCCTGCAGCAGCGGCCCTGTGAATGGAAACACTCCTGTTATGCAATGCGTAGCATTATGCATCCCCGCAGGGACAGAGTGGAGATGAAGACGCAAAATATGCACATCCACTTAAGAGAAAACAGAGCAGCGGGCAGATGCCTAGCGAGAAAAGAGGATATTCACATTGAAAGACATATAATCAATAGTCACTTTGCATGCCATGCCACAGGCTAAAGGACGATGGCCCTGCTCTTTTAAAGGGCTTCTTAATACCATTTTCTCTCTATATAGTAAATTATTCACCACACTTTTAAGACAGAGAGAAAGACTCGGAGTAAGATACTGTAGAGAGAGAGGTTTGCTAATGTTATTACACGCTGCAGTGAGAGAAGACCGTGTGCTCTTTGCTATGAAGTGATAAAGTAGCCTGGCGGTGTACTACTGAACCTTTTACTATCAGCCCTGTTCACTGTTCCTTAGCTTCTCTATATCTTATTTTATCCCCCTGTGTTTCATGATGCAGGGAACTATATCTTCTTACACAAGCATGTTTTAGTATATCCTACACACTTGGCTCATTCGTGTCAACAACCTCTTCTATTACGACAGAATGCAACAAACAAGCTTTGGGAATAGTGCAGAACAGCTGAAACACATGTACACACCTATATATACACACTAACACACACACACTGCATGCAAAGCCACACATGAACTAACGCAAATCCCGGAAAATTGACCTTATTTTCTGAATGTGCGGAGCAACCGACTTCATTCTGGGGATAATAAACTTAGAGCGTGAGAGAACACGGAGTGAAAACAAGGCCGTACATTAACCAATCCACAGAGCCAATCTGTATTCATGGAGGTGCAATGTGTCTGCGGTTGCTGAGTGAATGTTGATGGCGCGCCGTCTACATCCGTCTCCACATCCGAAGGGGAGCAGGGGGAAGTGATTCCATTTCACCTTTGGCCGCAGCACCTGAGTCTATCGTCTAAAGGCCAAAAAGCTCTGCTCGTCGATCATTATGAAAACCCATTCGGGAAATAGACAAGGCAGCGAGCGAGGTGAAAAAAGAAAACAAAGCAAACATCAACACAAGAATTACAGCTAGATAACGCCTTGACAGCTGCAGTATTTACAGCAATGAGATTCTGTGGCCACTTCAGCTCCAACCACAATAAAGCTGATAACACAATTACTGAAGGGGAGGGGGAGAGAAAAATCATCTAGAAGAATTTCAAGTGGCTAACTTTTAATATCCCTCAAATTACATTCTATTGCCATATGGTCAAGCGCTAATCGGTGCCCCCTGTGCTTGTTGCAGAAGCCATCTCTCTTTATACTTCTGGCTCCCTAAGAACCCTACTGCTTTATATTCATTCAGAGAGGGCTCGGCTGAGTTGACGGGGGAAGAATTAGGAGGTATTGTGTGCATCGCCGCCTCTGTGAGGATATTAAACTTTTCACGGAGGGCTCCCCAAAGAACTGACCTTCAGTCACTGCTTAAGAGTCTGACAAAGAGTAATAAAATCTGCTCTCCCTGACAGCTTCCACTGAAAACATACACCACTCACACCTTTATAGATGCACACGCACAAACCGATGTAGGCTTATACTGTAGGTGCACACGCACACACACTCATACACAAACCAGCATTGAGCTCAACCATCAACATGCCAAAAAAATCCATTGCATTGCTAATGAGGGCGGTCTCTCCCCTTTGACCTGTGTAAAGGTCAGGCTTTAATGGCCAGACAGGCTTCTTTGACTGGCTTTGCCCCTATTCCTTTCCTCTCCACCCCTAAACGGCTCATTGGAGGCGCCTTTACAGTTGACATGTTAATTAGCACAGAGGGGAAATGGACTGTGTAACAAGTCTTTTCTGGTCAGTCAACCTCTGAGTCTCCCTCAGACCCTCGTCTCAACGCACTGGACCGCACATGAGGACACATTACCAAATAATAGTGGGGCATCAATCCGCATATTACTGTCGTGATACACTTGTGAGGTGTAATATGTGTCCGCTGTAAGCCGCCTCAGGCAATAAGAGAAGTATGAGAGATGAGGAGAGAGAAAGAGCAGAGAGAGAGAGAGAGAGAGAGAGAGAGAGAGAGAGAGAGAGGGAGAGGGAGGGGGCTCATTGAGGCTTGTTCCGGCAGTAATGTTGCACTGAGGATGCTGTAATATGATTCTATCGATGACCACCGCTGAACAGTCCACTACCCATCATCCCTGAGCTGCTGTATATGAATTTAAATGGCACACAAGGCAGGAAGTATAAACCATAACATTTGGTCCATTATATATACTCCAATACACACACGATATCTGGTCAGGAGCATCAATAAGATCAGCTCCCTCCCGTGTGATACGGAAACAATACAGTATTCTTCTGCTTGTGTTGAGGGGAGAGGGTAACTAGAGTGGAGAGGGAGACAGTATATGGATCAATGCTTTGCTCTGAGAACAGTATTGGAATAAATCAATTCTCATTAGATCAGCATGAAAGTGTCAGAAAATGAATATATTTATTTTGCACTGTGTGAACTCTGTGTAAACAGTTTATAAATTATTCTTAAAGGAATCCTTTCAAAGGCCCATATGTTGTATCGATGCTCCAAAGACCATACTCAAGGTTAGGAGTCTGTTTAATGCTGGAGCGATGTGAGGACCCTTGAGTCAGCTAGTGGGCTGTTGTAGATTAGGGTGGGGCTTCCGTTGGAGGTGCTTTCATGTTGAAACTTGGTACACCAAGTAAAACCCGGGTGATTGTGACTTCTTCAGCTCCTATTGTATGCTCTTCTCGGTGCATGGGAAGTGACCAAACAAAACTTAAGAGTGAAATACAAAACGGTCTCCTAAAACAGTGGGGAGTGAGCACTCAGTCCAGAGAAAGCTGGACTCACTAGCAATGGATGAACCTCTTCCCCTCCTCCACCCTATACCACCCACTAAGAAGAAGAAATCTAGGTCCAAGGAATATGCAATTCCCTGATGTCATGTTACATTGTTTCTGGGTAATAAAGTCCAAAATATTCAAACAGTTACCTCTCATGACCATTTGGGGCCGCCAACAAAGTAAAGCCGCCTTATGCAGCTTTAACACTGTGGTGTGCGCCTATATGTTGGTGCTTGTATGTGTATTTCACTTTCCAGCTTCCACAAGTGGCCCCCAGTCATCACTTGAAAAATTCCAGCGCCTGCAGCAGGGGCCAGTCTGTCATCAGACACGAGTTCAAAGGCGAAGTTAACAGGACGGATTAGTTTCAACAGAATATTGTGTGTAAATTCTGTACGTGACCACCACACCATCATACTGGCTGTTAACTTGGCCTCGGGCCAAGGCTTAAGTCATACCGGGAGAGTGGGACATGTCTGTCATGGGCCCTCAACTGTGAAATATGGTAATCCTGAAAGACCTTAACCTTTCCCTTTTCCCTAATTCCAATCAGTGGAAGGCTGTCATCTTTCCTTATATAACTAGCCTAACTCACATGATCACAGATCCACGTTAAAGCGCAGCCATCCCAATATCAAGGCAGCCAAAAGGCTCAAAGCGGGGACACAGACGAGCCAGAAATGGGACGAAGCCTCTTCAACATCAAAGTCGTCAAATATGTAAGAGTTTCAACAAATTCCGAGACCCAATTTCCTAATTTTGTCGGCCAATTAACTTTTTTTTTTTTCCCCTTCTATATTTATATCACAAACATCAAAGCGGGGGAAATTCACTTTCATTTAGGAGTGGAAGGTTGATTATACAATCCAGGGGGCTTTTTCAGATGAGATGAGATATTTTGTTTACTCAGCCTCAAAATGTTCGGATGATGTATTTGAGCGGGAGGCTGGGCAGCTCTGACGTGGGCAAACAGGGGATTTCACACAGGCACACAAACCTCCACTCCATCCCCCCCCAAAAAACATGATTACAGAGCAACATGACAAGATACAAATCCTCAACAAATGCCTTTCCTCTATATTTGGCATTCAGTTTTCCATGTTCCACGCCTCCGTTGGAAGGCTGAACAATTAAACACCTATGGAAAACGCAAGCGCGAATAAAAGAGGAGCTTTGGAAGCCCCATAGGTAACACTTTCCCAAACATCCTCGGGATTATCAGAGTAATTTATGCACACTCTCGGTTCACAGGGCTGTGAAACAGGATGGCCTCCTATATGATGCCTATTACAACTTTCTCTCTCTCTCCCTCTCTCTCTCTCTCTCTCTCTCTCTGTTGTCGGTGTCAAACCGGTGGTGTCAGTATGCAGCGGGGCAAGGGGTTCATACAGGAGAATTGTAGGAGAGGTCACATTTACCCCTGACCTCACATTTAGGAGAAGGAGAGCAGCTAATCTTCAGATTCAGCCAGCCGTGACAGCCCTCACACTCACTGGTCATCCTCTCCTCTGTGTGTGTGTGTGTGTGTGTGTGTGTGTGTGCATATAGGTGTAAGAATCCCTTTCAGCCCTTGCTGGTGTGCTTCCTGGAATAGAGAAGTGTATGTGACTGGCGCAGGATGTTTCATGCCCCTCTGGTGGCTTTTGTTAACAGTGTCCTCGTGGGAACACTCTGGCCCTGGCTGATTTAAAGGCCTGCCAAGCACGCCCATGGCCCGGGTCAGTGTCAAGGGGGGCTAAGCCGGGCCGGGTCACCGAGAGGGAGAATGGCACAAGTAAGCAAATAACACCTTCAGCGTTATTTCTTGTCACACCGAGTGCCTTTTTTTTTTCTCCACGTTGACACCCAGTAATCTAAATGCAAAGTGAATGGGGAGGAGGAAGTACAAGCTGCAGGCTGTAGGTTTTATGTGGGAGTTGACAGCTGACGGGTTCATCATTTGTTGCGAGTCCCCTCAGAATAGCAGTTATAAATAAATACCTGGAGTACAGCCTGTAAGTTTGGAGGAGTCGCGCTGAGTCACTCGCTCGCTGAAATAACATGTTATTTCCTCATTACTACCAAAAAAAAAAAAAAAAAAAGGCACGCCTATTTCTAACAGATGCTGACCTGCAGTAAGTAAGAATACCCAGTCAGGCGTAGATTTCCTGAAGGAATGTTCTGGAGTCCATACATAGGAAATGTCAAGGACATGTTGACCCTAGAGCTATTGGGTTGTTCTCACAAGGGCCTCTTCTCACAGATGGCTCCGCACGGTGTCTATTCATGTCGACTCACGATGACATAAGGACACAATCCTCTGGAATAGGTGAAGTGAGTCCTCTAGACTCACAAGAGGTACGCTCCAGCTACCTATAGTAATATGGAGGAGGGAAGCGTATGAGCATGTCTGTGTGATTGTGTATTTTCACACATATGTGTCATGCTTTCCTGTCCCGAGGAACCGAATCGCCACACATGACAAAGAGCATTAGGCTTGCCTGCCAACTCCGTAAAACCATGAGCCCCTCTGGCCCATATAATGCAGTAAGGTCAGCCCAAGTCCAACCGACTGCCGAGCTGATTGAGGTGGTTATATATAGATTGCACTGGCAAGCTGACTCGTACAGGGGGACCGGGCCGGGGCCGGGGCCGGGGCCGGGGCTGGGGCTGGGGCTGGGCCTCTGTCACAAGGCCTGCAGTGATTTAGCGCAAGATCTTTAATCTAAAATCAGCCAATGGCGTAATGGAGCCAGACCCCCTTTTCCATGACAGAAAGCAGAACAATGCTTCCCTCCTGGGGTAAGAAGATGAAATGAATCAATTCAAACTAAATGGAGGATGATGATACATTAATTGCGGATGCACTGGGGGAAGAGGCGGATCTGAAAAGCAGGGGCAGCGGGGGCACGACGAGGGGGGGTGTTCAAGCATTTACCTCTGTGCCTCAGAGGGAAAGTGCCTGTGGGATTCAGGGGACATGATCTGAATAGCCCAGTGCTTTGGAGCGATGTTAATGTTAGTGGGGATATGCAATGTATGTGGGCACAAGGTCTTAAGTGGAGAGCGGCGGTGTGACCCTCTTTTCAGCGTGACAGGCATAGCGAATGTGGCACGCACCAAGGCTGCAAAATGACATGCTGGGTTCATACAGTTCTTCATTCTTCCCAGGGCATGTCGCCGTTGAGATGATCTCTTTCAAGTTTGAGCTAATGAAATGAGCCCGTTGAAATGAAAGGGGATGGGATTGGAAGATATAGTTAATTGTTACATTAATTTTAGCGACTGCTATAAATATTTGCCCTCAAACTACGCAGTGTTTGTTTGATCCTAATTGAATTTGAAAAGCTTATCGTATAGACCCTCCCAGAAACGCATCGTAAGCAAAATGTGTTCACAGCACAAAATCTGGCGCTGGTTGCAGAGGAAGGAAGTATCTTACTTATGAGGAGAAAAGCAAATTCAGCTCGGATAGATGAGAAAGAAAATCCGGCAATTTTTTGATATAACACATAAATGCACTATTACCTTTTCCTGTGCTGCTGGTAAAAAGCAATTTGCTTTAACACTTTTCAGGCACATGAGACTAGACAAGATGAGTGGTTCCACTGTAGTCTAAAAGAGATTTCAGAATATAGCACATAGCGCATTTTTTTTTTTTGATATATATATGTTTTGATAGAAAATGCATTTTTCATGTAGAGGGAAATAAGTGCTGGGGATATTTTGTGGACTGCACTTAATTCTTATCTTATTCTTTCTTGGCAATTTGCATCACAAGGGGATTCTTTGATTGATGGGCTTCCTTATAATGAAAATGGATGAACATTCATTAAGCCTGGTCCTCAACTTCTGAACACACACACTCATCACTCCTGAGTGTAAAAAAGAAATTCCTTTCATGGGAGACTCATAAATGAAAATGAAATTGGAAACTACAAAGGGAAACAGTAGCACATAACCAAGTAAGACTTTGGACAGGCTGAATTTATTTCTTCTGCAGTCCAAATGAAGCAAGAGTCAGCTGGGAGTGGACAGACACCATCCATCTCTAACATTAATTAAGTCCATTACACACCGCATGCCAGATAGTGTATGGCCCACTGCGGGCCCACAGACACACAGATTCACACACTCACACGTTCAACTCTTCAGAGAGCAATGAATCTTTACTTCTGACCTCAATCCTCTGCCACATATATATATATATATATATATATATATATATATATATATATATATATATATATATATATACAGTACTGTGCAAAGTCTTAGGCAGTCTAGATTTTTTATATAAATTTCTTAGAAGTCTTAGATGTTTATTTGTTTTCTGCATTAGTGTGCCAGTACACTGCTGTTTATTGTAAATTTTTGATATTCAGAAACTTTTCATTTCATTAGTTTTGAAAGCATCTTGGCTTTATGGATATCTTTGACATATGCCTAAGACTTTTGCACAGTACTATATGTGTATGTATATGGCTGTGTAGGGCCAGGGAGAGCAAGAGAGGAGGAGGAGAGGGCGGAGCAGAGATGCATCTCTCTAACTGTCGGGGTTGATTAATTAACTTAGGCTACATCTGTCATCCATGCTGCTCATAGTTAGCTTAGTAAACAGACTTTCGGTGGTAATCCCTGATAGTCGAGCACAAATAGGAGGGATTGCGGAAACGAGGACCTCTAATGCTGCCAGCCAACAAATTAAATCTGACTTGGGAGTTAACGCAGACTGACTGAATGGACCTCCTGCAGACTGATTCACGGAAAATACCAGTAAAAGAGAACCTACAAGTTCCCCTCAATCATCAAATGATCAGCTGATTTCAACTGGACAGAGCGCTGGCTGTGAAGGTGCTGCTAAAAACTCCATTGACTTTAACCACAACCCTAAAAACCAACCTCCAGAGTGAGTGTAAACAGTCTAAACCCTCTTATTCCTTTTATCTGGGATTTGAGGCGGAGCGGTCAGTACGCTGGCTTCATGTCAGAGTCCAGATGCTCCGCGGGTAAATCCTTTACCGCAGCTGCTGGACCAAAGGGCACGACACGACCGGGCCGGGGCCAAACCGTCTCCAAACATCTACTGCCGGTAATATGCCAGTCACCTGTGAAGGCAGCAGGGAAACTTTCATGTTGTGTGCCACCACAAAAGGTTTCACAAGGGCTGATGGTCTCGGTTCAGAGAGAATAAAGAACGAGCGAGCGAGCGAGCGAGCGAGCGAGCGGTGTTTTGGCGAGCAGGTTGAGAGCACACTGACCTTGTTTTGAAAAGTTTAGGCTCTCTCCCTTTTCCAAATACAAAAATGTCATAGATAAAGATGTTGGTAGGCAGCCTGGTGTGATGAAAGACCCTCTGACATATCTTTATTCTCCAAACCCCAAACCCGCTGTGCCCCCTCCATGGAAGGATACAGACAGATTTCATCATTTAAAGTTCAAAAGCAAAAAGTCTGTAACATGCCTGAGATTTACACAAAACAAGCCAATACGCTGTGGCAGAATCTCAAAATAAACACCACAGTGAGAACCAAAAACATAAAATAAAATAAAAAAGTATAAAAACTTCCTCGCTGCACTTTCCCACCACCATCAATAAGAAATGCAAAAAAAACATTGGAGCAGAAAAACCGAACCATGAGAGAATACGGCTAATTGGACCCCTTTGTGAAATTATGAATGATAATTGATTGCCTAATTAAGCTGAGGAGTAGTTTCACACTATTGTTCCCAGCAATCCCGTCCCGCTTCCGTCTCTCCCGAGCCACAGACTCACCTCTCAGGCAATAATCACTTCATTTTGCAGTGCTCTCCATTACGATTACCTCTTTGAAAGGTTAAGCCGCATCTCCTCTCACCTCACATGGGAGCAGCTATTATTGTGGAGCAGGCCCTTCACATTATCTGATCATCTCTGTCCCCTATATGTGGCCATTCACTGTGATCTAGCATGAACTCAGTGCCGGCAGAATGGCTTCTAAAAGAGAGGTTTGATCAGGTTCCCACATGGAGAGACACGGAGAGAGAGACATTGACAGAGAGAAAATCAGACAATGATTAGTCCAGAAACCCAATCTCCCCATGTCCCTGGGGACATGAGTGATGTCAGAGGATTCTCATTAAATCAGATCAATATTGGGTTTGGGTTTGTTTATTCACCAAGAATACATCAAGACAGAACAAAAAAGCCCAAAGCAGAATTTTTGTCTGCTTTCTAAGTTTTCTGCTGGCAGAAAATTCAATTTGCTTCACTGAGCAGGACGTTTATATCACATAAGTAAAGCTCTTGTAAAGCTCTTTTTAAGAACCAGTTAAGTTTGAAACCTGCTAAAACCTGGGCAAATGAAACCAATACATGCTTAAAAAAAATATCTGCAACATGACAAATGTTGACAGAAATTAAAAATTAATTCAAAGCACATACGGCATTACTATAGCATGTATAGCACTGACCTATAAACAGTTTTAATGAATTCCAATTCCAAGAATACATTGCAGCCTTTAACTTCAATTATGGGAGTGCTTGCTCTTTTTTCAGTGGTTTTGAAAAAATCAAAATGAATTTAGCACACTAGAATCTAATGAAGAATAAATAAGCAAACAACCAAATAAATATTGAAAAAATCATATCTACTTGCATAACGCACATATTCCGACATACATATTCCAGCTGTGCTGTCAAATACTCTGTAGTGACTTTTCTTTTCATGTAGAATTTACCCCCCCGACACATGCTCTCTTCAGCACCATTAAAACAAAGTTTTCCTGAGGCACTATCACTGAGCATGGCGTGGCAGTGGAGTATTAACCCTAATTCAACTGTAGTCAAAGACAGAGACAGAGAGAAGGAGGACAGCATTGTGAGAAGTCCTCAAGGGAGGTTGTAAATATATCAAAATGTTACTGCTTTTATGTCATCTTTTTTGACTCCAGCACATCTCCCTTTCCAGAGACAACAGACTATGGAAACTCATTTGCAGACTTGCACATTCAAAATGAAAAAAAAAATCTTGATCACAAAAAAAGGCTTCCCAAATGGATTTATGTAGTGCTGGGGGCAGAGGACAGAGATTACACAGAGAAGAACTTCACATGTGCGATTACTGTGGAACCTGAGTAGTACTGTGGCATTTCAGCTGGTGGATGATGAAGCTTAATGCAGTGGCAATGCTGCGGCTTGGGAAACCAGGCAGCCGCTGCTTACAGACTCAACACAAATTCCTGCTAAGAATAGATAATTTTGTGTGCAGCACAGCGTGTCCTCCAGGTACGGAGCGGAAGGGACGGGAAAGAGCTCTGCCTCAGGCTGTCAAATGGTAAGGTGGCGGCGAGCGACTTCTGGGTCGCACCTCCTCTGACTTCTCCAGTCGATTATAAACCCTTTTCTTAAAAGTGCCATTACAAACCGAACATGATGTTGAGGTTAGGGAAGCTTTTCAAATATTGAAGCTGCTTTGAAGTTCAGAGTTTCAAAGTGCTACGCCTTAGAGGGACGAAAGTTTGGGTAGTTTGATCAAATACTTTGATTAAAAATACAAATTCGCTCTGTAAAGACATTAAAAATAGGCTCACAAAATAGCTTCCAGGATGAAAACGAGGCTGCGCAGGTGACGAGGGAGCGACTTTACTTATGTGATGTGGACTCAGATGCCTGGTGCGCTGGGTTGGATTAATTCTGTAGCGTTAGACCCAGAGTCAGCTGTGGCTGTTGCCTTTAAAGTGGGATTAATGGCATTGTTTGATGCAGAGTCTTGTATCGTTGGACAGATGCTACTGCTGTGACAGCTGATCTGAATGAAGAAGCAGAGTGCCATTACCGTTTGGAAAGAGGGTTAATTGCAGCGGCCCGGTGTCAAACGCTACAGCAAGAGGCGTAGCGTTTAGCGCTGTGATATGCGCTCTTGCCTTTCGGGAAATGTAGTTTATAGTGAGGGCAGAGTAGGTGCCTTTTGGAGGTGGGACTGCCGCTCAGAAGTCAGAGTGGCAGCCTTTGTGCTGCGGGTTAACTGGCTTTCTGCCTCGCTGCATGTCAGGCGGCGGCGGTGACGGAGGGCAGGTTCTCCCGGTGTGAGGCCTGATCTATTAGGGGAAGCGGGAGCCCTCGTGATTGACGAGTCGCTCCGCCTCATCCATCAGGCCTGGCACACAGAGGTCTGACACTGCCATATCACTCCCATGTGGCCGCGGCTGCTACAACCCCAAGCTATATTTGCTAGCTGACATTAATGCCTTGCTCTTCCCTCACTCCCTCAGCCTCTCCCTCTCTCTCTCTCTCTCTCTCTCTATCTCTCCCTTTTCTTCCATGACACTGCAACTCTATGGCTACCCTATCCTGCCCTACTCTGATTCCTTTTCTGGTCACAGCTTCTACATTACAGCATCTGATGTCATCGCAGATACTAGCATCTATTATGCGCCATCCAATCTAATTATCATCACAATCTGTCATTAAGAACAATTGGAAAGCAGTGTGGAAATGCATAACTCCACTATAATGAGGCACGCTTCCATAGCCTCCAGGTGGTTCATGCGCACACACATACACACACGCACATGTATGCACATGCACACGCAACATAATAAACATGTAATAGTATGACGAATATATGGACATGGTAGAGCCGAGCCTGCTTTCATGAAAACCATTGCTGAAGATAGCATCAGTTTTCAAATCATTTAATTTCCTTATCATCCACCATAATTTGATTTCCTGTCATAAAACAAAAGGGGACATTGCTAACATGATTCAGAGGCCGTGACAGTCGAGCATTAAAGACATTCTGGGCATTTTCCGTTCTATTCAAACATTACTTTATGATGTGCTTTTTTACGGACAGATACTGTATTTGCAGGTCTTCGTTTCCCTTTGCTTAATCAGAGTAAAGAACTCACAACGAACTTACTGCGATATTCTCACAAATCAAGTGGCCAGTGACGTCTTTTGGAAATGGGAGAAAAATGGATGATAAAAGGGCTCAGATGTGATTTATTTCCTGAGAGATATGTAATTTTAGCCTACTTGCCGTCATCTAGAAATGTCCCTAATAACTTCTGAATTGTCAGAATAATGAGAAATTTTGATGTGTCCGGTTGACAGCTGAATATTAATTCTGGGTCAGAGAGAGAGAGAGAGAGAGAGAGAGAGAGAGGCGGCCATAATGACAGACTCATGGAAGTTTTATAGGGGCCGTTATTCCTCTGATGAGAGCTGTCTGGCCTGTTTACTTCCTCGCCCCGTCGTCTTCTTCATTAGAGTGCGCTTGGCTGTTGATCCATGCTGTAATTTTAATTAAAACCCATAAGTAAGCAGGAGAGAGAGAGAGAGGGAGAGATCGGCTGTTGAAAGAGTTTTTCCCCTCTCTTTAAAACTGGGGAGTCTGGAGTGGGGAAACAGCCTCTTGACAGTGGGGAGTCATGAATAACAGAAAAAAAGAGGAAAAAAAAAAATCTTCATGCTGCTCTGCATTCAGGTCAGGACTGAAAAACCTGCAGCATGCACAGCTTACCTTGATTCTAAAGGAACCTGCAATTACAAAAAAAAAAAAACCACTCACAACGGTTGCAGCAGCTGTCTGTTGACAAGCGCCCATGAAACAGCAGGTATGTGAATCTCACACCTTCACTCAAACACTCTCTTAGAAATGTGTTGCATTAAAAGCAGTGTTCTTGTTAGTTACTTCAGAGACTGCACTGGTTAAATAGTTGGAAAAAATAAAAAAAGAACGTACGTATTGATAATCATACACCATGAAGCAAAACAGGGCCGTGGAGTAAGCTATGTGCTGAGCCGGACTCTGCGGCTGAGGAAGGAACTCTTCCAACTGATGTTTTATGGATTGACATTAAGAAGCAGACAGCTGTAAAGCCAGCATAGGCGCGCTCATACCTCTCATATTTAGTGAAAGCTCCCACTAAGTGCAACATGAGGGACACTCAGTCAGGCAACAGGAGCGGTCCACTCTGGGGACCCCTTGCATAATTCTCTTGCATAATTTCCCTGTTAAAAATCTCCCGCATCATCTTAATGTAGTGTGATTAAAGAGGACAACTTTGCCCTGGCTAATTGAAAATCTGCAGAGTCAGTGTCCCAGTGGACGAGAGGGGGGAGAGAGAGAGAGAGAGAGAGAGAGAGAGAGAGAGAGAGAGAGAGAGATGGAGAGACATAGGGGGAGGGACGGAAAGAGGGAGCTTTTAACATATCTCCATCCTCATACGAACTCAGATAAAAGGCCCCTGCAGTATACAGAAGGCTCCTTCTGTATTCACCACCACCTGAACAATATATTCTCTTAGGGTTTCTCCAAATCCAATTTGAGATGCCATCTCCTGCCTCAGGCTGGGTGTTTGGGTCCTAGCTCACACGCTGACTGCTAAGAGCAAGGAGGAGCAATTATGATTTGGTGGGGGGGGGGAAGATAAATGACAGAAAGACTCTTTGTTTAGAGATGCCACAGGGGGATAAATGAAACCTTGCGACTCCTGTCAAG